>NC_138182.1:134000436-134480436 GCF_964194105.1 Spermophilus citellus
TACAGGCGTGCATCATTGCGCCTGGCTAAACATTTAAATATTTTAAAGAACACAAGATTCCTCCTTGATTTGAAATGTGTGCTAGAAGCTCAAAGCAATCTTTTGTGGGGGGTGGGGTGGAGTTGTGGTCAAACAGTTCTGCAGTTATTTTCAGTTTCTGGAGGGATGGCCAGCCCAGCCTCTCACAGCCTCATCCTTCCTCTCCCACAGGGGGAGCGTAGGGAGCTCAGGGGCTCTGACTCAGCTTGCCTGGGGTCAGGGTCTGGATCATGAAGTGGGACAAGTTCATAAACCTTTTCTGAGAACCCCAGACAATGGGCATTCCACTGTCATAGCCAGAGTACTGGCTGGCCTTGTGCAGAGTCTAGAGATGAACGAGGCCCGGGATATCTGTCCAGTCAATGGAACACGAGTTTGAAGTGTCTAGAAGTGTCAGCCAAGGGACCCACACACAACTACCTGCGATGGCCACATGAGTCTCCACTTTAGAATGCAGACTCCTGGGCTCCACTGGGATCTACTGATCTTCCTCTCTGAATGTGAGGGCTAACAACCTGGAGCCTGTTATTGTTATACACAGATCAAGTTTGAGAACTACTTCCACCATGGTTGAACTGGACTCATCAAAACAGTCCCATGGGGCAGAGATGAGGTGGGCCCAGTTTATCTTTCTCATCTTGATCTGGATGTGCAGCCAAATGAATGGCTTAGTCACAGCCACGTGGCTTTCATGGTATAAGGACTGTTAGGAGCCCTGTTCTGCCCCGTCTCATTACTTGCCTCTGTCTCCTTCCACTCCTATCATCTTTGATGTCCCCTTGTGAGCTACCAAAAGCCTTTGGGGCACAGGACAGTATTGAAATACATAAGTACAAACAGCCTTCTTAAGCATTTAGCCAGGATGCACGTTAGGTACATCCCACCAAATCCCATTCAATCTGCACAGCCAATCAACAATCAGGTATCATCTCTATTCTTCACTTGTTGATAAGAAGTTCAGAGAAGTGGAAACTTGCAGAGCAGGAGTTGGAATCCAGTTCTCCATGTGGCTCTAAAACCATGCTCTGAAACACCCACTGCTCCCTTGGAGTAAGTGAACGTGGAGGTCCCATATTTCCATGTAGGATTGGCCCTGGAGCTGCAACCTCAGTGGGAGAGAGAAGCTGGGACTTACCTTGGAGCCTCTTTTGCATAACTAGCACACTACTGCTCCTGAGGTCTTCTGTTACCAATCATAGGTTTTTCTAGAATTTTGAAGATGCTTTTTTATGAACTCATGAATGAAATATTTGTCACTCAGGACCTGATTCATCTTATTTTATGTATGACACAGGGCTCGTCAGTAGTGATGCAGTCACTGTGCCTAAACAAGTGAGACTATTTCATGAGACTATTTCAAAAGAAGTTTTCTGTTCAGTACTCTCTGGAGTTGACTGGGTGAGATTAATACATTATTACAGAAAGGATTACAAGTTGTTGCATATTTCAGTAAATGTGTACAATTCCCTAGTATCACACACACACACACACACACACACACACACACACAATCAAATTGCAGTAACAATAACAAAAAAATAAAATAAACTATGGAAAGGCCCCCTAGATACACCAACTGTGAAAAGCCCACAGGGTCCCCCCACCCCTCGCATCTGCTCCTGCTGCACCTTCCAACTCAGTCTCTCTGCCTCCCCCGCACTCTCTCCTCTCTCTCTCTCTCTCTCTCTCTCTCTCTCTCTCTCTCTCTCTCTCTCTCTCTCTCTCACACACACACACACACACACACACACACACACTCACACGCAATGGTATTGTACAACCAACATATAATGCAACCTTCTTGGTTCACAATATCCTGGATCCGAGATCTCATTTGGGGGAAGCCTAGAGAACAAAAGAATAGAAGGCGCTTTGCGCTGGAGGCAATGTCTCCTCCCTCAGTCAGAGCACAAGGTAGATAACCGGTGGGACTGCCCTCTTAGCGGCCCCGCCCTCCCCGTCCAGGGCCGATGGCTGGAGGGAGGAAGTGTGCGACTGGGAAGCTCCGCCGCTCTCGGCTCGGGTTTCCCTTTTTCCCCCGCGACGAACACTACAAGGAAAGTGGCCCGGAAATCTGCGCCCGCCCGAAACCTGGCCGGTCGGGCTCCAGCCCCAGGAACTTCCCCCGCGGCGGGGCGGGCGCGGGGCGGAGAAGGCGGCCGCCGAGCTGGGCTCCGGGACTTGGAGCGCCTCGCCGCAGCGCCCTCTGTCGGCGGCTCCGGGACGGCCGCCTCCGTGTGGGAACTTGGGCGCCTGTCTGTGCAGATGTGCAGGTGGCGGGGCCAAAAGGGAGTACTACCACCAGCGTCCACCTTTGCGCACCTCTGGGCCACTTTACATTCCTCTAGAGAGGTGTCTTTATTCGCTGAACCTCAGGAGCATCTACTCAGGGCTCCTAAGGCCAAAGATGTGTGTGCCAATGCCTGGCTGCCCAAGAGGGTATGTCTTGAGTGTGACATAGGTTGTGGCAGGCTTGCTTGTGGCCGTCTCACCTGCTGCTACCGTCTGTGAGTGAGCACCTATGAGCCCAGGATGTGTCTCTGCAAGTGTCTGTCTTATTACTGTACACGAGTTTTTGTCATCTTCCCAGAGCTATGGGTGATGTGCAGCGGTGTGGGGAGGAGTGGGTGTGCCTGGGTGTGTGGTGGGCACAGTCTGAAATCTAGATGTTAATGGGATGAAGTGGGGGAAGAGGCCCCAGATAAGCGCTTTGCTAGTCATCTCCCTTGACTTTGGGAGAGCCATGGACTTGGCTTTGGGGACCTCTTACTAACATGCCCATTGCCCTATTCTGTCTCAAACTCAGCTTCCTGCATGACTCCCGTTGGCCTTCTTTTCCCCCAGTCTGTGGAACCCAGGGAGGCTGCCTAGGGCCTAAGCACCTTGACTATGATGCAAACCCAAAGAAATTAGCATTCCCCTCTCCTTCCTTTTTCCCCACCCCAAAGTCATTTCCTCCTACCTGGGATTTTGATGTCTTGGTTCCTTTCAGTGTTATTGATACACACCAAGGGGGGAAGGGGAGAAACTTCTCGAAATTCCCCAGAAGGTTTTGAGAATAGTTGTCAATGTTGCAACTTGGAACAAGTCAGTTTCAAGTTTGGTTTTCCATCAGAAAGCTCAGCAGGAGTGGGGTATATAAGCTCCAAGAGCAGGACCAGCAGCAGAGGAAACAACGGTTTCAAGCCCATCTGACCCTGCAGCCTGCACCAAGCCAAGGTAAGCTGCTCCCTGGGCTCTGCCACCCTTCCCTCTGTCCTGCAGGCTAGGTGTTGCCCCTGCACTGGGCAGCGTGGAGGGCTGCTTTACTGGAAGCTAACTTACCTTCGGGGACACTGGTGAAAACTAGGTACTTTGAATAAAGCACCAGTTTAAAAAGCCAATTAATAATAATTGTATACCAAGACCTATGAATAAGCCCACATTGACAGAAAGGTTTGTTTTATGTTTCTCTGGGTGTGTGTCTGTGTGTGTCCTGAAGTATTAATGGCTATCAATGAAAGGCTTGTGTACAGTTAAAAACAGTGGTGCTTGTACTGAAAACTTTTTTAAAAGTCTTTCATACCTGCCTTGAAGTTACTGAATTCAAAATTAGGCCTGGTAACTGAATGTGACAGGTCATATCCACTCCCATCCTTGTTGAATCAACCAATTTGGACAGAAGGTCTTCTGGTTCTTTGGGATTAACTAAATTTGAATCCACTTACAAAATGAAAAGCCGTGGTAAGGTTTACAACTATTTTCTGAAGAGTTCTAACATCCAGGAGAAGGGTGGGAGGGAGGTGATCTTTACTATACTGGTGTCTCGTACTTGCCCAAGTACAATTGTGTGCAGTGACATGATCAGGTTAAGATCTCACTTGAAACCCCAGCTGATAGCTCCCTTTTTTTTTAAAACAAGAAATTTGAAGATAGTAAACTGAACAAGGGGACCCTCTCAGAGTTCATTTTACTGGGATCCAAAATTGTCTGGCTTTTATACTACTGCTAATTCATGGAACCCCTCTTGGCTAGACTTTGGCTAGACTCTGGGAATAAAGCATGAAACAACACAGACGGTATCCCTGCTATCAGAGAACTTAGTGTGGGGGGCCGCCAAACCTTAAAGAAGGAATTGTGTTTCTGTAAGTACCATGGAAGGAGGAGAGCAAGGAGCTAAGGGACCAAGAGCCCAAGGATAAGCCCATGGGCGCCAAGTTAAACATTTCCCATGAATTATATCATTAGCTCCTTACTCCAACAGGATGCCCATTTTACAGATTAAGACTGTGAGGTCGACAGAGGTCTATGGGACTCACTTGAGGTCACACAACTAGCAAGCAGCAGAGCTAGGATACCAGCTCTAGGACTGAAGCCCTTTGCATGTGCCTCCCATGCCATCTGTTACTATGTCTTTTTTTTTTTTTTTTTTTTTTTTTTTTTTTTGGTATCGAGAATTGAACCCAGGGGCACTTAACCAATGAGCCACATTCCCAACCCCATTTTTGTATTTTATTTAGAGACAGGGTCTTGCTGAGTTGCTTAGAGCCTCGCTAAGTTGCTGAGGCTGGCTTGGAACTCATGATCCTCCTGCTTCAGTCTTCCGAGCCTCTGGGATTACAGGGTGCACTACCATGCTGGCTTGACTATGTCTTTGTAAATTTTTAAATTACAATTTTCTTTCAAATTGAAAAGTAACCAGCAAAATAAAACCTGCAAAAGATCTGTTCATTATTGGAATGCCCGGGTTGACCCCAGTGCTAGGCTACAGTAGCACACCCCAGGAAGCAGGAATGCCTAACTGGGGTCCCTTTGTTCCTCTTGCATGGGTTTTAAGAGTTTTGGAAACACATGAAATTGAATGGGGGGAAAATATCCTCAAGACTCTCAAATGTACTGTGCCAAGGAAATGTGGGCTGAGGGCTACAGCTTCCCAATCTCAGCTGATCAATCCAAGAGCCCACGGATAAGCCCATGTTGCACCCTGTTTTGTTTATCTAGGTTTGAGTCAGGTAGGGACCCAGCACTGTCTCCACCCCTTCCCAGTGTTCTGCGGTTTGAAATGCAGATGATGACAGAATAGCAGTTGTTTATTAGGACCATGGCCAGGGATCCCTGGATCCTGAGAGGCAGTTCTCCTGCAATGCTCAGATGCATCTGAGGCCCAGAGAGGAAGTGCTTGGCACAGAGCCAAGGGAAAATCCCGGCATTGAGAGAGTCCAAAGTAATCACCAGGAGATGCCAGGAATCTCCGACGGTTCCATTGCCAGAGTGCTGACACGTGAAGTTTTTACAGGCCCGTGTCATTGCAGTATCTCTGTAGACATTTCCTTTTAGCCTGGCATGACTTTTTTGGCTATCCATTATGCACAATATATGGAGAGAGAGCCCATTTTTTCCCCTTATCTCTTCTGCTAGAAATGAGCTAATACATGATAGGTTGCCTTCTATTATATCATCTCATTGAATTCCTCAACAACCCTTTGAAATGACGTGGTGCTTTTATTATGTCCATTTGATAGATGAGGAGACTAAGGTTCAGAGAGTAATTTGGCCAACACCCCACAGCTCCTGAGTGGTGGGACCAGAATGCAAGCCCATGTCTGCTTGACTCCAAGCCTATGGATGTACCAACCAATGCCCTTTGCCAACTAGAACCTCAGGAGCTTTATAATAAAAGGGAACAAAACTTATAGCTTAGCAACAGTTCTGCCACAGCTGTGATACCAACCAAATACATTTATAAAGTATTTGAGTGACACATTTAAGCCTTGTTCTGCATATGATTTACACCAATGGTCCCTGTAATCATGTTCCTGCAGCACATTGGTGTTCGCCAAGATGGATGGAGGCATTTCAGAATGAAATCAAATAATCATCACCTCACCATAATTTATAGATGGAATGTAATTTTCACAGTCTAAAGATTTCTACAAACCCTGGATACGAATCTAGACTGTGTTCTAATAGAAAATGGTGGTTGGCTTAGCATGAAAGTGTGCATTTCATTACTTCATGGTACATCTATCATAATTTTATTGTCTTCTGCCAAAGAACACCTTGATTTTCAGGAGTTGTGGTTAAAACAGTGATTCTCAAAGTGTGGTCCCCTGGCCATCAGTATCCGCTTCACCTGTGACCTTATTAGATGACCTCATTAGAAATGCAGATTCTCAGGCCTTACGCCAAGACATGCTAGGTTAGACACTCAGGTGGTGAGACCCTGCAGTCTGTTTGGTAAGCTTACCAGTTATTCTGATGTATGTTTAAGGTTGAGAACTGTTGGGTTCACATTATGTGGGAATTATCTTGAAATATGGAATCTCTGCTGTTGAAACATGAGAAACTAAATCAATACAGGTTTTTGTCAAAACTTGAAAATTCACTTCTGTATGATCTTTCCCATTCCTAAGCTAAGTCCTTTGGCCCTAGTTATCCCAATTCATGCTACCTTGTGCTACAGGGATACAGGCATGGGGCTTATCACTCCAACTGGAGAGGAAGTATCTAATATACTGACTTAGAAGATACTGAATGGAAGTATCTGTACCTAGAAAGCAGGATGTAGGTGAAAACTTTTCATTCCCAACCACGGTTAGCTCAATGATCTTTAAGTATTGTATTAAAATTATAGCAAGCACTAAATAAATACCTGCTGAATGTTGATCCAGAAAAGTTTGTGTCCCTTCTCTGAGCTTATGTTTCTTATCTTAATTGTGTCAGCTGGCCACACCTTAGGTGTCTTTCAGCTCCAGATAGCCTATGAATCTCTTTGAACATGTTCTTACCCAGAGACTGGCATAGGACTCCTGTAATTCATATCACATTCACATGAGAGTGTGGAGAAAGTCCAGATTTAAAACTTAGATAGAAGGTGGATACGGCTCACAAAGCTAACTGAATAATGATGGACCTCTCTCTCTTCCTCCTTCCCCTTTCTTCTCTTGCCTCCTTCCTCCCTTTACAGATGTGTCTTCGGCAGTTGGTCATCTCCTGGGTCTCCCTGGTTTTGCTGGCATCTCCCCTCTTGGCCATATGGGAACTGGAGAAAAATGGTAACCAACCTCTCATGATTCTCTGTGGAGGCCCCAGAGTCTAAGCCAAGGCTCTCAGGCAGCCCCTGATGGAAATCAGACAGCAATGGGCAATTGAGCCCTCCTCCTGAGAGCCCTCATGGGAAACCTGTAAGGCCATGTTCCTTCCGCCCCTGTAGGGTATCTACATTGTTTGGTTTTCATGTTGGATGCCAGGTGGGGCTTGTTGTGGACTGTGGTATGAAAAGAACTATGGTCTTCGCTGGTAATAACAACAACAACAACAACAAATTACTAGTACATATTATTCACTTAGTAAATACACATTAGCTTATTGTCACTTGTACCTGAAAGACCACCAGATGTTGGATATGGCTATCTTTACATAATGATAAAGACTGTTACTATGCATTAACATAAGATCTCACTTTACTTCCCAACAACCATGCAAGATAGGGATTATCTGCATCCCATTTTACGGATATTGAAAACTGAGGCTCAAGAGATTAAGTTACTCACCCAATACCACATACCTAAAAAGGGTAGAACAGGGTGGACTTGGTCCCAGTTCTGTCTCACTTCAAAGCATATGCACTGAAGTTACTTGAAAATGTTACAAGAACATAAAATAATTGTTTCCTGGGTCCTTGGAGAGCTGAGTCAAAGGAAGTAGACATGAATTGAGGATGAAGATTTCCGCCGATGATCGGAAATAATGTTTTAATAGTCAAGTGAGTACAACCCTGAAATGGGTGACAGAAAGAACTTTAAGAACATTCGAATGAAGATTCTAAAAAATTTCAGGAAGAGGACAGTGCTGCCACTCCTCCCTGACCCCCTGAAGGTCAGAGAGTGTTAAATCCTCCCTTAAGTACAGGCCAAAGCTAGATTCCTTCCAGCCCCAGGAGTTCTTGTGTGCTTAGGAACTCTGGCCTTTGCCTAGGTAACCCCTTCGTTCTGATCTGGTAAACCACAGAAATTCCAGAATGTCAGTGTGAGAAATACTGAGAGGCCTTGGGAGGCCTCTTAATGAAGTCAAGCCTTGTTTTCTTCTTACATTTGTTTTCCCTATCCTTGGGCCAAGGTCTTCTAGGGCTTCTGAGTCTTGGTTGTGACAGGAAAATAACCATGCTGTTCCTTTGCCATGGGGGACAAAAGAAAAACTAGAGACAGCTTCAGGTTCCCAGTGGTTTTATGTCAGCAGAGCTAATCATTTCCAAAGTGTCGGACCCCAAGCTCTTTTTTACCTCTTATCTTTGTTACCCATTCAAGTACTTACAAATCCCATAGATGTAAAGGGAGCACTTTATCTTCCACAGTGCCTTACCCTTGAATGCCAATCACGTGTCTCCATTTGCCGGGCATTTAAGGGCGCTGTGTTAAGCTCTCAGATGAATTAGCTTATATAATCCCACACCTCGGCAACTTTAAACAACTACTAATATTTTTCTCCTTTGAAAGATGGTGACATCCAAGCTTAAAGTAGTTGAGTGCCCCTCCCCCACCACTGCCGAAGGCCCCAAGCTAGTGTAAGGCCTAGAGCTGATTCTAATCCAGACCCATGTCACTCCAAAATCCAGGCTCTTCACCCTGTGGCTGTCAAATTTGAACAAGCATTAAAATCATCTAGAGGGCTCAAAAAAAAAAAAAAAAGGCATCATTGGACCCAGACCCAATGATGTTCGTGTTCCCAGTTGGCAGATGAGGAGAGTGAGGTTCCTAGTGGTTATGTGCATTTCTGATTTAGCAACTGAAAATTCACATTTCTAACAGGTTCCCTAGCCGCTGCTTGTTGGTGGCAGTTGGATTATAAGGCTCTGAGAACCACTGTGTTAAACTATTCGGTGCCATTCATTAATAATTGATGTGTGGATAAACAAATGAACAAAGCTTTGACCTGACCTGCCATTTGGGATGCTCCCCTGAGCCATTCCTCATCCTCAGTTCAGATACTGGCTTTAGAGATCCAAGCCTAAGAGACAAAGGTCCAAGGTTTTGCTGTTCAGCTTCCTGCTGGACATGACCTTGCTTAGCCTCTTAGCCTCAGAGCCCTCCCCTACAAAATGAAAAGACTGTGATCCACTGGGTTGCTTTCTAAGAGTAGAAAACAGCTTAGAAAACAGAGATCATGAAAATCTCCATTGTTGAGTTCCGTGCAGAAGGAACTAAACCGCTAAATCCCTGTGGAAAATTTTAAGAGTTTTCGGTGCAGTTGGCTGACACTTTGGGCTGTGACTAACAATAATAACAAACACAGTTTGCCACGTGCTAAGTGCCTTGGATTTACGTACTTCCTTCATTTAGTCCTCACAGCCAAACCTACAACATAGATACTGTTCATGTTCCCAGTTGGCAGATGAGGAGAGTGAGGTTCCTAGAGGTTAGGTGCATTTCTCTAGATCCCCTAACCAGTTATGGAGACTGACCAGGAAACCCTGGGTCTTTTACTATTGTTACTCTGTTACATACTGTACCCTGCATTATGCCCTATGAAAGTGAAATTGTGCTGGGTGTTTACCTCCACGAGACCTTTGACAAAGAATCTTGTGCTCTCTGTATTTTTTTTTTTGGTGGGTCAAAGTCTTTTTCCATGTGCCCACTAATCAGAGGTTGATCATTAAAGGCATTCTGCCAGCTTATAAGTCCCCGGCAGTCCTAAAACCCTTTGTTTCTCTGCTCCATGACCTTGAGCCCAAGCAGAGCCCAATAGTATAAGATCACCTCAGGAAGCATTTGCCAAACACTTATGAGCAAGGTAGTGCTTAGGCGGTGGAGATGCCAAGATGGTTAATAAAATAGCCCTGAAGTTTATGGTTCTTTACTTCTGGCACTCTCCAGTCTACGTGGTGGAGTTGGATTGGCACCCTGACACACCTGGAGAAACGGTGGTCCTCACCTGTGATACTCCTGAAGAGGACGGCATCACCTGGACCTCAGGTCAGAGCAGTGAGGTCTTAGGCTCTGGCAAAACCCTGACCATTCTAGTCAAAGAGTTTGAAGACGCTGGCCGCTACACCTGCCACAGAGGAGGTGAAGTTCTGAGCCAGATGCTCCTGCTGCTTCACAAAAATGAAGATGGGATTTGGTCCACTGATATTCTGAAGAAAAAAGGTAATTGCATTCCCTGGGGGAGTATCATTTCTCTTCCCCTCAATAAAAGGTGCAGAAATGTTTTAAAAATTGAAAAGGCAAGACATAATTAGTAGAGTTAATGAAAGAACAACAAGTCTGTATTAAAATCACCCAAAATCTCCATTTTCCTTTGCTTTCTGGAATTTGGGGATTTGATCAATCATTGAAATTTCATATTGAGATAGAGTTTCATTGTCACCTTGAATGCTGTGCTGAGGTTGTCTTTAAATAGCAAACATTATTGGATGGCGAATGGAAGTTAACCAATCTGGATGAACGCCAAAAAAAAAAAATAATACTTTTGTCCAAAGTGTTCAGTGTGTATAGTGGCACAGTCGGCAGAATCAGCCTCCTATTGGGTCGTTCCCAATCTTTGCAGAACAACCTGCCCAAGCAGTAGCAGGATTTTCAAAGGAAATGAATGGAAGGATGTCATCCTTGTACCGTTTGTTGGCCTGTGACTAACCACAAAAATAAAAATCTTCCTGGGAGACAACCCCTAAATATTGGATTTTTATTCTTTTCAAACCCAGAACCTGAAAATAAGAACTTTGTAACATGCGAGGCAAAGAATTACTCTGGACGTTTTACCTGCTGGTGGCTGACGGCAATCAGTACTGATGTGAAATTCAGTGTCAAGAGCCACAGAGGGTAAGTGAAACCGCGTTAGTTTCTCAGCATTTTGATGCCACCATATCATTAAGAATATAAGGGGAAACTATCAGTGACCCATCAATTAGTGATAAGAATTTTAAAAAATCAATCCCACGTTTTTTCAACTCCCCTCTCTTGCTGAAGGCAAGGAAAACATGGAGTGGGAAGCCAATCCTCTGAACAAATGCGCATGAGGGCAGGATATGGTCAGGGCCTGACAACAGTCTCTGCTGTGTTTGAAGCCACTCAGCCAGATTTCCTGGCAATGGTTCATTAAGGCTCATGGTACCACAGGGAGAAATAAAAAAGGAGAAATCGAAGCTACACATGACTTGCCAAAATTGTACCTTGACTCAAAAATAGAAACAAGTGCCCAGGGGCATAGACCTCGGAGGCCCTAAAGCAGATTCCAGAACTCTGTGAGGCTTCCTGAAAATTTCCCACGGCCACTTCAACTCCTGTTTCCTCTGCTGATGCTGCTAATCGGAGGTTCACTGTTTGTCCAACTTGAATCAAGTTTTAAGCAATCTAGAACACCTGAGAGCAAACCCTAGTGAGCACCCTGGCTTTGCCGCCATTTAAATGGGTCAATTAAGTGTTGGGAGGTCTCCCTTTCCATCTTTAAAATGAAAATGCTTGCCGGAGAAACACTTACCCCAGTGTCCAAAGACACCCATGCATGTCTTAGGTGACACTGCGACATTGTTGATCATCAGCAAAGAATGGTTAAATAAAGCCTAGAACAATATACCCTGGCTTAATGTGCATGCATTAGCATCAATAACCCAAATCTAACTCTTTTGTCAGGGACAAGATGGTAACAAAATTATAGGCATATAATTTGATTCTATTTTATTTTAATAAATTGATATCTATATAGATAAAATACATAAACATATATACGTGTGGCTTATATGATTATATGGAATATTCAACAGGCTACAACAAGTATTTATATGTGGGGAACAGGCATAGGGAAGATATGTACTTCCTTCATACACTTTTTTTTGGTGTGTGTACTGAGGATTGAACCCAGGGGTGCTTAATCACAAGCCACATCCCCAGACCCAGCCATGTTTTAAAAATATCTTTTATTATTATTTTTTTTTTAATTTAGAGACAGGGTCTCACTAAGTTACTTAGGGCCTCACTAAATTGCTGAGACTGTCTTTGAACTTGTGATCCTCCTGCCTCAGCCTCCAAAACCTCTGGGATTACAGGCCTATGCCACTGCACCTCACTATTAGTACACATCTTTATCATTTTTAATTTTTATAATTGGTATGTATTAATTTTGTGATTAAAATTGGAAAATTTATTTAAATTTTTAATAAGGGGATTTAAGAAGGGATTCTGGATCTGACAAATTTCCAGGTTCATTTAGGCCAGGGGTATATATATACCCCTGTAGCTTCCAATCTCTTGCAGCTAAGCCTGTTCTTCTGGAAAGGGCTGTTTCTTACCCACTGCAGGAAATCAGTCCAGCTGGACAAATCTTGTCCCACACAGACTCTCGAGGCCTACCGACCTCAGTGACTGCAATCACTGGGAACTCACTCACCAAATTGTAACACAGGATAATTTCTGTCTTTGACCTCAGCTCCTCTGACCCTCAAGGGGTGACGTGTGGAGAAGCAACTCTCTCTGCAGAGAGGGTCAAAATAGAGCAGAGGGAGTACAAGAAGTACTCGGTGCAGTGCCAGGAGGACAGTGCCTGCCCCACCGCTGAGGAGACCCTGCCCATCACGGTGGTGGTGGACGCAGTTCACAAGCTCAAGTACGAAAACTACGTCAGCAGCTTCTTCATCAGAGACATCAGTGAGTTTGCATGGTTTTCTGTGCTTCATAAGGAAAGATGCCATTTGTCACATGTTCACCGTGAGCGGGACACTGGGGTCAGGGGTTTACATGACAGGGGTTTTTATTCTGCAACACCCCAAAGGTGATGTAGATACTTCCTATTGTCTGCATTGTAAGAAGGGGAAATTACATCTTAGAAAGATTAAGCAGCTTGCCCCAACTCTCAGATCTCACAGCTGGCAATTCAGGCCCAGATCTGCCCCACTGGAGAAAGGGGGCTCTTGCTATGCTTCAGCTCTGCTACCCAGGTGGACGCCATCATGGATCCAAGGGCCCCTCAATTATAATATTTATATTCAGAACCAGAGCTTCCCTACTAATTACAATTTTTCCAAACCAAAATTATTCCCAACCAGTCTTCCTCTTGCATACACATACACACACACACACACACACACACAGAGACACACACACACAGATTTATATAAGTTTCTCCAAAAGGTACATCTGTTGTTTTTTTTTTTCTTTTTAAGTGGCAGGTAGAGATGTCACTGTTGATTATTTCCATTACCATTTGTTCATTGAACAGTTATCATGATAAACTATAACAGGCTCATAAAACTTGCTCTAGAATTTGTGGAATTTGTATCTGGGGGTGGGGACAGGGGGGTCTAGTCCCCAGAGGATGGCCAAGGAAGCCCTCTCTAAGAAGCTGACATTCAGCTGAGACCTCCAGGAAAGATACCAGTTGTATTAAGAACAGAGGGAAGAGTATTTCCAAAGCATGTCCTAGGAGCCATGGTCTCTGTGTGGAACTGTGCTGGGTCCCCAGGGCCTGTGCACATCCTGCAGAAGGGGTACTCTCCCCTCGTGTAGAGAAGGCACCTACCTACTTGAGGACAGAGACTTTGAGATGCCCACTGTCCTCCAGATGCAGTACAGTGGTGGCGTGGGATAGGTGCCCAGTCATTATTTATAGAAAATAAAATGAACAAGCACAGAGACAATCAGTGATAACTTGTCCAACCCATCAGTGGCCAAAAGCCATGAAAACACAAAAAGAAGTGCAGCGAGTGGGAAGTCTCTCATCTCACCTCCATGGGCAGCTTAGCTCAGCTCTTCATTTAGTGCCAAGTGAGGGATTCAGCACAGAGAGGGTGGCCCCTCACTGCAGAGCCCAGCTTTCAGAGTGAGCTCATAACTAAGAACTCACCTCTGAGCACTAAGCAGGGGTGGTCCCACCACCGAGGCTCATGGGATCGTGCAGTGATGAGGAGTCCGAGATTCTCTTGGAAAAGTGAAAGCTGTGGCCACTGATGATGACTCCCTGCACGGGGCGCCAGTGGGAGCACCCACAGGCAGAGAGGCTTCCTAGGTGCAGTCAGCTGCTCAGAGAAGTTAAGAAGTGCCCTGTCACTCATGGCTGCTGAAAGGTGCAAGCGGCATCCAGAAGCCCAAACCCTAACTCCAAAGCTCCATTAGGAAAATGAAGGTGTTTGTCCTTTTCCACAGTCAAACCTGACCCACCCAAGAACCTAAAGATGAAGCCATCCAAGACTCCTCAGCAGGTGGAGGTCACCTGGGAGTACCCGGACAGCTGGAGCACCCCGCACTCCTACTTCTCCCTGACATTCTCTGTGCAGGTCCAGGGAAAGAAGAAGAAAAGGGTAAGAGGCCATCTAGGTACAGCAGATTCTGTGGGAAGTTACGTGGACACACACTAGGGAGATGCATGGTGATAACAACTGATTTTCTATATTGTAATTGATGCATTATAATTATACATGATGGTGGGATTCACTGTAATCACTGCTAATTGGACTTAGTCCTTTCCATGGGCCTGTGTCAAGGGCATGTCACTTGATGCATACAATTAACCCTGTGAAGGCAGCCAGTATTACTTTCACCACTTCACAAGTGAAGACGACGAAGCTCCGAGAGGCTGTGACTTGCCCAAGATCACTAGCTAGAAAGTGGTAGAACCAGGACCCAGACTCAGTGAGCCACCCCATGGCCTCTAGTATGGCTGACCATTCATCCTTGCACAAAAACCGGTCCTGGACTCCAGGATACCCAAATGACTGTTTCCATGGAGGGAATATAATGAACGATAAGCATTCACACTGTCTCACCCAATATGGGTAGCTCCTGACTGTTCCAAACATGGTAAAATCATGTCACCAAACAGGATGGCTATGCTTACAAGGCCAAAATGCTGGCTTTCCAACCTTTGGCTTTAGCCTCCGAACCCTTTTGGCTCATACAAGTTTTCAGAGACACTTTTACAAAGTACTGCCCTCTTATACACCACTCGTAAAAAATCACTGAACAAAGGTCTTATTCAGCATAGCGTTTAGCAGGTGGTAGAAACTTAACAATTCAATCACTCCCTGGAAAAGGGGAAGGTGGGAGGTGAGGCTATTCTGGAATAGATTTTACCTAGTTGTCACCTAAAATCTTGGCAAATATCTTCCCCTATTTAAGATACATGTCACTATTAGGTGGTACTTAGGGCTCTCTACATACTGATGACTTACAAAGAGCTTTTACATGATCAATTTTAACTTTTGCAGTTCTATGAGACAGGCTTATTGTTGTCCCTGCTCATATATGAGGAGAGACACAGCCTAAGACATTTCCCTGAAGTTCCAGAGCTATTAAGTAGCACTGCTAAAGCTCTGAAGGCAAGTCTGAGGGCTTTGAGGATTGGGGTATGGATTCTGAGTATGCAAGAGACAGCTAGAGAAAAGCTGTGTGAGTCCCATCAGCAGCTGAGTACTGGACTGACTGTCCACAGAGCTTTAGAGCAAGGCCACTGTGTAGAAAGATGAGAGCTGGACCAAACCGGTTCCCTTCAGGGCTTACAAGATAGAAAAGCCACATGTGTGTTCTGAGATTCTGCCAGTAAGTGCTGCAATTCCACTAAGTGCCCAGTAGGTGGTGCAATTCTGCTCAGTGCCAGAACTGCCAGGGTCCCCAGACCTGGTTGGTTGGTTTGAAGAGATGGTGCCCTGCAGAAACAGGTGTGGCCTACCAAGTGACTGCAATGTCAGTGGACCTTACGGTTTCCACTCCTTTTCAGAGCAATACTCTCCACGTGGATAAGACCTCAGTCACAGTGACCTGCCAGAAGGGTGCCAAGGTCAGCGTGCAAGCCCGGGACCGATACTACAACTCATCGTGGAGTGAATGGGCAACTATGTCCTGCCCTTAGGTGAGCAGAACTACGAAGCCCAGCCCAGACCTGTCCCCAGGTAGAGAATAATGATGGGGAGGCTGCCCAGGAAAGGAAAGGGGGAGTGGGATGCCCAGCATAAGGACACCAGAGCTCAAAGCATTTATTCAGTAACAGATACTGATTTGATGTCTTTTTATGTCAGGCAGTGTGCTGGGCCAATAATGATGGGGAGGCTGCCCAGGAAAGGAAAGGGGGAGTGGGATGCCCAGCATAAGGACACCAGAGCTCAAAGCATTTATTCAGTAACAGATACTGATTTGATGTCTTTTTATGTCAGGCAGTGTGCTGGGCCAAGGGATATTGCAGTACAGAAACAGGCATGGGTCCTGTCTTCAAAGAGAAGGCACAAAAGAGAGAGAGGAAGCCAGGAGTCAGAGCAAGAAGGGCGTGGAGCTTCTGGGAGTTAGAACCTCATTCTGGGGTCCAGGGGAGCCACTGAGTGTTCTAAATGAGGAAGCAACCCAATCACATATTTTTTTTAAAGAAACATCCTCAAGAGAACCTCTGGGGAGGTGGGCATGGTGGCACCCGCCTGTAATCGCAGTGACTCAGGAGGCTGAGACAGGAGGATCTCAAGTTCAAAGCCAGCCTCAGCAACTTAGCAAGACCCTCAGCAATTTAGTGAGACCCTGTCTCAAAATGAAAAAAATAAAAGGGCTAAGGATGTGACTCAGTGGTTAGGCACTCCTGGGTTAGATCCCTAGTAACAAAATAAGAATGAACAAACCAATCTTTGGGAAACATGGAACATGGTATCTGCCAAATTCTAGGCCACATATAGAAAGGTTGAGCCTTCTAACATGGAAGCCCCCAAACCCAACTGCCTGGGATCATGTGTGTGGAAAAATCAGAGGGCCTCACCACCACATTTCTCATCCACACAGGCTTTCCACATTCTTTTCCAGGTTCCAATCCCAGGATGAAACTTTAGAGGAAAAAATGGAAGATATTATACAAAATTTTTATGACATATTGGAAGAAACCCCAAATGATATTTTCTACTCAATTTGCTTTTTAAATTTTTTTAGGACCATAATGGTACCTTTGCTATGTTTTTACATGTAGAAGCTATGTGCTCACTGACACAATGAGCTAATTTATTTATAGATGTTTTTCAGCACTCTAGTTGCCACTGACCTTATTGCTATTTAAATATTTAAGTAATTTATGTATTTATTAATTTATTACTGTTATTTAAGACTTATGTGCCCGGATGTATTGAATGGTTCAGACTCTCACGACCTGATCCATAGAAGTCAAGCTCTATTATGCAAAATGTGAATTTCCAGTGTCCTTTATACTGACTTCTTTCCAAGTGAGGCTGCAGGTGCACTGGTTTTATGACAACAAGTAGTGGCACAATGCTGTGACATGGGCACTATCGTATATTCGGGCTGGATGGGAACACAGATGTTTAAATGGAGATATGAAGACATGAAGCTGTGGAAGAGATCCCGAAGGAGTTGATGCTAGATACACTGGAGACGTGCTAGCAGTGGCATTGATAAGCAATTCAGAGACATCTGTACTTCAAGCAAATTTAGCCTTTAGATGCCTGAATTTAAAAAGAACTAAAAACGAACAAACAAAACATTAGAATTGAATTTCAGCCTCCCTGGTGGTTCTTTCTAAGACACAGAAGGGTGGTACAGGGACATCATAGGTGTCCTGAAGATAAAAAGCTCTTAGAAATCAAGAGAGTGGACAATTATAGTCATGGATAAGGACATTAAATTGTCAGAATTGCAGATGGCAGCTTTACAGCCACACACAAAAGCAGGCAGATACAGAGAAAAACCATCTAGAATCACTTCCCCATCTGCACCAGGGAACCTGACACCCAGATAGGACCAGACAGTATCACTCCGTGGAGGTGTAGCTTTTAAATAATGGACATGCATTCTGTAAAGCAATTAGGTTGGTTTTCTGTTTGTTTATTTATTTATTTATTTTTGCATTCTGAGGCCAAACTAATAAAAGCTCTTTTTTGCAATCACATTTGGACTTTCTCAGCTGACTCGGGGATTCTATTTCCAGGTCTACTGTGATGTGTTGTTGTTGTTGTTGGGTATTGTTTTTTTCCCCCCTCTCCTATCATTTAAAAATTGTCCCTCCTTGCAGTGATTTCATTTCCAATTTTGCAGAACTGCTCTTTCCCTTTATAGTATTTCCAAAGTCAGTGTCTTGCTGAGCTCAGGGAATGTCCCTGCAGGCTGACCATTGGGGACTCTTTGCAAGGGCACTGAATTGCATTGTGCACTGGTTAGGGGTTGAATGCTCCGGCTTCTTCCACCTTCTAATCCAGAACCAACTCCTATGGTCTTCCTAATACTGTGAAGTAAAGCTCTTAACTTGATAGAACATGGGTATTCTATCTCAGAGGGCCCATCTGCAGTCAAGTACAGTGGGCATGCACCTGTAATCCCAGTGACTTAGGGGGACAGTAAATTTGAGGCCAGCATAGGCAATTTTGTGAGACTCTTGACTCAAAAACAAACGGGCCAAGCGTGATGGCGCATACCTGTAATCCCAGCAGCTCAGGGAAGCTAAGGTAGGAAGATCTTGAGTTCAAAGCCAGCCTCAGCAAAAGCGAGGAGCTAAGCAACCCAGTGAGACCCTGCCTCTAAATAAAATAAAAAATAGGGCTGGGGATGTGGCTCAGTGTTCAAGTGTCCCCGAGTTCAATCCCTGGTACCTGCCACAATAAATAAATAAATAGGTGGGAATACAGCTCAGTGGTAGAACATCCCTGAGTTCAATCCCCAATTAAAAAAAAAATTCTCAAAGCTTTACCTCTAGTATTTATTGAGTCTCTGCCATGCATTAGACATGTGCCAACTCCTGGGAATCAGGGGATTTCAATGAGCTATGTGTTACCTCCCCCAAACAATGCCCATTCCTACCACTCCTTCTAAGCCAAGTCTGAAAGGTCAACTTCAATACCATTAAATGCTGAAATGTTCAGGGCAAGAATGAAAGAGAAGGACCCATGTAACCTGCAGTCATCCTGAAAAACTAGAGACAAGGGAGATGCCAGCTTTGGTCTCAAAGAATGGAAAAGACCTGTCGATTTCCCTTTGGTGACTCCTGTGAAAGAGCAAGTGGTCGAATCAAAGAGGATGGAGATCAATTCGCTGCTATCCTGGAAATCCCATCTGGGCCTCCTTGCACCAGCTGGGTAATTGGAATAGAATTGCTTGTTTGCATTTCTAATGGTAAGTATTCCCTGCAGCTCTTATTCTACCCTGCTGCAGCCTAGAAAAACAGTGGGAAGTTTCTGTCCTACTCCAACCTTAGGAACCTATCAATCTGTGTCATCAGCCACACTTGACCGCACGTGCAACAGTTGATAACAACTATTTCCTCCTACAGGGTCTTTCATCTAGAGGTACCAAAGCACTTATTAGACATTTAATGAACAATGCTAAGAAGGACCAAAAAAAAAAATCACACTTTATAAACATAGAGACTTGGGGACAATTCCCAAAACTTCCAATAGTTCAAGGGCAGAGCTCCCACCATGCCCAGTACTCTTCTGAACTGACCTCTTAGAATTTCAGAGCATACAATGGAAAATCTTTATCTTTTTAAAAATGTCCTTCAGAACATTCCTTTTTGTTGAAAATCGAGCCACTACAAAAGACTTCAAACATCCAAGCAAGAGATCTCAGGACTGGGAATCAGACAAGCTAGTTCTGAGCCTGGCCAGATCTGTTGTGTGACCCTGTGACCTTGAGCAGGGCACTGAACACAACTGGCTGCTTGTTCAGTCAATACTCAGCTTTCTTCTCTCCTCGTACTCTTTAGCTACAAAGACTGGAGCTAAGCAAACACTTTTGCAGCCACCCTTGCTGATCAGCAAAGCCAGGAGATCCAGTTCTGGCCAATGAGGTGTAGGAAAATTCCACCCAACTTGCTGAGCAGTCTTTGGTTTTCCTGATAAATGACAGAGTCACAACTAGCACTGTTTCCCTCCTTCTCCATCTCTTGAGCAGATAAAATTTGGGAAGCTTCAGAAAATGCCTTGTACCCAGGATGAAAGTCAACATGCAAAAACTGAATAGAGAGAAGGATTCTGGACTCAAGTGGCATCATAGAGAAACCCTATCACGGCCTGCCCCAGATGTCCTGCTATGTTTTCTGTTGTGGCCACAAAACACCACAGATCAGATAATTTTCAAAGAACAGGGAATGCTTTAGCTCATGGCTCTGGAAGCTGGGAAGTCCAAAAACACAGTGCCCCCAACTGGTGGGCTTTCTGCTGCGTCTCAACATGGTGGAAGGCCCGACTGGGTGAGATGAGCACGCAGCCAGTGCAGGTCCTTCTTCTTCTTACAAAGCCTTCAAGAAAGCTCCATCCTCATGACCTCACCTAATCTTCATTATCTCTCTGAGGTGAGGGGTCCCACCTCCAAGTACCCTTAACAGAACAATCTGGGGATTAACTTTTCAACACACTGAAGGACATATTCAAAGCACTGCAAGTGAGAAGACAGCCATGCTGGTTTCTTTGGTGCTGAAATACAAGACATAAAATTCACCACTTTCACCTCTTTAAGTGTACAGTTTGATGCCATTCATACATTCACATTGTGGTGCCACCATCACCGATGTCCATCCCCACAGATATTTCATCATCCTAAAGGGAAACTCTATCCATTAAACAATAACTCCTCCATGTTGGTTTTCAAAATAGAAAAATGAATAAAGCAAAAATTAAATAAAGACATCCTTATAAACATCTATGACCCCTATGTACGAAAGGCTGCTGTCCAAGTCAGGAAAAGGACTTAACGAGCAGCTCAGGAAGGAGCCTAGGGTTTGGTGCAGAAAACCTGGTTCTGCACCTCACAGCTGGCACAAACCCAATGGAGGAGCTCTCCCTCCATCTCTGGTGATGCTGGGTGGAGTCCTCCATGTCCTGCTTCCTTGACTGTGTGCTGTGCAGGAACAAGAAAGAACATCACAAACGGATCCCTTCTGAGGTCTGTAAGAGTCCAACCATAAAGGGTCTGTGCCTCACCTCCCACCCTCAATAAGATGGTGCAGAAGGTCGGGGCCCAATGCTGACATTGGAGCATCTCACGAGGCCCCTGACCGCCCTGGGAAGGGGGGAATCTCTAGTAATACAGATGGGGATGCCATGGCCAGGGTCCTTCTTCCAAGGGCAGCCTGGGTCCCAGCAAAGAGGTGGAGATGGAGGATCTCCTGGCAAAGGCAGCTCTGCTGTTCCTTCATTTCACATGCCTAGGATGGCTGCTCTGTCCCTGGCACCATCCTCAACCTCCTAGATACAGAGATGAAAAAGCCCTGCCCTCACGTGGTTTCTAGTTTGCAGAGGACTAAATGCTTGAGGCTCTAAGTCCTGGAGGCCACTTCCTGTTAAGTGCACTGTGAAGTGAGACCAACTTAATGGGACTGGCACCCTGTAAATAGTAGCTGTGTCCACTGACTAGCTCTTTGGCCTTGAATAAGTTACCTACTGTCTTCAAGGCTCAGTTTTCTCATCCTTCAAAGGGAATAGGCACAGGGTGGTTGTGAGTGTGAAATGAAATGATGCTCAGCGAGCACTGTAGGAGCAGAAAGAGGGGACACCACTCCTGCGTCGTCATGGACAGCATGGCCTGCTGCAGTCTGGCTGGGCACAATTCAGGAGCCACTTATCAAGCAGAAACAAACTTTATTTTTAGAACACATGCCCCACCATAGGAGCTCTTCAGGAATTCCCTCAGAGCCCAACTGCCACCAGCGGCTTCCCACAAGCCTCTCAACCCTCCACTCCTCCTGCTCTTGAAGCCAATTGGCTGGGTGGCATGGGCGGAGCCAAAACAGTCCCCCAGTGAGCAGCTCCATAGTCTGAAAGGGCGGGGAAACAGCCCAATGAGCATCACTGAAGAGGAGCCAATCAGCTGGCAGCTGGAAGTTTGCTGGGGCCCTTTCTGCTGTGGCTCTCAACAGTGGCCGACTCTCCTCCAACAAAGACAGGTGAGTGGCAGAGAAGCCTGGCAAGTCTGTTGAATTAAAGTTATGGGAAGGCAGGAAAGCCTTCAGCTGTCAAGACCCAGAGAAGACCATATGTTTTTATGCATAAGTTCAGTGAAGAACGGACAGCTCTGTAGGTGTGATGTGAACCAAAGGGTGTGATCTAATGGTCATTGAAGGGGACCCAGCAATACCTGTCTGATGGATTCCTTTTGGTCTCTCTCTGTGAAGGGTATTCCTTCCTCCAAGGCATGGGGCAGGACTCCTCTGGAATGATAGTTTTCAAAAGAAGAGATTGAGAGTGACCTGTCAAGGTTTTATGGTTTTCTTGTGGGGAGAAGGGTTCTCGCTCCTGTACACTGCCCTGGGGAAGAGGAATTCTGGTCACAATGACTCACGTTGGGGTAAAGAGGAACAGGAGACAGGATGGCAGGGGAAGGTCAGAGGAAGACTTTGCTCCTGAAGCCCTTCCAGTGTCCTTTAGCTCAAAGTGCTCAGTATGCCAAAGTGCCATGTTTGGCAATATCATTTTCTGAGCCCCAAGGGTGCTTAGCAAAGTACTTGCTCCATAGTAAGTACTCAATAAAGCTTATTAGTAGACTTACACTACTTACAGCTCGAAAAGGAAAAAAGTTCAATTCTGGAACCTGTGTTTTTTCAGGGGTTGGGGGAGGAAGAGTAGTAGTCCTGGGTGTCTCCGAGAACTGAGCTGGGATAGAGGGATCACTGATTAACCAATGGGGAAGAAATATGGCTTAGTTGATTGAGATTTTATAAATAAAATCGCAAAAACACGCCTTTGTGGGGGATATCAAGGTGCAGGAACCCAACCCCTGCCTTCAGGGATTGCACATCTGGTGAGAGAAAGAAACAAGGTGAATATATTTAAAACATGGTAAATATATTAAAAATCTCCTGGCTGGAATGAATGTATGTGCACCATTAATATTTCTTTTTACAAAGGTTTCCAGCTCCTGGGAGGAGCCCCTTCATTCTATGTCACCTTCCCTGGATATAATAATTTGGCATGAATTAACCGATTCACCTTATTTATAAATCAGACTTTAATCATCTCTTTCATTTCAATACAGCCTTTCTTCCAGGACAGGGTTTGTGAGCAAAATGTATTTGGACAAGACTTTCTCCAGAGGGTCACGTTATGCCAAGGAAATGAATTCCCTCTCTCAGGCTCATAAAATGCAAAAATAAAATCAGCATTCGAGCTGAAGGCTGAGGAGACCAGGCGTGCATACTAATAAAACCTCCTTCTGCAGTGGCGCACTGGGAGGCGCCAATCTGCATTTACCTTCACGAAAGCCCGGGTACCAGTCAGCGCAGGGCAATCTGGCCACCTGCCTGCTGCAGCATGCGGCCTCTCCATCCAGTGGATGGCAGTGTGGGAGAGGCCGCAGGGCTCTGCAGCTACCTGCTAAGCTCTCTGGTCTTCGTAAGACACACAAAACACCTCTCCACCCTTTTGCCTGAGACCACCTGGCCCCTTCCCTGATTGCATGCAAACGGACCTAACTGGGACATGGGGAGTGCTTATTCTGCCAGTGGTCCTGGAGTTTGGAAGAGAAGGAAAGTACGTAACCATGCTGAAATAACAGCCAAGCAATGCCTGGGAGGGGCCCAGAGCTCAAGGGTGGGTGCCTTGTTTTGAAGCAAGAAGATCTGTCTTCAAATCCCTGCTCCCCACTTACTACCTTGGGCCCTAAAGTAATTCCTTAATCTCTTTGTGTCTCAATTTCCTTATTTTTTATTTAAGTAAGAATGCTACTAGCACCACCATCTCCAGGCTGTTATGAGAGTTAAATAAGACAAGGCTCACGCACCCAGCAAAAACACAGTAAAAGTCAGACCAAACAAAAAAAGTGATCCTAAATTCTGCCTCTTCTCTCCCCATGGGGATGAGCTGGTTTGGAAAAAATTTGGAAAGGCAATTCTCTCCTAAATTATTTGTTAATCAGGGATAACCATTTCCCCCAGCGTCGCCTGGTAGACATGCCTAGGTCCTAACTACAAGGGAAGCTTGGAAAATGAGAATCTCGGGTTTTCACCCACCACAGTGGGAAACAGAAAAGATGCTGAGAGTAGAAAATGGCTATTGGTTAGGCAACAAATAGTACCCACTGTCACTGGTGTACAAAGGAGGGACATGAAACCCAGATGTGCAGGTGGACATCAGTGATGGTGAAATAATGGCCCATTATGAAGTCCATGCCCTGTTCTCCAGAGCATGTAAAGGCCCAGATTATTAAGGTGGAACCACTATAATCACATGATCCATTAAAAGTCAGAGAGATGCAGGAGGCAGGTAACAGAAACATTTGAAGTTTGAGGAGCATTTGGCATGCTGTTGATGGTTTGAATACGGAGCTGGGCATTTGGTGTCATGGAAATGGGAACCTCAGTCCTACAACCCCAAGGAACTGAATTCTTCCAACAACCTGAACGAGTTTGAATTTATATTCTTCCCCAGAACTTCTAGAGAGAAATATATCCCTGCCTTATGAGACCCTAAACAGAGAATCCAGGCAAGCCCACCTGGATGTCTATCAGAAATGTGAGAACTATCACACATAGGCATTGTTGTAAGCAACTAAATCTGTGGTGATTTGTTGCAGCAGCAATAGGAATTCAAACAGGGCTCCAAATGAGAACGTACTCATGCTGCACCTTGAAGAATTAAGAGAAATTTCCAGGTACAGAGAACATCATGAGCACAAGTTTAGAAGAGAGAGAGATATGTTATATTTGGAGACCAGGAGGAAGTTCCTTCTGTGAGGGGGAAGCAATGAAAAAAGAGAAAGTTGAAAAATAAGGACAGGGAGATAAGTAGGAATTAATCAGGTGGGTCCTCAAATGTCAAGGCTAGGCTTCATCAGGATTGCAACAAGCAGTCATGGAAGGGTTTTAAGCAGGGAAGTCACGGGATCTGGAATCTGTGTTTACCACATAATGCTAGTTGCTACCCAAAGAATTGACTGGAAGGTGGTAGGAGAGAAGGCAAGATGACCAGGTGAAGGACACAGTGGAGGTCCAGGAGACAGATGATGACCATCTGGACAGGGGAAATGCTGGTGGGGCTAGAAACAAGTGAGCCACTTTGAATAAAATAGAGCAGAGAATTGACAGGGTTTATTGGACATATCAGTGAAGGAAAAAGAAGGAAGCCCTGTCAACCGTTGGTCATTACCACCTGCCATCATAGCTCATGTTCCAAGGACCAAGCTAGACACAGACATTGCCTCAGCAAAAATCCAGACCCAGACCCAACTGACAAATAACTTAGAGACTTCTGACTTTGTCAGCTTGGTCACTGGTGGAACCATTCACTTAGAGAGGAGGAGCAGGCTTGTTGGGGAAGGGACAAAGACAATGAGGTCCACTTTATATCTGAGGACATATTTATGGGACAAATAATAGTAAGCTTTTTCACGGCTGTGGCCCAAGACCTGACAAGAACAATTAGAGAGGAAAAGTTGGGGCAGGGGGCTCATGGTTTCAGAGGTTAGTCCATAGATGGCCTATTCCATTCCTTGGGCCCAAGGTGAGGCAGAACATCATGATGGAAGTGTGTGGCAGAGGAAAGCATCTAGGAAAATGGCACCAGGAAGCAGAGAGAGAGAGAGAGAGAGAGAGAGAGAGAGAGAGAGAGAGAGAGAGAGAGAGAGAGACAGCACCCTCCTCATGGACAAAATATAACCCCAATGGCATGTGCCCAGGGACCCACCTCCTCCAGCCACACCCTATCTGCGTGCAATTACCACCAAATTAACCCCAATCAGGGGATTAATGCTCGGGTTAGGTTAAACTTCTCATAACAGAATCATTTCATCTCTAAACTTTCTTGCATCGTCTCATACATGAGCTTTTGGGGAGATACCACATATCTAAACCATAACAAATGATATCCACTAAGGCTTACACATATGGGTCCAGAGCCCATGAGTGAGATTTGAAGACAAGGACAGGGAAGCACTAGCATGAACAAGAAAAATGGCATGAATCACCCAGAAGATGATGCCTATGGGGAGAGGGGAATCGGGATATGGGGGCTGGGGATGTAGCTGAGTGACACACACAGGCTTAGCATGCAAGGCCTTGGGTTCCATCCTCAGCACCAAATAGAGAGAGAGAGAGAGAGAGAGAGAGAGAGAGAGGGAGGAAAGAAAAAGGAAGAAAGAGAACTGTTTCATGGGATTTGCCTTCAAAAGCTGTCACTTCCACATTTTTGCCTCAGGATGAGAGACTTGCCAAAAATTGGGACTGTCATCTGCTCATCAAGTGGCTGGATCTGATTCCAAGGGTTCCAGGAATGCTCACCAAAGGCAGAGGAATGGCGGGATGACTCAGGAAAGCCCAGTGGACAATTCTGACTCTTCGTCATCAAAGAAAAAAGTTTTCTCTCTGCTTGTCCCTAGGAGTTGTGCTCACCGGAAATACAGTCCCCAATGAGTTTGATGCCTGAGTTTGAGCCCTAATTTTCACTTAAATTAGTTGCTCACTTTAGAAGTGGATCCTCTTCCTGGATGACTCATGCCCCTTCCTGGGGGGACTCACAAGTCAGAAGTTCAGAGTTTCCAAATAAGGAGAGGTTTGATTTCAATGAGGCTGCAGGTGGTCATTGGGGATATGGCATTCACTTGATTATGTTCCATCTCTGGAATTTACACTTGAGGTGTAGAGAGAAAATGATCATAGGAAATCATTTCAAATCACATGGGAATGGAAGCCAGGAAAGATAAGCCGTTTGTGCAATGCACTGATGTCAGAACTGCTCTGCTGTTTATTTGCTGTGTGACCTGGGGCAAGTTACTTACCCATTCAACACATCAATTTTAAAGTACAAATTGAAAGCAATAATAGCACCAATTGCAAAGGGCTGGGGTGGTGAAAATGAAGTGAGATAACAGATTTGGGAAGCTCAATATAGAGCCTTGAATATAGTTCTCAGTAAATGTTAACTAGTGCATTGATTTCTGGGGCTCCTGTAATAAAGAGCCACAAGCAGGGTAGTTTAAACAGTAGAAATGGTTCATCTCTCAGTTCTGGGAATGGGAATCTGAGCTCAAGGTGTCAGCAGGGCTGGTTTCTTCCACAGGCTGTGAGGGAGAATCTGTCCCAGGACTCTCCCTTCAGCCTCTGAGGGTCTGCTGGCATCTTGACATCCCTCAGCTTCTGTCACATCACTGTGCTCTGTCTCCATCTTCACGTGGTGTTCTTCCCATGTCCCCATCTGTATCCCAATTTCCCCTTCTAATGAGGACACCCATGACTTTGGATTAGTGACCTACCCTACCCCACTACAACCTCATCTTAACTAATCACATCTGCGACAGCCCTATTTCCAGCACATTTAAAAGTACTAGGTGTGCTGGGCCTGGTGGCACATGCCTGGAATCCTAGCGATTTGGGAGGCTGAGGCAGGAGCATCATGATTTCAAGGCCAGCCTCAGCAACTTAGAGAGACCCTGTCTCAAAATAAAACATAAAAAGGACTGAGGATGTGACTTAGTAGTTAAACGCCCCTGGGTTCAATCCCTGGTTCCCTTCCCAAAAAATGGACCGGGTGTTACAACCTCCAACATATGAAATTCAGGGGGACATGATCTAACCCATAACAGTAGGTGGTTTTGCTTTTAATATTATTATCATGCTCACATCAGATTACCCAAGTAGATCTGCATATCTTTTCAATCTTCCATTTTGAATTCATTTCCAACTTAGAAAAATTTGCAAAAATAGTACTTAGTCCGAGATGACCATCCCTCACGTTCCCTAATGTTAGCATGATCATAGTGTCATTATCTAAACTAACATTTACACAATCCTCTCACCTAATTCATAGACTTTCAAATTCTTCCAGTTGTCCCACCAATGTCCTTTTTGTGGTCTGGGATCTAATCCAGGATCCCACATCATGTCTAGTTTTCTGTCCCTTTCATCACTTCCAATCTAGGTCAGTTCCTGGGTCTTCCTTAATCATAGATTGCCTTGTCGTTTTTGAAGAGCAGTGACCCATTATTATGGAAACTCTCCCTCATTGGGGGTTCATCTGATGTTTCCCCATGATTAAGTTCTCTTCTACTTTCTTGTAAAGAACCCCACCACCAATCCCGTGCCTTTCTCCGCCAATCACATCAGGAGGGGCACCGAGTCTCAGCACCAGGGTGATCTTGACCTTGATGGCATGCTTCATGTGTTCTTCCAGCATTCTCCACTGTGAAGCTGCTGCTTCTCCCTGAGGAATGAGTACACCTGTGGAGAGGTGCCCTGAGACAAGGTCAATATCCTCTTCCTTATACTTCCACCAACTTACTTCAGCACGTATAGATGATCCTATTCACGACACTCATTTTGCCTAATGATGGTTTTCTATTTCCATCATTTTTTCTATATCTATTAATTTGAATTATATTGATTCGATATAAAAATAAATATTTATTCTTACTTATTAATTTTGGTACCAGGGATTGAACCCAGGGGCACTTAATCACTGAGCCACATCCCCAGCCCTTTTGATATTTTATAGAGAGACAGGGTCTCGCTGAGTTTCTTAGGGCTTCTCTAAATTGCTGAGGCTGACTTTGAGCTTGTGATCCTCCTGCCTTAGCCTCCCAAGTCACTGGGATGACAGGTGTGCATCTCTGCATCCAGAAAATTCTCCCTAATTTTTGATGTTGTTAGAGACCATAGTTTTGCCTCCCTGTCCATTTCAGATTCTCAGGCCTACCCATTTCTGAAGTATTGTATTTTCTATATGCCTGCATAAGGAAAGAGCTTTTTTTTTTTTTCATTTAAACCTCATGACTTCATGAGTTTAGTTCCCATTAATGGAATATTGGAAAGACAAGTGTGCCAAATGCGTTGCAGGGTGGAGAGGATGTTTAAATTATTCCGGAGAACTGCTTTTATACAATTTGGATATACCCGTTTACACACACAAAGTTAATGCTAATTAGATACAATTTCCATCTATTCATTAAAACAAACCCCAAAGCATTCAGAAATCCGCCACTGTTAGTCTAATGTTATTCTAGGCCCTTGAAAGCAAAACTGCTTTTCTTAATAAAGGAAAACTTGACTTGGGTTTTATTTTTAAATACATATTTGCATTCGTGATAGGCGCTTTTGCTCCCTGTGTTCAGCTAACCTCCTCATTTGTTTTTTTCCTAATCATTCTTCAGCAACCATTTGTTGAGAACCTACTGTGTGCCAGAACTCTTCTCTAAAAGCTGGGGGCCAAAGCAGAAAACAACAGACACAAACTCCTGAGCTCTTGAGCTTCCTGCTTCACCAGAACAGGCAGACCCTACCACAGGAAGAACTCTAGCAGGGGTAGCTGCTCTGCAGGAGAGAGGCAGAGAGAGTCACAGGGTGGGTAGGACTCTCGTGGAGATAGCATGAACAAGGAGGACCCCTCAAATGAGGAAGAAGAGGTGAGGTTTGAACAGGGAACTGAAAGGAAGAAAGGGAAGCTCTGTGACCTCGGGACGGGGGCACATTGCAGGAAAAGGGGCCGTAGCAGCGCAAGGTTGGGTCAGGTCAAGGAGTGGGCTGCCTGTGCCAGAGAAAGAACTGTCCATCTGTCCCCTCGCGGCTCGGCTTATCCTGTATACACACATCCTTCTTTGCTAAGGCTTAAATTTTTAGTGTCTTCCAATCTACCTCTCCTCCTCCACTTAATTTTTTTAACAGGCCTTTTAACAGTTTTGAATATATTTCCTCATTTGGAGAGTACTGAAAATATTTTATATAGTTAAAGAAAAGTGGAGAAAATCAGACCATATATATCTATCCATAGTAAAATATTCCATATTTATATAATCAATATATGTTATTTGTGTATAAATCATAGATATGACAAACACAATATATTTGACAAGTTTAAATAGATCACTGTATTTAACACAAAAAACATATTATTTGTATATAAATATGATAATTACAATGTATTTAAGTTTTTAACAGTTTTAAATGTATTTCCTCATTTGGAAGGGTACTATACACATTTTAAATAGCTAGAGAAAGGTGGACAAAGTCAGACTTTGTGTGTGTGTGTGTATATATATATCAAAATATTACATATTTATATAACAAATATATATTATGTTTTTTGTTGTTCTTTTTAGGTATACATGACAGTAGAGTGTATTTTTAATATTCTATACATTTACCGGCAAATGATATAATTTCCTTCTTCTTTAAAATTGAGTAATATTCCCTTGTGTATGTATAAAACACTTATCCATTCATCTGGTAAAGGGCACCTAGGTTGGCGCCATAGCTTGTGATTATGAATTGAGCTGCTATAAACATTGACGTGCCTTCATCACTATAATATGCTCATTTTTAGCCCTTTGGGTATAAATTGAGGAGTGGGATAACTGGTTCAAACAGTGGTTCCATTCCAAGTTTCGTAAGGAATCTCCATACTGCTTTTCATAGTGGTTGGTTGCACCAGTATATAATATCTGTAAAAGTGTATATCATAAATACAATATATTTATGTTATAGAAATATTCTTTTTTATTATACACATAAAAAGTCTGCCTCTGGTTGTTTTCTTTTTGATGTTTGCTAACAGCTTTACCACCTCCCACTCTGCTGCTCCACACCCAGATCTGGAAGAGCTTCTGAGAAACCTCCTTCCGTTCATGTAACATCAAACCAAACTGCGGGCAGAAGTCTGCCACACACTCCCACCTGTGCTGCTCCACTGCCTACAGGAGGCCACTGAGCACTTGAAATGCAGTGAGACGAACAGTGCATGTGAACTCAGTGTTTTGAAGATAGTATGAAAGAATATAGAATATCCCATTCATCACTTTTGAGTTGGTTATATGTCGGAATTATATTTCATATAAAGTATTATTAAAATTTACTTCACCTATTTTTAACACTTCTTAATGTGGGTAAATATTTTGCCAGATGCCATAACACACTCCTGTAATCTCAGAAGTTCAAGAGGCTGAGACGGGAGGATCACAATTTCAAGGCCAGCCTGGCGACTTCATGAGGCCCTATGCAACTTAGCGAGAGCCTGTCTCAAAATAAAAAATAAAAATAAAGCTGGGGATGTGGCTCCATAGTAAAGTATCTCTGGGTTCAATCCCCAGTACGAAAAAAATTTTTAAAAATTTTACTTATATGGCTCATATTTTTCATTCATCTTCTATTTCTATTAAGTATTAATAATGGCTAAAGTTTAGCTATTGTTTTTTTAATTCCTTCTTTTGACTTCTGTATTATTTTCTAGCTTGTAGACCCTCTTGGAATTGTTGTCATTAGAAATCGGGGGCCATTTGGGGGCACAGAGAGGAGACTAGGTTACCCCTTCAAAAAATCCAGAAAATAAAAATATTTTCCAATCAGCCATAATTCTAAAACTGACTTCTGCCTCCTACAAGTTGCTTAAACTAAATTTGACCTGACCCTGCCAATGTACCTTGAATCACTACTGAACAAACTACAACTTAACTTAGAAGGGTTTTTTTCCTCCAGTTTCAGGGAGCAAACCCAGGGCCTCCTCGCACAAGCTAGACAAGCATTCCACTGAGGAACTACCACAAACAATTTTTATTTTGAGTCAAGTTCTCCCTAAGTTGTGCAGGCTGGCCTCAAACTTGAGATCCTCCTATCTTAGCCTCTCAAGTATCTGGGATTACAGTCCTGTGCCACGTCACTGGGCAGAATACACTTTTGTAATAAACAGCTGAGTCTCAGTCAATCGGAGTACTCAAGCTTCAGTTAATCACAGGCTACAGCTGATCAGATCACATCCAAATCAGGCAAACATAAGCTGTAACCAATCAAGCTCTTCCTATACCTCATGTCTATTTCCTGTCCATAAGTGCTTTCTGCCCAAGTTGAAGACTGAGTTCTCTGAAACTCTGCTGGTTCAGAGGGCTGACTGGCAAACTGTTCTTTGCTCAATTCACCTCCGTTAAATTTAATTTCTCTTAAGTTTGAATGCACTGGGTTTAACCACTAAGCAAGGCAGGCACCTTTAAAGGCAAACTCCTATATTAACACATTTTCAAAGTTATGCTTTTATTTTGTTCCTAAAACTGGAGACACTCAGGAGAAACTCGCAAGGTCACTCTGACTCATTCCTTTAGTCAACCTAACGTAAACCTGGATCACTGTAATATTGAACTGAGCATGCTCAGAAGCGTTTGTGTCCACCATCTTCCCTTTTGGAACGTGTGCTCCATGACCTTGAGCTGAGCATGCAACAGAAGTGTGTCCGGCATCTTTCCTTTTGAACTATGATCTTAAACTGAGCATGCTCTGAAATGTGCCTGCCCCTACATGTGCTCTCCTATACAAATATGTATAGAATAAAATCCCCGTTTTTCCTTTGTTTGGCGAGAGCACTGCTTTGCCAGTAACTCCAGTGCTCCTGCAGGTAATAAATCTTCTTTATTTTTTTATCGTCTGCTCAGGCTCATTAGTTTCACCAAGAGGGGTTCAGGAAAAGCAGGCTCTCTACAGGCTTTGGAGGAAATGGCTCTAACAGTGATTCTGGAGTTTGTAAATGCATTGATGTGGCCTGGTCCACAAGCTCTGGCTCCATAGAACAGATATGCTGCTGTCACATGAAAGCCAAGGTGTGGCTGACTCTCACTTTCCTGAGTGCATCTCTGGGGTGCTCATTTGTGTTTGACCCGATCCATGATCTTCTCTATACAAGCCCTCAGTATTCCAGATCCTAGTCCACAAGCTGGGAGGACCAAGCTCAAGATGACTGTGCAGGCACGGATCAGCCTGCTTTGTAGGGTAATGTTTTGGAACAAATTGTACAGACTTAATCATGCAAAATTGTTACTGTATTGAAGAGGTCAGAATGCAGAACCGGCTTGGCTGATTCAGCAACTGCATATTATTACCACTGACTCTGATGGGCAGAAAACAACCTCCTCTTATATTTATGCATTCAGCTCCTACCAGAGAATGGACAGAGCGGGAGGAAATGATCAAGTGAATTGAATGGGATCATCATATAAATAATGCAGAGGTCTTACCACTTTTCAGAAAAATTCACTGTTTTCAAGGATTTTAGTGATTTCTTTTCTTTACACAATGTTTTGACATTTAAATCTGAGTAACTTCAATTCTGTAAATTTTAAAACCTTACCAGGTAAGAAAAATACTATTAACCCTCAGAAAGCAAGTGTGTACAAATTAGCAAATCAGTGAATTTGCATTTTGCTCAAGATCTACAAAAAAGGGAAAACTTTCACTTCTAAGAAATGAAAAAGTTACTTAAAACATACAAACAAACCCTCATATTTGCCAGACACAGTGGTGCACACCTATAATCCCGGTGGCTCAGGAGACTGAGGCAGGAGGATTGTGAATTCATATGCCAACCTCAGCAGTTAGTGAGGCCCTAAGCAACTCAGCAAGACCCTGTATCTAAATAAAATATTTTAAAAAGGGTTTGGGATGTGGCTCAGTGGTTAAGGGCCCCAGGTTTCAATCCCTGATACAAAAACAAAACAAAACAAAAACAGATCTCTCTATTTGACCTCACTCTTCTAACTCTACAAACTAAAGCCACTGTTATCTACTACAATGTGAACACCAAATTTTAATTTTTTAAACTGCCATAATGAAGGGTAATTCACACATTAAACAATTGATCCTTTTAAAGTGCACAATACAATGGCTTTTGGTATATTCACAGAACTGTGCATCCATCCCCATAATCAACTTTAGAATACTTTTAATACCCTCAAAAAAAAAAAAAAAACAGCACCCCTTGGCCATCAACCCCAATCACAGCATCCCCTCCTCCCCTCTAAGCCCTAGGCAACCACTAAGCTACTTCCTCTGTGGGGTCATCTATTCCAGACATTTTATATAAATGGAATTATACAGCATGTGGTTCTTTGTGCTTTCTTTCATGAAGCCTAATGTCAAGGTTCATACATGTTATAACATGTGTCATTACTCCCTTTTATTGCAGAACAGCATTCAATTACATTGATAGGACACGTTTTACTTATCCATTTATCAGCTGGTGGACATTTGTTTCTACTTTGGGGTTATTATAAGGCCCACATAATGTTATTATGAATATTTGTGTACCTAAGGGTTTTCTCTGATGTGGAAGCTAGTCAAAAATGAAGGGAAAGAAAAAAGAAAAGAGGCAGTGGTGGGATTCCATCAAATAGGAGAAAGATCAGTGGAATAGAGGAAGGGGGAGGGATGAGAGACATGATAAGAACAGTGGAATGAATCTGTTCATCACCTTCCTATGTGCATATATAAATATGCCACAGCAAATCTCATCAGCATATACATCCACAAGGCACTAATTGAAATACAAATAAAACTAAAAGTAAATAGCAGAAAAATCAATGGAGTAGAGGGAAGGGAAGGGAGACGGGAGGACAGGAAAAGGACAAGTACTGGGGACTGAATTAAAGAAAATTATATTCCATGCTTTTGTAATTATGTCAAAATGAATTGTAATGTTATGGATAGCTAAAGAGAACTAATAAAAAAAAAGAAAAGAAAAAGAATACATGTAGAAGGACATCCATTGAAGCATTGTTGGCAAGAGTAAAAACTACATTCAAACTAAAGTCCATCACTGGGGAAAGAGTTAAATAAAATAGAGGACCTCTGTAGTATGGAACAGTATGCTTAAGCAAATCAATTGGACAAAGAAAAAAATCCTGCAAAGTCCAGTTAGATATTTTCTTGAATTACATTAATTTCTTCACTCTCTCTCTCTCTCTGCATCACATACATAACTGAGTTGACCACTATCCTTTGAGAGACTCAAGTTCCAAGTCTGAAGTTCTCAATACTCCAATGAGTTCTCACAAGGGTACCCATGATTTAGGAAGCCTGTAGGCATTCATCAGGTTATCCACAGGTTACTAACAATGATGACCATCATTATTCTGACATTTATCCAGTGCTTATTATCAGCCAGGCACCTATTATCATGCAAACACTTGATATGTTATCTCATTTTGAATCTGTGTAACCACCTGAGAAGTAGGTATTTTTATACCAACTTTATGGCATCAGTTCAGGGAGTGTGGGAGACAGACCATAAGATAACCTTGAATGATTCTATCTCCCAGTATTCACACCTTTGTGTAATCCTTTCCCCTAAGCTCAAATGGGATCTGTCAGCTGCCTCTAATGGAATATGGAAGTGGGATGAGATGTCACCCCCGTGACTACTTCTCCTAACATAAGATGCATGCATTTCAGCAGACTAGAGCCAGAAACTTTTCTGGAAGGGCTGCTGAGGTAAGCAGCCATTCTGCAAAAGCTCAGGTAGCAAGGAACCATGGGAAGGCACCAGCCTGAGGCAGCCGACAATCAACAAAATGTTGAGGGACTTCAGACACGCATTGGGTCACATGGTCTCAAGCACAAGAATCCTACCAACAATCCCAAGGCATTTGGAATTAGTCTCTTCCCTGGTAATGCTTTCAAATGAAAACCAGTCTTGTCTAAAACCTTGAGTGCAGCCTTCTGAGACTCTGAACAGAGGATCCAATTAAACCAGGCTTGGACTCATGACCATGTAAATTGTGAGATAACCAACATGCATGGTTAAGCCACTAAGTTTGTGCTAATTTGCTATGCAGCAATGGAAAAAATGCAAGGATATTAACTATCTAACCCAAGATCCCACAGAATTTGTGGAACTGGATATCCAGCCCAAGTCTCTTAACCCCAAAGCCCATGTTCATCAAGGCCATGACCTGCCCTCCTGCTCCCAGATGGGACTTTTAAGATTGCTTAAGGTCCCAGCCTGCAGCTGAGTTTCCCCAAACCATTCCTCCCAAAGGATCTTCCCTGACCTGGGTCACCAAGCAGATCACATAGTTTTTCATGTATTCTAAGCAGCCTGATGGGCAGTGAAAATGTGGATTCTTCTTGGGCCCTGTTCTCCCATTATTCCTTTAATCAGAATGGACAATCATCTGGTCTGGAGCTCCTAGAACTCTTGAGAATATCAATTTAAGAGAAATAATTTATGGCATTTAGATATGGTGCTATGCACTTCTATTGTTCTCTTGTGAAGGCACTTGTAAATGACACGGATCAACTTATAACACTAAAGGTAGAATGTAGCTAAGAGATGGATGAAAAGCTCTCTCCTATATCACAGAGATGTAAAACTGTAGTAAAGCTCACCCACCCAACAGAACATTGGATAACCAGAATCTTAAAACCTCTTCTTTTGCAATAAGTAGTCATGAAAATATTTTTATTTCAATATATTATCCTATAAAGGAGAAAAATCAGTAAGTAGGAATGCAAAAAGAAAAGGAAAATAAACATATATGCTATATTTTATCAACTCTCATCACAGTTCAAAGCAGTTAAGGAAGCAAATGTTAAAAATAATGATATTAAAAAGCACCTATTTTATAGCTTGTTTACATATTCATATTCACTGGCTAATTCCACTCCCATATGTTATATATCTACCAAGTTTAGAAGCTTACTATGAACTTGGGAGGAATATAAAAGAAATAGAGAGGCTGGGCTTGGTGGCACACATCTGTTATCTCAGCAGCTCAGGAGGCTGAGGCAGGAGGATCTCGAATTCAAAGCCAGCCTCAGGAAAAGCAAGGTGCTAAGCAGCTCAGTGAGACCCTGTCTCTAAATAAAGTACAAAATAGAGCTAGAATGTGGCTTAGTGGTTGAGTGCCCCTGAGTTCAATACTCGGTACCACCCCTTCCCCTGCACCTGGCAAAAAAAAAAAAGAAAAAAGAAAGAAAGAAATAGAGATATGGCCTCTGATCTCTTGGGGCTAATTCAAACCCAGAGAGCCAGTGAAACAGCTATCCGCACTACAATTATGTTTTATCAGTACACATGTGCATAGAAAAACACCATGGGAGGGTGGACATCACAACGTGAGCCATAATTACAGTGTAATCATGTGGTTACTTCTGGGTGTAAGATTATGTGTAATTCAAAAAATTATTTGTATTTCTTATATTTAAATGGTCTCCAAATAAAAATAATCATGAACTAGTATTAAGATTTGGGGACTCAGATGGTACCCCAAGTATGGTGCTTTGTCCTAATGGGAACTTTGTTGAAGGAGGCTGAAAAGGCCTCAGAAATTAAGTTCTCACCGACCTTCTCCTGCCCTCCTTTCTCATAACATCCCTCATTTCTCCCCCAAAGCAGGTCATAGCAAGAGAATCCCTCTTCCCCAAGGAGGTGTCATGGAAACTAGAACTCTGCTTCCCCAAACAAGCTATGAAGCCTAAAGAGGCACTACCTTCCCTGAAAGCCTGCCACAAGACCCTCATTCAATAGAAAGGTGCTGTCCCATGCCCCACAGAGAAAGGATGGTACCTGGAGAGGACAAGATGAATCTAAACAAACTGGCCTTTCTGAGTCACCCAGTGTGTTGTCATTAGATGGGACTCTTGTCTGATCACTTGTCTACACAGCTGTCCACTCTTCATCAAATGTGAGCATAAAAATACAGTTTTCCTTGAGTCTTTGGGTCTTTATTTCTGAAAGCTTCCTGTGTCACATAAAACTTGGTAAAAATAAATGTTACTTTTTTTCCTTGCTAACCTGTCTTTTGTTGCAGAAATGTTGGCTCTGGACCTTGGCCCCTTCAAGAGCTCCTAAACCATAGGTCAAGCAGAATATTTATAGTCCACCTTCTATATAGCTAGCTAGCTAGCTAGCTAGAGATAGATAGATGATCTTAAGCTTGAGCAATATCTGCAATAGCACCCCTTGGTTATTTTCCCTTTAGTGGACATTTAGGCTTATTTTGGTTTTGCTTTGACTAAGACTTTTAAATTTTATAGTAGTGCATGTCCTGAAAAATCTGGTTGTAACGGAGCACCTTTGAATGGGTTTGCATGAGATAAGCCCCAGGGATGCTGAAGGGAGTAGTACAGGGGATTGGGAGTTGTGGGAAACATCTGGCAGTATACAGCTGCTCAGCCACAGACTTAGGGAACACACTGTACCCCCGTTAGGTACTGAGAAAAAGTTGTAATATAATGAGTAAAAAAGCACAAATGTAAAAGTTTTGCACTGTGAAAGCCTGCTTCTTTCTCAGCTGCCCATGTCTGGGGTACCTCAAGGAGAGAAATGGAAGGGGCCTTTGACCTATCTTACTGAGTGTGCAGGACTCCACTCTGCCCCACACTGTCACAGCCTATGCATGAATGCTCCATCCCAGACCGTCTGGGCAGAAGGGCTGGCTAAGGTCACAGAGAAGGGCTTCTTCATTGCAGGCATAGGTGGATGAGAATGGCAGTTTATACATTGACTTTGATATGCTGAGTTTTCTTTTCTTCAATCTTTCACTGCATAGAGAAGCTGGGAGGGCTACATTTGTCACCCAGTTTCATAGCTGCATGCACCCATGGGATACTGAAGACAGCCTGGGACATGGCCAAGGACATCATGCTGGGGGGCTCTCCAGGTTGGGAAATGATGCAATAATGGGGTGAAGGAATGCACATGTGGTCAGTGAAAAACCTTTCATCTGGGTGGTATCAATCGCCTCCTATTGGTTTTATCCTTTCTACTTTTGCCTTCTTCAGTATATTCTCCACCCAAGAGCCAGAATGATTTAAAAAAAAAAAAAAAATCAGGTTCTAAAATTTGATCATGGTGATGGTTGCACAATATACTAAAAAATCAGAGTAGCATACTCAGTGATGGGTGAATTTACGGCATATAAATTCTCTTTCAATAAGGCTGCTAAAAAGTGAAATTGCCATTCTCATATCTAAAACTGTCCACTGGTTCCTCCCATTTCACTTAGAATTCATCAGACTACTTACTGTGACCTGTAGAATCCTGCCTTTCCCGTGGACTCTGCCTACCTTTCCAACCTCATCTCCTGCCAGGCTACCACTTACCTCCCACTCTTTGCTGAATCTGCCTACCTTGATCCTGTCTTAAGGTTTGGCACTTGCTCTTAGCTTTGCCCCAAATAATCTTCTCCATAATATTCTGAGATGATTCTTATCATTCAGGTCTCAGTTCAAAGGTCATTGCTATGGTTTGGATACTATTTAACTACGTTCTCCACGGTTCACACATTGGAAGCTTGGCCCTCAGTGTGGCAATGTTGGGATGTAGAACCTGTAAGAGGTGGGGCTTAGTGAAAGGTTCTTAGGTCAGTTGGAGGTGTGCTTCTAATGGAGACATGTGGGAACCTAGTCTCTCTCTGACCTCTTATTTGGCAACATGACCTCTTCCTCTCATGTATGATCCCACCATTGCTATCTGCCATGAGGTGATACAGCCAAGGCAGGGCCTGCCAGAGCCTGCACCATGCTGTTTGATTTTCAGCCTCCCAAACTGTGAGATAAATAAATCTTTTCTTCATCATTAGCCTGACTCAAACATTTTGTCCTATTAAGGAAAAAGATTAAACTATTGTCATCCCCACTTTAATTCATACAACTTCATCAATAAATTACTATCATATTTCATACACACACACACACACACACACACACACACACACTTCTATTTGAAATTATCTTTCTATCTTTTTACCCTCACTCACATATAAGCTGAGGCTAGAGAATCTTATTTATCTCTGGAGAATAGTACCCCAGATGCTTCAGGAAGTAACAAAATGTTAAATGTTGCCTGTCTGGTTCTTGTGTAGTTCCCTAAAACTCATCAGGAAAAAAATACCAACATTTACCTTAGTGTAGCTTTACAATAAAAACAAAACAGTTTAAAAAATGGTTTTGGATTTCTTTTATGACACAGCAAAATTAATAAGCTTCTATCTGTGAACTGCCAGTTTCTAAAATTAGAAATTGAAATGATGTTAATATTCCACTATACAGATTGTATTACAGTGCCACTAAACTTTCAATCATTTCCACTTTGGGTGGTTAGGTGAGGGGTGACGACTTGTCTTCCAGTCCTGAATTACTAAATGGCATTTACAGATTTAAAAAAAGACCAGGGTCATAAAATATGTTTCCTCATTCTTTCCTTTTCTATTAAGAACTCTTAGAAAAGTAAGGTAGTATTTGTAAGTATACAGTTAATCACAGAATTTTTTCTTTTAATAATTACACTGTTAATTATAATTTTCAGAATGATACAGCTTAATGATAGTCACATGCGCTGAACTAGTCATAATATCAGACATGTACGGACCACTCTGTCGCCTCCCAGGGCCTCTTCATGCATTAGCTCATTTCACCTTTGCAACAGTCTATGGGAAAGGCAGAACAGGTACTTTTTTTTAGACTTTCTTGAGGAGGAAGCAGAAGTTCAGAGTTAGAGCCACTTGCCCAAGGTCCTACTGCCAGTAAAAAGGAATTCTAGCCAAGTGTTTTTCTGACAAATCACTTGCACTTTCTTTTTAAAGCCTTATTTGGGAAACCACAGCAGTTCTTACAGATTAAGCAATCACACGTGACATCAACCTCAAGCCTGGGGACTAGCAGTAAGATATTGTATTCAATCAGAAACTGCTTAACCTCACTTTAACAATCTATATATTCCTGAAAAGTCATCACTTTGATCTTTAGTAATGCCAAATTATACACCTACTCAATTTAACATGTGTTCATTGTTAACTATATTGACTTGCAGAAACATCACTAGAGCTCAATCTTTGATGTTTTGTAAGGTTTGTGCTCTGTTTATAAACAGCCTTAAAAGCCACAGGTTCAACTTTTAAAGTTTTTCAGAAGGAATCAGTATTTTAATAAGTAAGAGCTTATGTCAAGAAGTATCTTTACATTAGCATTTAAGAAATCCTTGCTTCTTCCAAAGGAAGAATTTAAAGAGAACTATCAGTAGGAAGGTTAAGATTTACTCTCCATGTGCACACTGGCATTATTAGTTCACCCTTTTCTAGCTGACAGAATGTCTAATGTTGATTTGTCCCCCTTCTTATAATGCACCACTTTTTCAGAAATCTTTGATAAATCTATGAAAAGAATTTCCTTCCTGATAAATCTATGAAAAGAATTCTCTTCTCACCAACACCCACATAGCTTCCCCCAAAGCAATTTCAAAAATTAGATTCTTGCATAAGTAGCTAAGCATTTAATCTTTAGAAACACCTCTTAGGCTGCTATTCCAGCTAACAAGATTAACAAGTTTTGATGTGAATACTTCAGTGGCAACCTGTAACAAGTTGTCCCTTGAGAGAGTTCTGTTGATTACTATGTATGAGAAAAATCTTCAACAGGGTTGTTCAGTATTCATATTTTATTTACTATTCTTAACAACTATCACTGGAAAAAAAAAAAAGCAATACCTAATCTTTTTTGCATATGCTTCTTTCCCAGTTACTATCCCAGCACACCTCTACCTCCACCTCCTCCCCCTAAAAGTCAACTACCTTATTTTCCGTGAATGAACATGTTTCAGCTTACCATTTATAATACCCTGTTTATTCTTGACCTGTTAAACTGCATAGCTGCTACAGGTCATTAGTTCAATAACTGATTTTCATAACCTGAATCTGAAGGGCTCTTAGATTTCAAATTGCCCTCTGAATCAAATATGGAATGATGCTCTGTAGTTCTTAAGCTAAATAAACATTAGATACTAATTGTTTTAAAGTTTGAAATTATGTCTGACAAAAACAACTTGCTACTTCACCAGAGTGACTTAGGCTGAACTAAGACATCTCCTGGCTCAGATTTGTGTGCCACATACATAGACAGATATAGATCCACAGAGATAAACAAATCTCTTCAAAAAAGCCATGAGACAGAAAAGATGCACTAAAATTCCCATACTCTATAATCATAAGGTATCAATCACACATAGCACATATGATTTCAACAAGCTGAAAAGGACAATATTCTTCCAGAGTGGTTTGATTAAGCATATTGGCTCACAAACTTTGGTTTGGGCACCATCTAATGGCAGGAAATGTTTTGTTTCCAAGGGGCTTGCTAATTCTTGTATTTTAGCTTACACAGACTTGGAAAACATCTGATTTTCTTGAAGTTAAATGCTCAGTTCACTTAAAAAGAGTAAGCCCTTTAATGCTTACATTAGAATAAAAATCTTTTACAGTGGGTAGATGTATCCATAAAACAAATACTCTAAAATATTCTATTCTACACTTAAATATTTAAATTTAGCCTCATAATTAAGAACTTACTTTAATTGAATCATTTTGTTAGTTACAAGCTCTCAAATTCTTCTGCACTATATATCCTTACAGTAACCTCAGAATTAAGTGAACTAACATATATAAGTAGCTATTAAAACCAACTCTGACTGCATAGTGATATACACGCCTTTAATACCATACACACTTAATTTTTTAATAAGTCCTTGGCTGAATCCAAAATTTGTTTTGTGATTCAACAAAGAGGTAAAATAATATAGAACAGATGACCAATGTTTTAAGAAAAGATATTTATTATTTATACCACTGAAATAGTCCCATAAGAACAATATATACCATGTTTATTTAAAAGGATCAATTCCTTCCAAATACAAGAACTGTATTAAAGCAATACTGTCAACACAAAACAGTGGTCACATTACATATCCGCAGGCTTAAGCATTGCAAATGATATATTTTTTAATCTTATGGCTAGATATTTTCACTGAAACACAGTGTTAGCACTTAGACAAGATAGAGCTGGAACAGAACAAAAACATTTTGTTCATGCTTTTTAGAGCTAATTGGTGGGTAATATATCCCATTTTAAAGTTTATTGCCTTAAACTGCTTTTATGACAATGGTTCAGGCACAAGTGCTCCTACTTAGCCACAAAAAGAAACACTCTTGCCCCTTAATTTTATTATTCAGTCTTACGTTTTCTATTTCTCATACGAGGACATGTCTGTATCACAACTGATGTTCTCCAGTTTTACTTAAAGAACACTGACACACACACAGACCAAAGTGAGACAGCTCAGAATTTAGAGCTGTAACTAGTGAAATACAGAAGAAAAAATTTGTGACAAAAGAATAAAAATTCCTGGTAATTTTAATCATAACAAACTAGGTTCTATTTTTATTTTTTGATTATTAAGGGAAAAGCCCTAGTTTCAAGATGGGTCTGGCCTTAGATTTAGGCAATCGATAACACAATGAAGTTAAAACACAAGACATAACCTGTTTCCAAAGTCACAAAATGACACTGTTGAGTAAGTTTTTCTCCACTTGTCTTTGTCTTCCTTTTTTTCCTTTTTTTTTTTTTTTTTTTTTTGGTGGAAAACATCTCAGTAATCAATGCTGGAGAAAATATTTTTCAAGAGTAACAGCATATTCATATGAGGGGAGAAAGAATTTTTTTAGCCTATTGCTATGATCTTCAAAAAATATAAAATTAAATTTACAAAAAACTGGAAGACCAAAGGATAAGCAGTCTGGTATTTGCTTCAGTGTCCAGCACTATCATAATGATTTCTAGCATAAAAGCAAAAAGTTCATGGATCTCAAGTATCTTCAATAACTGCCAGTATAACTTGTAACTACTGTCCTTGCTTCTTTGAGAGATACCTGCAAGAAATAAACATTTCAAAGCTAAATTCATGGAAATAGATAACTCTCCTCCCAAAAGAGTTTTGACTTAATGACAAAGCCTTTCAAAGTATTACCTGTAAATATTCAATAACAACTGTTAATTATCTATGGGCTAAGCATTGCTGAAAGCACATATATTAATGTTAGACCTCATGAGAGTTTCATGAGTTGTTTCTGATAGAATCTATTCCCCTTTCAAAGGCACACAGAAGATAAGCAACTTGTCCAAATTCACACAGCTAGAAAGTGCCAGATTCAAAACAAGGTATTGTTTTGATAGGTACATTCAGGACCTATCAATCCATGTTGCCTGCTTTCCATCATGAAAGCCAATATTAACTAGTACTGTAATTTCTAAATCAAAGCCCATTTTAAGATCTTGTTTTTCTTGTATCAAGAGAGTGGGCCAAAATGCTACAGGACTCTGATCAAAAGTTTGTAAAAAAGCCAGGTGCAGTGGCACATGCGTGTAATCCCAGCAGCTCAGGAGGCTGAGGAAGGAGAATCTTGAGTCCTGAGCCAGCCTCAGCAAAAGCAAGGCTGTAAGCAACTCAGTGAGAACCTGTCTCTGAATAAAATACAAAATAGGGCAGGGGACGTGGCTAAGTGATCAAGTGCCCCTGAGTTCAATTCCCAGTATCCTGCCCCCGCCCCACCAAAAAAAAAAGAATTTGTAAAAGATGCAAAGATGTTAATTTACTAAGAAAACAACTTTTTCTTACATTATTTAATAGGAATCTACCAGTAATTTAAATTTTTATATCACTATTTCTCACATTTATGACCTACTATAGTGAACAGGAAGGGAGGTGTTGGGGGAGAGGGTCTTAAGATCCAGAAACCTGAGGAGTTTGGATGCCCATGCTCACTTTGTGCAGTGTGCTGATCTCCGTGACTCAGCTACAACACCTACAATCTGAAGATGGGGATAAAAATGCCTGCTTAATCTTCCTGACAGGATCATGAGACTCCAATAGAATGCTGTGTCAAAGTGATTTGAAAAGACCAAAGTGGAATTTGGAAAGCCAAAGCATAATTACATGAATTGTTTCTTTTGCTTCTATATTGTTGGAACCATGTCAAATTTAAAAAAAAAAAAATTATTTGTCATACAGAGCAATCCTTTTCATTTCTTCAGAAAAATTTTCCCCCGCCTCAAAATCTTGGTATATTCTATATTAATCTTCTATGTAATCTATGTTAAATTTGTGTATATGACTGTGCTTATAAAAAAGTATAGAAGACTACACACCCAGATCATAATAGTAGTTTTCTTTGGAAAGGAAAATCATAAATAATTGTTTTTTCAGTGGGATAAAATTTTCTAATTTTTCTCTATACACTGAAGTTATCTGTAATTTTTAACACATTTCAGGAAAATTCTTAATGAATCTTATCCTTACATTATTTTACAGTATAAGACCAGGTATTATATTCCCATGTGATTCATAGGCAAGTAGCCACCCTAATGCCACAAAGATAATTTATAGGCAGCATAATGAACGTGTACCAGTCTTTCAAGTCCTTTCTACTAGAAATGCTAAAAAGCTTATGAGATGTGATTTTGTAAGCACGTTAAAGGTTAAAACTAAAGGGAAAAACACTCATAGGGGGGATGTCACTGGACTGGAAAATATTTTTAGAACTCACCCATTTTAAATAAAATTAAGAGCTATGTGTATTCTGGCATACCAATTTTTTTCCATTCTTTTGAGTAAAGAGAAAATGAATATACAATTAACACTTACCTTTCCCAATATTTGTGATTTAGCTCCAAAAAGTCATCTAATTTTGCGATTTCCTTGAGGTACTGAGTTAATTTTAGAAGTTCTTTGTCCTTATCTCGATTTAGGTGTGCTTTCATAAAAGGCCTTATCTATTAGGAAACAAACAAAACTTCAATTGTAATAAGGGGAAAAAACCCTACACCATTTTATCATTTAAACAGTCACTGAGGCTAAAATATCACAAAGGATAAAACCTATTTTTATAATAGCCTAAATTTGATCAATTGAAAGTCACGTATAATGTTTACAGTTCAACTCAAAAGCTCTTCCACCGATTCCATCTAACACCCCTTCAGCTTGAACATGACAACACCAGCTTTCTGCACCGCACCTGGACCCAATCCGGAGGTGGTTCCTCTACTTTGCAAACTGCACAGCTTATACCTTTTTCCCCTTCCATCATTTTAGTTGATTCTTACTAATTTTCATTCATAAAAAAGTTAACCCAAATAAGCCTGATCTAAGTAGAGAGTGAGATAAATTTTAACAGTGGTAGTTTTATTTCAATATTTTTATGAGATTTTTATATAGCTAAGATATCATCATACATGTATACAACCTGTCACATTTTATAAGCATTTTTCTTCTTCATTAATTCTCTATAAAATATAATTCTCTATATAAATGCACAAATTTCCCATAAAAGTTCAGTAATATTTTCTAATATTTAAGGTTGATATATTTTATTATAAAAGTCATTCATTTAAAAAGCATTACTTCAAATTACAGAAGTCAGCAGACAGATATAGGGATCATACCAAGTAAGGAATATTATATACCTTGACTTGGATAAAAGTTTGATGATTTATCTTTTAAAACAATTTGTTAACTATAAATTTTAGGTACTTTTGATCTGATAGTCCCAATAAAGAGTTTTGCTTTTCTTTTTTTTTAAATATATTTACTTTATTTATTTTTATGTGGTGCTATCGAACACAGTGTGTCACATGTGAAGGGCAAGCACTCTACCACTGAGCTATAATCCCAGATCCAAGTTTTGCTTTTCTTAAAGACATCAGTTCAAATTATCTTTATACAACTCAAGATAGCTTCTCAAATTTTTAAATTAATTTTAAATAAAATGATACTGTCTGGGTTTGCTTCAAAATATTAAAGAGATAGAAGTAAGACAGTGTATAGAACAAACAAAATTGTTGAAGAATTTATAAGTTATTTAAACTAGGTGATTCACAAGTGAGAATTAATCATATATTTCTATGTAGTTTTGTTTACATTTGAATTTTTCTGTTGTGAAATGTCTCTTCAAAGAAAAAAAAAATCACCCAGGATTTGGGCATGTAGCTCAGTGGTGAGTAGAGCATCTGCTGAGCTCAAACAAGGCCCTTTGGTTCCATCAAGCACAAAAAAAGAAGGAAAAAAAAAAAAAAACCCAACCTATACAACACCAAACAAAACTCAGACTCCTAAAGCACACAGGTTAAGGACTAAATCATACTTAGCAAAGTATTTATGTATCCTTAATCTGAAACAAAGAAAATTTAACTTTGTCACTAGTTATTAATTTTACATAGTAACACTGAAAAAAAAATAGCTAGCATTTAATTATTGCCACTTACTTGAGAAGCAAGAACAATAAGCCCACAGAAGTCCACTACCATATCTATCAAGGATAGGGAAGGTTCTAAACATTTGCTATATCATTTTCTGCTGAATCTAGAAAAATGCCTGAAAGGGACAGAAAGAATATCTTCCCAGATGTCCTGCTAGCATCAGAACAGCCTGGTGTCAGGGTCAGCTACAGCTGTCAGGGGGCTCCCCTGCCACCTCTAGGGAACCAGTGAAGGATGACAGAGTTGACTGCCCTGACGCCAGCTCTGTAGGAGATCCAGATGATGCTCTCTGCGTCAGCCCTGGGGCCAGGAGTAAACAGAGGCATGCAGTGACAACACGGTGAAATGACTTTCTTTACAATCCTGAGAAGATAGGAACATAACTCCTCAAGAATGTAAAGGCAAGCAGACCTCGACAGTCAAGGGTCAAATGTTTTCTCTCAAACTACTAATACACAATGTACCAACAAAGGAATTCCAAGTTTAAACAGCAGGAAGAAATTTAGAAATGAAAGTCAAAATACAGGGTACTAGAGTGGCTAGTAAATACAATTTTTAACCCAAGGCCTTGCTATTTTTCCCCTCCAAACATTTGGTCTTAACCACCATTAAACAACAACAATAAAAACTAAATATTCAAATAATTCTATTTCAGACAAGTTAAAGTAAACTAAAGGCAAAAAAAAAAAAAAAACCCAACTAGCAGTCACCTGATTACTTGTTCTAGCATAATCATTGCACACTGTGCCATTTTTCAAAATTAATCTGAGTGCTCACTAGTAGGACAGGCAACACACATGACCATTATCTTGTTGTCTCCTATCAAAGAAAGGTTTTAAGAAACTTAGATTATTTATATTTTATTTTTGTTTGCCTCAGTCTCCTGAGCCACTGGGATTACAGGCATATACCACTGTACCCAATATTTCCTGACTTATTTTATTTTTTTTATATACTGAGGATTTTTCCACTGAGCTATCCCCTTTGTCTTCTATATTTTTAGTGTCAGACAGGGTCTCACTAAGTTACTGATATTGACCACAAACTTGCGATCCCCTGCCTCAGCCTCCAGAGATTGGGATTACAGGTATGTACCACTGAGCCCAGTCCTGATTTAGAATTTTTGAGGGTGAAGACATATAATTTTAGGATTTCTTTAGTGAATCCGAGTTACCCAATTTTTCAAAAACCCTGCTATAAAATAACATGAAGAATTAGAAATGAATATCATCATCTTTCCCTCTAACAGAGTGATGAGTAGGGTCCAAATGTTGGTTGGGAAAATAAAGTTTCTTCCAAACACACACGAAATGATCATATTTTTTTGTTTAAAGGCTAAATGTCTCCTCAAAAATTCTGTAAACATCATGAACTCACCTCCACATGTAAAAGCTGTTTGTTTCATAGAAAATTAGCCATCAAATATCTTTTCTGTTCCCTCTACCTGGGAAGTGCTTTCCCATAGCTTCAAACAGAAATCACTTTCCTTAAAGTAACATAACCACTCTCCTTCCAAATCAACAACTTTATATTTGTGGCAATTTAGGACTTACATTAGCATTCTGTACCTTAAACTATACTTACTATACACTAAAGACCTAATCAAGAGTCTATTAAGAAAGGCTTCAAAAATGTACTTTCTGCAAGTTTCTATTTTGTGACTTTTAAAACTATCAAGAATCCAACTGGCAGAAAAAGTATAGAATTGAAAATAAAAAATAACTTAGTGCTTAGATTTCTACTTCAAAATGGAAACTCCATTTGCACACTACAGAAATAGCTTTTCCACTTTCATATTGAGCCAACACACAAGCAACCATGGACACCAGGAATGTTTTACTTTCAAATTTCTCTCTTATGAATTTTATACTGCTGCCAGAATTAAAATGTCACTACTGCATCTATACTAGATTTCATGTGACTGAAGATTATCATTGACCCAGTAACCAAGTCACTTAGATGCCAGCCCAAATTCTGTCTAACCAGTTACATATAAGATATTGGGCAAACTGTGCACTTTCTCAGACTCAGACTATTTCTAAAAATAAGAAAGTAAGTGACTGTGGTTCTGTCTAGCTCTGACATCTAAAATTCTAAGTTCTGTACTTAACATATGTATTCCAAAAACCTTCTTAGTTTTAGTTTAAAAGGGGATAAAACAAACAACATCTCTAGTTTTAGCTATTCAGCACATCAGAAATATCACTCTGTGATGTAGTGTGCTGCTCCTAAGGCCACAAACCTGTATAGCATGTTACTATACTGTCATTGTGGGCAACTGTAACAAAGTGGTAAGCACTTGGGTATCTAAACATAAAGTACAATAAACGCACCAGACAACAGGATTTTTTCAGCTCCATCCCAATCTTAGGGGATCACCCGCATACACCTGGTGCATCATTGACTCAAACAGCATTAATCGGTGCATGACTGCACTCCTTAAAATTTATGAAATTCAACAGTGCTTAAAATGTTGCCACATAGTCAAGATTACATGAGTATCCAGCAAGTAAAATTATGTCTTACCTTTAGTCCATTTTGTGGGTTCATTAGAAAATTTCTTCCTATGTCATCAAACATAATGGTGTTCTTTTTGCTGTAAAACTCGGAAAACTTTCCCCATATAACACCAAGAGGCTTTACCTTAGAATAAAAGTTTATATTTAACTCAAATTTTATCAATACTTCTTCTTCTTCTTTTTTTTTTTTAAAGCAGAGCTATTGCAAATGCCCCGCAGAAAAAGGTTAGCGTTCCTTTCATCCTATCAGATGGCTTACTCTGTGAGCTGATGCAAGGCCACACTTCAAACACAATGCTATCTAACAAGTTCAAATTTCTTAAAAGTTCATTCTCATCTCACTGAATGAAACACATTTTAAGAGTTTAATATAAAGTTTGTGGGTAAAAGGAGAGGTTATTTCATTTTTAAAGGATAGAAAATAATTCTTTAGATGTCTAAGCATTCACATGACTTCCTGAGCTAACACAAGCCCTCCCAGAGCTTGAGAGTTGTGTGGGGTCTATTGTCAAAACTAGAGACACTTTATTGAAGGAAAATGTACCTGGCTCTTTTTAATATTTTATTGCAAAACAAAACTTGGTTTTGCTTTAATTCAATGACACAGGTGCACAATTACTAGTGCACTTGATTGCTTAATTTCAAAAGAGCCATAATTTGTATTTTTCACTTTTAATTCAGACTTCTTAAATCATGACTTCAAAAGGACAATTCATTATATAGACATATCTCTTGGTACTTGCATAAGATCACACAAGAAATAACGATGCTGCCTGTGAGGAGAATAAATGGCTAAGGGGTCCAGGTAGGAAGAATTCATTATGTACTTTAGTTTTGTTTTTCAATCATGTGAATGTATTACCCACTCAGAAAAATTTTAAAGACATAATATTACTTTTTGCTAAAGTCAGTAATTTATGGTATTGTAATATTAGATTAAATGATAATAAATGATGACAAAAGTTGTCACTTAAAAATGTTTTCTTTTTATTCACCTGAGATTTTTTCACTCTATGTTTACTACTGAAATAAAACTACTAAAAACTTAAAGACAAACATACAGGAACTAACACAATAGGCCAGATTCTTGATTTACTTTTAGCTAACAAAAGTGTCAAGAAATGGAACAAGAAGGATGAATTTTTTTATGACACCTAGGGTTAGAAATTCCACATCGTCTTTCCCCAAATAACACCAAGAGGCTGTCATTTGACTATTAACCCATGAAACTAACAGGGACTGGGGAGAATTTAGGACATCAGGAAAGCTTAGGTGAGATAGTATTAAAATGGTTCCACTGGAATATTTTTGTTCTCAATTAGAAAAGTAATAATGCTGATCACAAAAAAATATGAATATAGAGAAAAAGCACAGAGAAAAATTTTAAATCACATATAATCTGGTCAATATTGAGGATAGCAACTAAATATTCTGACCTATTTATCTTCAGACTTCTATATCAACAGCAGATATAGAACACAGATCTTTTGTTAAAAAACATACAAAAGTTAAGGGCTATTTCCTAGCAGATCACAAACACTGCTCTCTAGAAACTTTTACTTTAATGTATCATAAAATTTTTAAATCATTAAATACCCTACTACACCAGATGATCAGTTGCATGCCATCATATGAATAAAAATATATAACTAATTTCTTTCTTATTCCTGCATATTAAGGATTATTTTTTATTTCATTTTTCGCCATTATAACATTGCTATATTTAATATTTCCAAACTTCTTTTAAACATTTGGATTTTGGAAATGTATTACGTTACTTTAGTAGTTTTTCTCCTGAGCTGAGTAACTCTTCTACTGAAAAAATCCCCATGCACTTAAACCATTCCATTTATGACTTTAACAATTTTAAATTTTAATCTTGCCTCAGGTTTTCCTAGTATTCTAAGTTCTCTACAAATTCCTACCAGCTTGTGTGCTTTCAAAAGGTCTGGACTACATCTCATTCATCTCTTTATTCCCAAGGCCTATTACAGGGCTTTGTAGACAGCTGGTACTCAATACTATGTTTACTTAAGTAAACACAGTGAACACCCCTAATCTTTTCAGCCAAATCTTTTTCCTGATGGCACCTGTTGATATTCTCTAGGGCTACATGTTCTTCAACCAAAGTACATGTATGTATCATGATGCACCTGTTATTAGTACCAGATTCACATAAGGCAGGGTGAGTAAATTTTGTTTTGTTTCTAAATCTTCCTTGATGATATTCAGTATTTCTCTTACCTACTTCACCTGGTAATGCTGCTGACATCATCATAGACAATTATCTTTGACCACAATTCCTTTAGTGATAGTTGTGCTTCAAGATCCTTAGCTGTAGCACTAAAATTAAAATGTTTTAACCTTAAATACATTCTCCTATGTTGAAATTCAACTGCCATTGTCTCATCCACTCAGATGAGTTTCTAAACTCATTCTGTGACTTCCTCCATCAGTATAAACACAAAAAGTACACTAGAAAATAAACACATCTTTAAATAGAAGTAAAATAAATAAGTTCTTACGTCTATTAATCCTCTTCTTGGAGTATGCACTGTTATCATAGCAGCACTGTCCAACATGAAGGTAATCTTGTAATTTGCATTTGTGCTCACGCCCAGCTCCTATAAACACAAATATCTGTTAGGTAAAACATAATAATGAGGAAAATTTCAGGGTTTCTGAATATTCCAGCTGCAATTTCCCATAATGCCAACTTTTACACCACTGGCCAGATCTTGCTAAATGACCAAGTCTCTTACTTTCACTTAGCCAAGTCAACAGAAGGTAGTTCAAAGAAAAATAAACTAGAAACAGATTACTGCTTCACTAACCATTTTAAAGTGCATCACTGCTTTAAGAGCAAAAGAAAAACAAAGCCTTATTGTAAAGTGGGGGAGAAAAACAAGGGGAAGCTTAGCTGTACTTTTTCTTGAAAATGATTCCAGTATTCAGTATAATCCGCATTGAACAGACTTTCAACACACTTCTGCCCCTGCTACTACAGAACTTTTTACAAATGCAACTTCAAAACATTTCTGAATAGCTTGTTTCTAATACTTACTTTCATTTTAGCTTCAATCCACTTCATATTTGTTGCAGCTAAAACATGAGGAATAATACAATACAAATGAAAAAGTATGAATTTCATTTTTTAAAAAAAAGTCTTCTGTATAAATAAGTCTTCTAAACAAGATTAAAAGTTCAAAAGGCATCACAAGTAACAGTCCCTCGCATATTTATTATTTTTTAAAAAAATATTTATAAAAAGACAGGTGTGGTGGTGCATTCTTATAGTTCTGGTGACTCAGGAGGCTAAGGTGGAAGGAACACAAGTTGAAGGCCAGCCTCAGCAACTTAATGAGACCCAGTCCCAAACTAAAAATAAAAGGGGTGGGGATGCAGCTCTGTAGTAAAACACCCAAGCTCTAATCCCCAGTACCAATAAAATATATATATATATATATATATAAAAACTTATTTTAGTATGTCTTCAAGACAGAATGAAATCTAAACAAGTTTTATATAAAAGATACAGGTAATCCATGCTCAAAAGAACTCTGACCCTAGAAAACTGATAAATCAAACTCTCTTTTAAAAAAAAAGAAGTCATGGAACCATGCTGTATCAGTTCCAAAATTTAAATGTGGGATGCTGAATGTCAATTTTCTTCCATGTTCCTAATTCCAGGCCATACAAAGGTATATATCTGAAATGTCAATATAAGCATATAAATATTTTGAATCAAAAATCTATGTTGAATACTAGCTACATCCTGCATTTTGTCAGGCTCAGCAAATTTAACTCTCATTAAGTCCAGCACCTTGTAATAAAGAAACACATTCATAAAATGCACCTGTGTTATATAACCACTCACTGTCAGATATTCACCAGTTTTAGGATCACTAACATTAAAATTCAATCCTTATCTTTATGTGCCTACTAATCCCAAGTTATTGGACAAAATTGCACAGGTATTACCAAGTAAAACATTTTAAAAGAGGAAAAAGCGGTTTAAAGTGTGTGTGTGTGTGTGTGTGTGTGTGTGTGTGTGTATTTTAAAGGCAAAGAAGAAACTTGAGAGTTCCCAAAGTAAAAATCTTCAGCATATACACATGAAAAAGCAAAAGAATCCTCTTACTTGCAAAAATGGTCAGTTGAACTAAAATTTTAGACTTTTGGATCTATAATGAAAACAGTCATAAGACAGGGAAAAAAATTTTTCACTTCAGTACCTACTTTGTGTCTGTGATTCTCAGATGAAAACAAAGAGACTAAGAGCTAATAAAAATAGTTTCTCATCATTAAGTAACATCATATATGTCAGACATGGTGCTACTTACTATACTGGTATTTCTATTCTTATAACTAACTCATAAAACAGATTTAGTGATCTTCATTTCTTAGCTGAGGAAAGTAGGGCTCAGAGAGATTAACTGACCTGTCTGTCCAGTGTCACACAACAAGGACAGAACCAGAATTAAAACTCTAGTCTATTTTAGCTCCAAAGTAACTCATTCTTTTCAACATACTATCACAAAATATAATGATTTACAAAAATAACCTAAAATTATCTTATTTTAACAATTTTTCTCATCTTAATAGCTATAAACTTATCACTGAAAATGGAAATATGCTAATTTATAAAGTAGAAAGGAAATTTATAGATTAAAACAACTATCTTGCTTCTCATCAAATACCTAGTATAACCAAATGGTGAAGCTTTAATTGATGGGATTTCTGTAATGCACAATCAGAATCACTCTTCTCTGCTTATGACATTGCCAAGAAGTGATGTTAAATATTTGTAGAGAAATGAGGCATAAACTAAAACACTGCTTCATTTTTCAAGAAAGTCTTGCTAAGAAAGAAAAGTCAACTGAACCAATGGGCTTTTACTAATATAGAAGATTTTTTAGAGAAAACTCATTATCTTCTCAGAGGTTTTGGAATGGTCCAAATACCACATTTTGAGTAAAACTGCTTCAGTTCATACACTAATTTTTCCTTAATTTTTTTCGCCCCTCTTTATTTCTATAGAATTATATTAGTGAGTTTTTTTTCTTTTCTTTTTTTTTTTTTTTAACATATCTTTCTCTATATGGAGCAAGAAAGAAAGAAAGCAAAAATACCTTGAAACATCCAGGATTCCACTGGACAAATCAAAGAAAAATTTCTAATCAAATTGAGATCTTTCATAAGGTCCCTTTTTCTCTGACATTATGTTGTACTCTTGTCTGGTACTAAACTCAGCATTATGTGACAAATGTATGTACAAGTTAACAGCATGTTATAAAAAAGTAAAACATACTTCATTTCAGAAATTTGCTAAAAAAACAAATGAAAACAATTCCATATTTAAACTCAAGTCTTACGAGTTCATACTTTATAAAGAATGATATTAACAACCTTATTTCAACTGAAATCTAAACAAAAAAATATTGCTTACACCAAATAACAATGTCATAATCTTCATATGCAGATGTTAGAAATTCATGAAGATATGGCCTCATTAATTCTACACCAGTCTCTGCACAAGACCTATGGTCTAAAAGAAAGTTGATAATAGATGTTAGGTTATTATCATGGACAAGTACCTAATAGCAATGAAATTATTATGAAATGTCATCTATTATGAAATGTAACAAACATTCAACTGCAAACTACTTTAAACTGAAAAAGATTTGACAAAGGGATATCTTTCAAAGCACAAAATTAGTATACTTGTGCTACCATTTTAATTGGTTAATTTTGCTCAATGCGCAATACTAGGAATTCAGACATATTATAAACTGTCCATTTTTTCTCATCTAGTCTAAAAAGTTTAGATATTTGTGAAAATGAAAAATAAGCTAGGACCACCTATACTCCCATTTAATTATCACCTTGCAAGATAAAAATCATATTCCACCAGACTGACAGGACTAATTAACTTATTAAGTCTTTAATAAGTTATGACAAAGCTTAGGATTAAAAGTAAACACATTCTAATATCAGGAGTTAACTACTTCTTGTTAATTTAAGAGGATGAAATGAACATCTTTTTTTCATTGACTGACTAAATATTAAACAGCTCGACTGTAGTTAAACAGAAAACAAGGGAAAAAATACCAAAAGTGACTTTAAATTTCCTCATAAGAACTTAAGTATTAGCTAATCAGAAATGACTCGGTCAAATTACGATGTATCTACAAACTAGAATATTATGTAGGCAAAATATATAAATAATTATATTTAATAACAACAAATGATATTAAATGAGATGATGCACAATCTATCACTGAGTAAAGAAAAAAAGGAGATACATACAAACACACTAGAAGATACAATCAAAATATTAAGAGTGGTCATCTTTTGGTCTTTAAATTATAGATAACTTCTTTTCTCGCTTATTTGTATTCCTACAATGAACGATATACTTTTGTAATAAGAAAAGCTGCCAAATACTTGATGTGAACCCTGAGTTGCTGGAAAAAAACAAACAAAAAGAAAAAAAAGTTGTTGTGGATAACAGAAAATGAAGTATTATTAATTGACTTACCAAATAACGTATAATCAACATCTAGTACCAAAAGCTTTTTTCCTTCTCTGGGAGGATTTAATATTTCCACTTTGTATTCTTTCACTCTGCGAGAAATTTTCAGTAGGTTTTCTTCCCTAACGGGAAAAAATAAAATCTGATGAAACACTCACTTTTGCTCCCACGACCAAGATTTCCTCTAAAGTGGAGAGCACTTACCTATTTTCTACTTCAACGACTTCATCTTCAATATCAAAGTCATTGACAACATCATCATTGTCAGGGGGTGGACCTAAGACATCTTCCTATTAAGATAGAAAAAAGTTTTGTTTACTAAAACAAATATACACAAAGCACAAAAATCAAATGAAGTACAATTTAAATTCAAGAGTCTTTCAAGTACACAATTAATAATTTGTTATATATGTCCCCTGGGAAGATTTGTTATGTTAAGTTTGGACATTTGGGCTACTATTATACTTACAGCTAACTATATACTAAAAAGTTCCCCAGTATTTATCTTATGCTGAATTAATACAACAGTCACTGTGCAACTTTTACTTTTCACTAATACACTGACAATTTTACCACAATTAAAACACAACAGTGTAGTATATAAATCAAAATATCTTCAAAGGGACAAATGGTAACAAAAGTAAAAATTTACCAAGCTCTCCTCACGAGTTCCCATCATCATGATTTTAGTATTTGGTTTCAGTTTGAGAGCTCCAAGCTTAACATCATTTTCTGCAGGTTTGCCTACAATACAAGCAAATGACTGTTTTCTCACTAAAGTTCAGGTGCTGGTTTCACTATTCCATTACACAAACCCTAACATCAAAAGGTTTGGTACAGATGCCACAGCAGTTCAGGATTTTTTTTTTTTTCTTTTGCTAACAAATTGTTACTGCTGAATTAGTGCAATCTAAGATACTAAGAACTCACAACTATTACAAGGATCGTTTTTCCATATTTCATTTTAGAACACCTTTTTATTCAATTACCCAAAAACATAAACTTATGTTTTATTTCATTGTTTCAAATGAAGAAAACGCTTTTCCAGGAAGCCTTGAAAACTGACACTTAAGAAAAAACTGTAGATATATCGCTGCTCCAAACTTGCCCTTCAATAATTTGACAAATGCAAAAACTTAGGAGTCCCTTTTAAGTACAGTCCTATAAATTTTAAATATCATCTTTACCTTTAGAACAGAAAAGATAATTTGGGTAGAGTTAAAGGCCTAAGCTATAATGAGAATATTGTGCTAAAGCACAGATGTCAGAAGAGAACAATTTCATCTGGGACTTCTGTGTCAAAGTTTTAAGCAGTAAACACCAATTTATGTTAAGAGGAATCAATAGCAGTCTTAATACTGGTAATATTTTAAAGTAACCTTTAATATTCTACTTTTACTACTAAAAATAATTTTAGGAATATCCCTATGAAAGAAATGTTAACAAGGAAAGTCTTATTAAAGAAAACAACAGATAATAGCAAATATAAAAATTCATAAATATCAATTCCAAAACTGTGAAGAGGAGAGAGATTTACCTTTAACTTTGAGTCCAAGTAACTTTTGGCGTTCTGGCAGCACTCCTGTAAGGGTCTTGAGAAACTGTTTGAGATCTAGCACAGTATCATCTTCTGAAAGTGTGGTCACTGAATATTCCTGTCCACCCCATTTTACAATGATAGGGAGAGCCATTCTTGAAGCATATGAGGCAGCGAGCTTTCCTTTGGGAAAAAATAGCTAGAAAAGAAGGCACGTACAAATGAACTGGTTAGAATTGATATATCAAGGACAAGACTATAACTTTAAGTCCTGTAAGTGTGTAAAGTTTTGAGTTCTATTTTACAAATTGACAACAGAGCAACAAACATTCTGCCTTACAGAAGTGCTCCCAGAACACCTAGTAACTAAAGTTACTAGGCCTCAAAGTTACTATGACCCCACTCTCACAAATTTGGCTAAGAGTTACTGCTTCCTGATACTTTATGAGATTCTCTCTGTTGTTCACCTGGAAAGGTAAAATAATGAGCTAGGTATCCCTCCTGCTCTATCTCGTCAGGTTTATGTTACAAGTCATCATGTTCATTTAATATTTAAGAAGTAGTGTAGTGCAATTGCTAGAAGCAGTGCTACCTGGCTAGTATTTGATTCTGGGAAATTAACTTGATTTTTCATGCCAAGATTTCCTCGTCTGTAAAATAGGAATGAGAATACTATCTATTTCTTAGGGTTCTGATGAGAATTAAATTACTTGATATTTATAAGTCGCACAGCACCTAGCACATGGTAAGCACTACATAATTGTTGGTTAAATAAATTTAAAACTGAAAGCTTACTATATTCTAGGCACTGTGCTAAATAAATAAGAAGCCATTATTTGTTTCATATATTATGAATTGGCCAGTTTTACACAGACAATCTCATTTAACACAATTATTTGGTAAATGTTCCCTCTTTTACAATTAAAGAACTTAGAAACAGAGTTATGTAATGTGCTCATAACTGGGCACATAGCTGGGAAAAGAATAGGCCTAGTGACTAAATCTCATGTACACTGCATCCTCTAAACCATAGCCTCCTCTCTTCAACTGGACCTACAGGAGTTAAAGCATCAAAGTCCAGTAAATACAAAACCCATAGGCACAGATCAAAGCACACAATTTTATATTGCAGCTGCTACTCTAATCAACTATCATATGTAGGTCTCTTCCCCCATAAAACTTTCTACTTCTTATAAGGTTTTTCCTCCCACAGTTCTGACCTTTTCTAATCTCAAAGAAGTCATTTCCAAATGTTTTCACTCATTTGATCAACATTTGATTGCACTATTCATGGAATTATTACAACCAACTATGAGAGAAGATAAATTTTAAGCATCAATATACAAAAACAATTTGGAAAGAATATTTTGTATTAACATGCTCTTAGTGAGAATGTCAGAAATCCATATTTATATTTACTCATTTAAATATGAAGAGAATTCATGTATTCCCTTATATAAATGTTTCACATTTATATTCATATTTATACTTACTCTCTTATGTTTATAATCTGTTCTCCTGAAAATTTAAAGCAAGTGTGTTAATTTGGAGTAACATGTTTACTTTATAACTTGCTCTAATAAATTGTATAATCTTCAATTAAAAAAAGTTGGCCTTTTGAGTTAAGCTGCAATAGAGTTTAAGTATTATTTTCCTGTCAGAAATGAAAATAAACATGATATTTACAGAGTTCAGAAGGCATCCAGTACTAATATGTGTTGTGGTAGACATAACAGAGTTTGGAGTGAGCTGCCTAATTCCAGCACCTTGGACAAGTCATTTCTCTTGCAATCTAGAAGTTCTCTAGAGGTTCTAAGAGCAGTTCCCAAACCAACTAACAGGATTCAGCTCACTGAATAACTTGTTGGAAATGCAATCAAAGGTGGAGGGAAGAGACCTAGCAACTTGTGTTTTAATCAGCCTCATTCCATCATCTCCAATGCATGCTCAAAATTTGAGAGACACTGCTGTAGGCTCTGCAATGTTCTCAGCCTTAAAAAAGAAAATGTGCCAGATGGTATGGGTTCTGTGTACTTAATAAAGCAGCATACAAACATTGTGAAACACCTTTGCCACAGTGGGAATTTTAAGTTGGCAATTGCCCTAAAGGACCAAACATAACCAAATACTATAAAGATTTTTAAATGCATAAATCCTTAAGGCTTCTTTTTAATGCTTTCACACTTAACCTTTCTAATATTTTGAATCATTTTAGAGCCCCATCAGACTTATAAACTGAAAAATGGCTGAGGGAGGGGGCAATCAAACCTAAGCAAGCAAAGAACACACCTTTAAAGGATACCTAAAGAACAGCTGTTTAGATCCGAGTTTTTTTGTTTTTGTTTTTTTGCCTAATACACTATATTGACTTTGTCTAGACTATTCCAACTCTGGTCTTCAGTTTTCTCAAGTACAAAATGAAGCGACTAATATTTACTAGGCAAGAACAGAGTTAAGGTAGAAGATAATATCTGCGGTAGCGCTTTCTACACTAGAGAAAGCAATAAAAATGGTGTGGTTGAGAATATAACATACTAAACAATTGGAGTATCCCACTTATTCTTCACAATCTTGAATTAACAACTATTGTCTTCATTGTAGAGACCAAAAACAGGAAGGAAAAAAAAAGAATAAGCTTAATAACTTGCCCAAGACTGCACAACTCAAAACATGGTAATCTCGAAGCACAGGCACAAAAGTGACACTCTGGGAACCCACGGGAGGGGAATAACTTTACAACCAGCCCAGCAGGCGGTAACTGAAGTGCTGTCAATTCTGGGCCAGGACGACGCTTCAGTAGCACCTCCAGAAAGGTGCAGTGGAGGGAGCAGCGTGAAGTGCGCAGTGTGGGACATCATCAGAAGGCAGGGGAGACTCCAGAACCCAGGGGGCTGGGTGCTTTCAACAAGGAGGGCGGGGAGGGTTGGACAAACCCCAGAAGGGGCAGGAAAATGATCTGGGGATGCAGAATCTATTGGGGCTCGAGAAGGCCGCATGCGAAGGCGGTAGCCACCGCCACCCGCGGGTCCGGGGCCAGGCACCTGGGTGTCGGACTCGGACAGCCCCGGCCCCCGGCCCGTCATGGCCTACCGCGGTGCAGAACGCACGGCGCAGGCTGCAGAGCCACGTCCTCCGCCGCCACTGCGGCGACACCGCTGCGTGCGCGGGGAGCCCGATCCCCTCACCTGGAGCGCGGCAGACCCTGCTGCAGAGGACGCGGACACCATCCACCAAGGAACCAAAGGCGACCGGAAGTGAAGGGCGGGACCAGAACCGGCTGACGAACCGGAAGTGGGTGGTATGAAACGGAAACACGCTGGGGACGCTGTTGTTGTTTCCCTAGTTTCTCTTTGGGAGCTAGCCGTAGATAGCCACCTCCGGGGATCGCCACAGGCCACGAGGAAGGAAAGCCCTTTGGGGACTGTGGCTACTGTGCAGATACCCAGGATCACTCAGTAGCCCTCGGGCATGGCCCGCTTTGCGCATGCGCCCGGTGGCGGGCTTAAAGCGGGAAGGTTCTATGCTCCAGCGCGTGACGTCTTCTGTATTGTTTCGCCTAAATCGGAAGTGGGTGGGGTGCGGCGTGGTTTCGTGCTGAGCTCTCGGTGGGACTTGGGGCTTGGACTGCTGTTACTAACTGAAGTCGAAAAGATGACCTCCGGATGGCTTGACACCTCTCTGTAGCCGCAGGGGCCACCAACGCTGATCATTTCTGGGGCTCAGAATGTTGCTGAATCTAAGAGGAACCTGAAGAGCGTCAGGAAAGGGAAGGGGTAGCCTGCTTCATTGGAGACCCAGGAAGCACATGTGAATATGAGAGCTGCCAGTCACATTACTACATTGCATCGTATCTCATCTCCACTTTCCCATCACATCCCCATTACTTCCCCCCTTGAATGCAAGGAAAGCCAGTTACCCTGACAAAAGAATTTAAGAATTAAATGGAAAGTCAAAGCAGTCCCCATCTCTTCCATAAACGGAACTCCCAAAACGCAAAAAAAAAAAAGGGGGGGGGGTGAGGATCAGTTATCACAAAGATACAGCGAAGAGCAATGGAGTGGGAGGGAGGAGGGATGAGAAGGGAGAAAATGTGGAATGAATTTAACAAAATCCCACTTTATGTGCATACATAAATATATCACAGGGAATTTCACACTTATGTATGAATAGAACCAGTCAAAAAAATAATGAGTGATGAAAAGATCAGTAGAGTCTAGGAAGAAGAATAGGAGGGAGGGAAAGGGGAGGAAAGGGGACTGAAATTTCACGCATATATGATTTTTGTCAAAATGAACACAACTATTAAGTATAACTATAATGCTCTGACAAAGAAGAAAAGGAAAATGCAGATAGAAAAGAAAAAGACCCAATTGCAAAGTTTACACACAGAAATTAACTGTAAGTGCATTCAAAGGATGTGGGTACTCATGGACTTTGTAAATGATTGACAGGTAGGAACCAGAAAGTATCCTGGGATGAGGTACAAAGGGCAATACAGGGTCGTGAAGAATGCCAAACTTCACTGACAAAATTTAAATTCAGAATACAATTGTAAGATTCATTTTTGTCTGAGCACTGATATCCAAACTCAGACAAAATGAGATTGAGCTGTTAGCCTTGTAGCCTCTTACGCACACTTATCACTATCATTACTCATATTTTAATTATCGCTGCCTCTATAACTATCACAACCTACTACTTATTTGGTCCACAAAGACACTATTATTGCCCAGGCACTGTTTGTACACCAGTACCTACTACTACCATTCTCACTCCCCAGGTACATACACCCCCACTTGTAGCATAAACATCACCATAAACATAACCAGACCCATACATTTGTTAAGATATGATGTCTTACTAGACTGATGGCTAAGGTCCACCTGACCATCAGTCTCTCCATGCTGTCACTACCAGGCATCACCTCCATCCATCCCAATTAATCTAACCAACTCTCAAGGGGCAACTTACATCTCATCTTATCCAGATACATCTTCATATGAAGACAACTGCAGTGAGTCAGAGGACTCACATCCCACAATTGAAGGGCATTGCTGGTTGTACAGACCAGACTGAAACATCACCCCAGCATTTAGTAACTGAAATACACCCACACTTGAGCTGATAGTGGCCAATGTTTAGCAGAAAACTTTGAAGTTTATGGCTTGCCAGTATTATCCTGGCTACTCATTTACTTGATTTGAGTACATTTCTAAACTTCCACAGGTCAGGCTTAATGAAGGACAGCATAGAACCTTAAGTTCAAGTGAATTACCAGTACTCTTTTGGTTTTGAACCCCAATATTTGCCGCCTTTGAGGATGAATTTGACTATTCAGTTGAATCCTAACTTAATCCTGGTAGTCATATGCTTAGCTTTGCTATATTCATGTTATTTAAATAGCACTAGGAGCCATCTTTTATCATAGATAAAGGAACACCACTAGCTAGCCTTACTAATACTTCAAAGGAAAGAAATACATCTAAGATATCTAAGCCATAGAGGGAACCCACAATCAAGAGCCAGACAGTTCCCCCTACTATATTAGGACTCACAGAGAATATGCCTTTATACATCCTTATTGATGACATGGCTCACACAATAAGACTAATAAAAGAATCATGGAAGATCTTCACAGAGAGAAGCCTTTGCCACCACCAGACCCTTTTCTTCTTATAGCATGGGTACAAAACAATGCTGTAGGTTCTTCTTCCAAGCTATTCAGACAGTCATGGGATGGAAGGAATTTTCTCATGCATGACATAATTACTTATCAGAATGCATAGAGGACATATGTAGTAGTGATAAATTTTGTCCATACAACAAAACCTTTAACAATATAATACAGTCATGGTTCTCCCATTGAACAAATATAAGGAGAATCCATGATATCCAAATCTCACATAAATTTATATACAGTGACACTAGAACATGACACATTCAATTACACACACACATACCAATCCCAAACATAGAGCCCTATGTAAATATCCAACATACACCACATGCATGCATGAATCTCATTTTACATTCCTAGAAGGGGCTAACAAATTTATGAGTTCTGGTCCCAACTGGTACTCCAGCAGGGCACAACGGACTACGATGATGATTATCACGATGATGGGGATAAAAATGCTAGCATAGCAACAGCTTTAACCACACAGCACACAAAACAAACAATACAAAAAATAACACTACTATAATATGTATGTATTCACAAATACACACAAACACACACTAACTTTCAGCTACAAGGAGGACACACACCCTTACTATTTGGCTATCCAAAGGGAAGAAACATAACATCAACAACAATCATGTATACATACCTCTTAACAGGATTCTCCAATTTTTTTCCTTTGACAACATCTGTACTGGAATTGACCCTATGATAAATCATTCAGACCAATACTGCCTCACAAGAACAGACAAAGACTACATGACATCAGAAAAAAAAATTATGAAAAATCTAGCACACACAAGTTGTCACCAGCAGTTGGATGGAAATACAGACTCCCTCCTACTACACTTGCACAACAAAGCATTCACATACAATGAGAGAGAGAAATACGGCACCCTAAAATGCCAGGTCAGGCCCCACACATCTGGTTCCTTAAGCCCAATTCAATTTGCATGCAAGGATATATTATTAACAGACTACAGCATAAATACATGAGATAACTTGGCATTATGCATATTTTCACATTTTTCACATGGGGACAAGACCACCAAAGAATTCATGCCTTATATGCAGTGCAAAGACCTTAAATCAGTCAGGCATGTTGTCCTACCCTTGTAATCCCAGTGGCTGGGGAGGCTAAAACAGGTGGATTACAAGTTCAAGGCCAGTCTCAGTGATTTAGTGAAGCCCTAAGCAACTTAGTGATAACTTGTCTCAAAAAATAAAAAGAGTTAGGGATGTGACTCGGTGGTAAATTGCACCTGGATTAAATCCCAGTACCCCCTCCAAAAATTTTCTGACTATGAATCAAAGATTTCTTTTTTTTATAAAAACAAATACTTATGATTTCCCGGCAGAAAACAATCATTTCCATAAAACACAGACTTATTACTTTTCTGTAATCAAACACATTACAATATAACACACAATATTAAGAGTAACCAAGGATTTAATCTCATATCACAGAGTAACATAAACTGCACACATTTTGAAGATGTGAAATGGGAAGAAAATGTGGACAGATTATGATTAGAAATTCAGATTCCATTAGATGGTACAACTTTCCAAGACAAACAGAAGTCCATATCATCTTCCATCACTATCCCTGGACTTAGATTAACACTCAAGGCAGCACCCAAAGCCTAATAAAGATTATCTCAGAGGGAAGAGATGTGCCTTGTGCTCCATGGTGGCAATAAACGGATTATGATGAATAAATAGAATATAATGCACACAGTTTCTTTAAATTCATTGGACTACACGTGACATGCAAATTATTATTTCTCAATTATGATGCTACTTTCCAAGTCACTGTTATCCATTGGGCCATACTCTCCAAAATTTAAAACATACCTAATTAATTACACATTAAGAAAATTTAAGGCAGAATACATTACAAAGAAACACCTAAATTCTGCTCCCTGTATCCCCTAGATTGCTAAATTTGCTGTTATTCAAAGTGCTGCAAACAATTGCAACTTAAACCATGAGGTGGACATCGTGAAGACTAATTTACCTTAAATTCTTGGGTATTATGTGACTTAGAATAGACTTTGAACAATATAGTAGGAGGCGATTACTCCAACTATTGACCATTACCCCATAAATATAGCAGCTATACCTATGTTAGAAACATAGGAAACTGTGTGGATGATATGTCACAAATCAATCACTGAAATGCAATAATTAAAATCAGACCTCAGGATCAAATGTTCATGTTGTTATAAACTCAGAATGTGTGAAGTTGACAAAACCATGTTACCATGTGTTGAGAGCCACAGCCAAGTCGGGATGGCGCCTGGCATTTTGCCAGAAGGAGTGGTTGGGAGGTGATGCCAGGGAGCTATTGGGATGATGGTGATTAAGTTAAGCTGTGTATAATTATTAAGATAATGACTGATTGCTGTAACTGGATGATGCTAAATTGAAACAAGCTGTGTATTCAGTTGTGTATATAAACCTCTGCTGTCCGGCAATAAGGCGGCTCCTGCTACCTCCCGTGCCCGCTACTTTTGAGTTCCCGTTGAGTTCTCGCGGAGTTCCCATTGGTTCTCGCGGAGTTTCGGTGGAGTTCAAGAAGAGTTCCTGTGGGATTTGGGCAATAAAGTAGTTCCTGTTTGAACCTACAAGTGGCTCGTGACTTCCCGGTTATTTTGTGCCCAGCCAGACTGCAGCAACCATGAATGGAAAACCTTACCTAGTCTCCTGTACCCATAGGAGAGTAGGTCATACAGAAACCTTCCTAAGCCATGGAATGGTAGAACCCAAGAAATCCTGTGGGCCAGTTCGACATATGTGGATACTGTTATTGAAACAAGCCAGGAGAAGCTCAAAACTGTCAGGAGTGGTGAATGAATCGATGCTTTGAAATGTCCTAGACATTGGATACCCCACTGGGAATTTCTGATGCAAAGGTGCGGAGAAAACTGCCCATTTGGACTGAGGCTGTAGCTCAGTGGCAGAGCGCTTGCCTGACGTGTGTGAGGCACTGGGTTCGATCCTTAGCACCATATACAAATAAAATAAAGGCATTCTGTCAATCTACAGCTATCAAAAAAGTTTAAAAAAATAAAACTGCGCATTTGGGGTGGCCTCTGATAAGAGGGAAAATTCTGCGCTTGTCACAGAATTTATTGATTCAATAGCCTTAGTTTCAAACTCTAGCTGCCCACAGATAGAAGTTGGGTGCAAGCTGATATGTTTAACTGGGCTGTTCTTGCACACAACCTTGTTTTTGTTTATCCCAAGGAAGCTCTCTTACAATAAATCCCTTTGAGGTTTAAACCTATATAATTAAACATGCAGATCCTGCTCTGGGGTCAGTCAAGCCTCATCAGGGCTTGGCTTTCCCACCAGGTTCTGCTTTTTTTATATTTGTATGTTTTCTTTTTTCTAATCTCCTCATCAGCCCGAGTTTGGGGAAACTGAATAAATGTTGTCCTGGTTCGCAACACAAAACAGCATCTGATACAGAACACATCTGATGTGGAAAACAAACTTGGTGAGACCCTGTCTCTAAATAAAGTATAAAAAGGGGCTAAGGTTGTGGCTCAGTAGTTAAGCACCCCTGGGTTCAATGCCTCATACAAAAAAAAAAAAAAATCAATTGATGTCACCAAACATGCAGTGGCAGTACCAAAGGAAAACTCAGTTGCACTTGTAAAAGATATTGAAGGCCTCCATGCAAAATACACTTTCTTCCAATTAATTGGCAAATTCCTTAATGCATATACCCCATGCACACATTCATTCATGTTCTGATTGGAACCCACTGAACTGGATCAAGACTGGTTGGTATAACCTGACCTGCACAACTTGGTATCACCTAAAAGAAACATTGCTCTCATGGGCAACAAGATTTGGATTCTACTTGTTCAAAACTTGCACTGTCAGCCTCTGTATTACATCTTGTAAAAAAGAAGAACTTGTGATTCCTTTTGTTCCAGAGTCTTTGGGCTTATACTCTCAAGAATCTAGATGGATTGTGGTGAGCAGGCTGTGCTATGCTGAGTTACTCCATGAAGGATAGAGCAGCAAGTTTTCAGGCTGTACCTAAACCTTTGTTCATCCAGTTTGTAAAGCAGTAGTTTGCCATCAGCTACTCCATTTTGAGTTTAAGGGCCTAAGTAGAATGATTCCACACCTTGTTTGTAAAAGTAAAGAACCACCATCTGCCTGGCACAATCATAAAGAATGAACTGATAAATGAATTAATCATGCTAAGAAGAATGACCACATGTGAACATATTAAATTAATCAGAAGCACAGAGATGTGTGGGCATATCAAACTTATACCACAAAAAGCAGGTTCACAAGCTTATGAGCACACGGGACCACCAAATGATGCCAACTCCTCACTCAAGACCCATAAACGATGGACAACCCAAGGCTGGACATGTAGCACCCTGACCTCTTCATCTGGTCATTCGTATGTACCTTGCCCCAGAAAATCGCCAGCAATGGATCTCTGAATCTTTGTCCCCAGGCCTTAGCAGAGTGCAGTTTATTCTGCCCATGACAACCACACTAGTCCTACTCCAAATTGATACCCCAGGTCGACACAGTGAAATTGCTGTCCATTCAATCCCTGGCCTAGAATAAGTTCCTGAGCTTGGACAGATTTGCACCCTGAACAAGTTCTTTGCCTACTTTCCTAACCTTATCTGACCACCTGCAGTGATTCTGCATTCATATCTGCTTTCCACCTTTACTCTCAGTTCAGTCTTCTGAACACCTGTGGCTGCCTTAATCCTTTCTTAGCCTTTCTGTATCCAACATATGTGATTGTGCGATATGAGACTTGAACATTACAGACATCAAAATTTAAGATTGGAATAAAAGAATCTGTGATTCCCCAGCTGTGACTACCAGGTGACTCACAGTATTCAGTGAACTGTCACTGATGAAAATGGTGTAGCTTGTGGATTTATAGTTATTTAATATATTCTGACATTGTAGAAACATGCAAATGTGTTTGGTCTACATTAATGACATAGCATGCTCATAACACCCAGCACGTGTGAGGCCCTGGGTTCAATCCCAGGGTCCCCCCAAAAGGAATCTTTTCTACCTAATTTCTCTAACTTACTCTATTCACTGGCTACCTAGCTGCTTGATCACTTTATATTTTTTACTTTTGTGATTAGAGAAGCTTGTTTTTTTATTAATCACCATGGTCAATACAAACACTAATTTTGACATAGCAACACTCTGCACACATAAGTTCTTGTTTCTAAGTGGGAAGGCCATGTTATAAGGAGTCTGATAAGGTAGGTGTCACTAGAGTATAAATAATTTAACAGTTGCCAAGTGTCCAACAGGATTTCTCAAAGAATTAGGGTAGCAGAATATTTTTGTCAGATGGTCCATCTAAAAGATTACTTCAGGTTATTTTTTACCCACATCTCAGTTCTTCCATCCATTTCTATTTGGCTAAGCATTCATGAAGTCAAACAAAATGTTAAAAAAAAAAAACACTTGGAGTATATCAAAGGTATTACTTTTAAAAAGGAACTGACTGGGCTGTTGGTTATGAAGGCTCACAGCAACTCATAACTGCCAATAAGAAGAGAAAAATTAAACTTCTATTTACTATCGCCCCATGAAATCTTTCTTCTAATGCATGGAGAATAATATACTGGTCCTTCCCTAATGTCTTTGCAGCAACCAAAGATGCCTGGGAGCCTTTGTAGATAGTTTGTCAAGAGTGAGAGACTAAAAGAAATATAAAACCAACTTCAAATTCAGTTGATAAACTCCAGATATAACTATGACCATGTATGTTTTGGTTAAAAGAGGAAGACATTCCCGCTCCTGGCCCCTAAATCCACTGCTACCGTGGTTTGATCTTCCCCAGGCCCCGCATTTATTCCCTTTTCTCTCTGAGACCATTTTCCTCCTTTAGCCACTGCTTTCTCTTGCCCAGCTGAGATCCTCAGAAAGCTTTCCTTCTCATCCCAGTTGGAAGACAATCCTCTTTCTATTTATTTATTTATTTTTAATTTAGTTCGCTATTGCACTTTTATCTTTATCTTCTACTACTTACTTCCTTCTTATTGCCTGCAATTAAGGAGCTAAAAATGGTTAGAATGGGACAGATTCTATGAGCTCATAACTAAGTCTGGCAAGTGACTACTATTCTCTATTTGATTTCCTTTCCCAAAATGACTCAAAATTTCCACTCTCTTCCAACCTCAGACCTTGTGATGTACATCCTTGTTCTATGCATATGACATTGTCCCTCATTTGGGTTATTCCTCTTCGAACCTTTCTAAATCTAGAAACTATCTGCACCTGTCATCACTTCTTTTGCTGTTGTTCTAATTGAGGCAATTTCCTTCTACTTGAAGCCAACCCTCAACTTGTACTCTGGCTTCTTCCTCCTCAGAAAACTTTATATAAATCCAAGAACTGCTTCTCTTGCTCCTGTATTTTTAACTTCCTTCTACTGGTTCATTCCCTTCAATGACAAACGTCTCGTGGTATCTTGCTATCACAGGTTCCACACTTTCTTCTCACATGTAACTATTTCAAAGCATTGTTTGCAGTTGTTTAAATTTGACGACATCTGCAATTGTGTTTTTCTTGGAGATATTATTAGTTGAGTGATGTTCTCTCTCACTCTACTCTAAGCTTTGTGAGGGAATAGATCATGTTTGATTTGTCCAACATTTTAATCTCAGAGTCTAGCAGGACGTCGGCTCAAGTTGGTGCTCCAAAAATATATGCTGAATGAATAAATAATGACTGTTAATGAGAACATATTATACAATAATACGTATTGTGCATGTAATCATACACATCAATGAATGATTACAATTTGCCCAACACTCAATGTTCAGGAAAGTTCTGAAATACACACACTTAAAAATTGGTTGTACCATCACAGGATGCACTCAGTAAACATTTGTTAAATAAATCAATGAAGTTATCTCTTTGTAGCATCATAGAATGAGTGATTTTCATCTTGTTATATTTCTCTGTGTTTTTAAATTTTTTTCAATGATTTTATGTCTTTTTTTAATACAAGGAATTCATGAAATTATTTGTGTTAGTTTTCCATCATTGAGACAAAATACCTTAGATAATCATCTTAAAAGGAAGAAAATATAGGTAAGGTTTTTATACTTAAATATAGGTAAGGAAACCTCTCGGTGAGACCCCGTATCTAAATAAAATATAAATAGGGTTGGGTATTTTGGCTCATGGTTCCAGAGGTTTCAGACCATGGTTTCTTAAACCTGTTGCTTTGAGCTTGTGGTGGGACAATAGATCAGGATGGGGGTGAGTGGTGGAGTAGGTCTCTTCACCTCTTGGCAGCTGGGAAGTGAAAGAAACATATTGAAAGGGGCCAGAATCCTAATATCCTCTTCAAGGGCACATTCTCAATGAATGACTTAACTTCCTCCCATTAGGCCCCGCCCCCTAAAAGTTCCACCATCTCCCAAAGACATCACAGAATGGGGACCAAAGCTTCAATATGTGGGCCTCTGGAGGACATTACATACACATATTTGTATGTTTTTAAAAATGATTCTTTTGGTGGAAATGGGGATCAAACCCAGGGGTGTTTTACTTATAAATAAAGCTACATCCCAGCCCCTTTTATTTTTTTACTTTGAGACAGTGTCTCATTATGATGCTGAAGCTGGCCTCAAACTTGCAATATGGATATTCGACTCTGATGTGTCTTGGTGGGAATCCATTTGTGTTCATCCTGATTGGAATTCACACAGCTTTTTTTTTTTCAATCCATAGGTCTACATATTTTGCCAAATTGTGAAAAAAAAAAAAACCTCCCAAGTTGCTGGGATTACAGGCATGCACCACTGTGCTAGCCCTTAAAGATAATTCTTAAACAACTATTTTATTACTTTTATTTTATTCTTTTTAAAATAATCATATATGTATAGAAGATTACAAAAGAAAGAAATAAAGAAATCATGAGTGTCCTGTACCTAGGTTTTCTAATTATTATATCTTGCGTAACTATAGTACAACATCAAAGCCAGGAGATCAACATGGAAATGATGCGTTTGCATTCATGCTGTCACCACTATAATCAAGATAAGGGCCGTCCCATCACCACAAACACAACACGTGTGCCACTCTTTATTCTCACACATAGCCCATCCCTTTCCATCTCAAATCCCTGGTCACTAATCTCTTTCCTGCCTTTCTCATTTTTCATTTCCATAATGTGATATAAGTGGAATCATACAGTACAAAGCTTTTGAGATTGACCTTTTCACTCAGTATGAGAGCCTTGCAATCCATTTCTGCTTTGTGTATTAATAGTTCACTCTCTTTTATGGCTGAGTAGCAGCACCTGACATTTATCACAATTCATTTAACTATTGGACATTTGGTTGTTCCAGTTTTGGCTTCTGGAATAATGTTACCATTGGTTATTTTAAGGCTTAAGTCTTCTACCTTGTATTTTGTTTTTTGTTTGTTCTAATTTTTTATTTTTTCGCTTTCTTTCTTATCTTCCTATTGCTACTTGATTTTGATGTGTCTGTAGCACTTTTGAGCATATCACTTTGCATAGTTGTTTAGTATCTCTATATAAAAGTCCTTAGTGGCCAGGCACGATGGTGCACACCTGTAATCCCAGAGGCTTGGGAGGCTGAGACAGGAGGATTGTGAGTTCAAAGCCAGCTACAGCAAATTAGCAAGGCCCTAAGCAACTCAATAAGACCCTGTATCTAAATAAAATATAAATAGGGCTGGGTATGTGGCTCAGTGTTTGAGTGCCCCTGAGTTCAATCCCTGGTACCAAGAATTAAAAGTAAAAAATGAAAATAAAAGTTTTTAGTGTTTATTCCAGGCATTACATTGTATCTACATAATTTATCATCTCATACTGGCAATCATATATTACTAGTACAAGTGAAGTATAAAAACCTTACCTATGTTTAAGTCAATTTACTCTCCCAGGTATAAATGTCTTAAATATTTCCTCTGGGTACATTGAGAACCACATGAAACAATGTTATAATTTTTCCTTCTATCATCAAACACAATTTTGAAAATTAAAGAAAAGGAAAGTCTATTATATTTACCCATATTGTTACTCCTACCTTTGTTCCTTTGCCTTCCTCATTCTCCAAATTTCTTTTATTTTTTTCTTTCTACTTGAAGAGCATTTTTATAGCCATTTCCTTAGGGTAGCTTTCCTAGCAACAAAAGCTCTTAGTCTTCCTTCATTTGAGAATGTATTGATTTCTCTTCATTCTTGAAGAATATCTTTACTGGATATAAAATTCTCAGCTGGTAGTTCTTTTCTTCTGGCACTTGAGAAATCTGCTACCTCCTTCTGGCCCCCATGGTTTCAGATGAAAAATCCACTGTCATTTGAACTATTTTGCTGCAATATATAAGCTACTGTTTGCCTTTTATTGCTTTCAAGAATTTATCTTTCGTTTCTGGATATTCTACTCTGATGTGTCTTGGTGGGAATCCATTTGTGTTCATCCTGATTGGAATTCATACCGCTTTTATTTTTTTCAATCCATAGGTCTACATATTTTGCAAAATTGTGAAAAATTTTAGATATTATTTATTTTTTGGTACCAGGCATTGAACCTAGGGGCTCTTAACCACCGAGTCATATCCCCAGCCCTTTTTATTTATTTTTTATATTGAGACAGATTCTCACTAAGTTGCTTAAGACCTCACTAAGTTGCTGAGGCTGGCTTTGAATTTGCAATCCTCCTACTCAGCATCCTGAGCCACTGGGATTATAGGTCTGCATCACGGTGCCCAGCCAGATATTATTTCTTTAAATACTTTTCTGCCTCTTTCTCCTCTCTTTCTAGGGTTTTGATAACACAAATGTTAGATGTCTTGGTAGGGCCTATGGGTCCCTGAGCCCCTGTTCACTTTTTTTTTCTTCTTTTTGTAGTCTTTCTTTTGTTCAGATTAGATCATTTCTATAATGCTGTCTTCAGGCTCATAGATTGTTTCTTCTGTCCCCCCCCCCATCCTTTGTTCAGCCCATCCATTTTTTTTAATATTGTATTTTTCATTTCTAAAATCACCTCTTGGTTTTTTTCTTAATACTTCCTATCTCTTCGCTGAGACCCTTTGTTGTTGCTGTTTCGAGCATGCTCGTAATTGTTCATGAAGCATTTTATCTTCAAATCCTTGTGGATAATTCAGACACCTGAGTTATCTCAGTGTTGCATCTATTGATATCCTTTTTTTTCTTCAAGCTGAGATTTTTCCATGTTCTTGGTATGATGAATACTTTCCTATTGTATGCTGAACATTTTGGAGACTCTGGATCTTATATAAAACTGTTCTTGCAGGGCTTCTCCAACACTGAGTTGATAAAGAAGGCAGGTGTCACCTTCTAACTGCTTCTGTTGACAATCTAGACTTGGAGGAGGAAGTGAGGATGCCTTATCACTGCCAGGCCCAGGTGGAGTTCATGCTGCTACCCATCAGGCCTCCACTGATGCCTTCCTGATTGGGAGGAAGTTGCTCCATTTCTTTCCTCCTGTGTCCTCCACTGACACTTTGCAATGTGTGCAGAGACTTATCACTGGAAAATCCCTGTTTTTCCATTCAGCCTCCTCTGACACCATTCTGGCAGGGGTAATTAGGCACCTCAAAGCCTGGCAAGGGTGAAGGGCCAGGCTTCCTACTCAGCTACTGCTGACAAGGAGAGGGCAGGATCAGTGCTTTTTCTGTGACACTTGGTTGGTACATGGTAGTGTGTCAGGGGTCTCCAAGGACACACCCAGGCTCAAGGATTTGCTAGGATGCAGCGTACCATCATATTCACAGATGATAATTATTACAGCAGAAATATACAAATAAAATTAGCAAAGGGAAAGACCTCACTTAATGAAGTCTCGAGGAAACCAGGCACAAGATTCTAAGGGTTCTCCCCCAGAAGTATCACACAGGCTGCACTTAATTTTTTCAATACTGAATTATGGCAGCAAGTATGAGTTGTATGAATCAGAGAAGGTTGTTAAAGAAAGACTTGTCATTGCTTAAATTTTGGGAGGGGATTTTTCATGTAGGCCTTGCTGCCTAGCATATACCAAAATTCTAAACTCCCAGAAGAAACAAAAGAGTGCAGTGTAATCATATGCATGTGCAAATTGAGCCTCTAGGATCATTTAAGGAAAATTTCATACTCATGTAGGAATTGTAGAAAGGTCCGAGATGCCAGGCAAGGCCCAAAACTTGTACTCAGGACTTTCTAAGGACAGTGGTCTTGGACCTCCAATGTTAACTTTTGTGCAAAGGTAGTTATTCACTAAATATTTTCTGCCTTTCTGAGCTAACCCTTTACAGGTAGGTCCCTTGTCTACAGAGAGAATATTTTGGGTGGTGGTGGAAGTTTTTTGTTTGTTTGATTTGGGTTTTTGTTGTTGTTGTTGTTATTGTTTTTTAATTTGAGCCCACTGGTATTTCTAGGTTGCCTGTGTTTCCAACACCTAGCATGGAATAAATGAAGAAAGAAAAAGAAAAAACAAATCTCTGGGAATTCAGTGCCGTGTCTTTTGGGGTAACAAACCTCTCCTGAACATGTCTTCCTGATGTCTACCTTTCAAAATCTCCTTGTGTGTGTGTTGATATATATTATCCAGAGATTTTAGTGGTACTTAGCAGAAGGAATAGAGAAAAGTGCAACCACTTCTTCTTCCTACTGGAAGTTTCTGTATTACTTTCATTTTTGTAATTAGGAAAAAATATTTTTTGTTTTCATTTTGAAAAAAAACATATGCATATGACATAGCGGCTTAACTTAAATATAAGATCTAAAAATTACCAATAAGGAAAAAATATTATCATGATTTGATTGTGATTGTTATAATAAAATGTGTATCCCAAATTATAAAAATATCATGTGTTCATTATTTAAAATTACATGGAATGTGTTAACTTTATTTGCAAAGTGAAATGAAGATTTCAAGTTAATAATTATTATAGGCTAGGAAAAGATCTAGATTCGTTTGATTTCACCACCATTTTATAGGGAAAATATCAAGAAAAGTAGAGAAATTCTTTTATCTGAAATTTAGACTTAGAATAAGACACCCACACACACACACTGACAGCCCCATAATCAGTTTCACATGGCCAGTGTTAGTGGGGACAGCAAAATTTGTGTTTCTTGTATGTATCAAAAATCATGTGCATAGGAGGTAGTTTCTCCTTGGTCATGGAAGTCATAATTACAAACGTCCCTACCCACAAATTTTAGACTAATGAAACTATTTCTGAGATGATTTTTAGCATAATATTTTGCTGCTTAATCAACATCCAATTTTAAATCTTAAATAAGAACAATAAATTGTTATTATGTTACAGTATTTCACATTATGAGGGCAATTTCATTTAAATGGTTTTCATACCCACAGAGACTCATAACTGGATGAATTAATCTTGCATGCTTCAAGAAATATTAATAAGATGTAAAAGATGTCTAGACAGCTACAATCTAACCATTTGCAACAAGACAAAACAAGTTTGATCACTGCCGCAGTCTGGCTGGGCACAATTCAGGAGCCACTTGTCAAAAGAAACGAACTTTATTTTTAGAACCACACATGCCAAACAAAACAGCTCCTCAGGAAAAACCTTCAGAGCCCAACTGCCACCACCGGCTTCCCACAAGCCTCTCAACCTCCCCCACTCCTCCTGCTCTTGAGGCTGATTGGCTGGGTCACGTGGGCAGAGCCAAAAAAAAGTCCCCCAATGAGCAGCTCCGTGGTCTGAAAGGGCGGGGAAACAGACCAATGAGCATCACCGCAGAGGAGCCAATCAGTTGGCAGCTAGAAGTTTGCTGGGGCTGCTCTGAGCCAATCATCAACTGGCAGCTGGAAGTTTGCTGGCAGCTGAAAGTTTGCTGGGGCCCCTTCGGCTGTGGCTCTCAACATCTCCCCCTCTCTGTTTAAACAACAAGCATGTGGCTTAGGGACCGTGCCTGCCTTAGGTTGTCCAATACTATATATGGTCCTTACCCGTCATCGGATGAGCTGACCTCAAGGCATCAGCCTCCTGTCTTAGGTTGGTACCATTGCAATTGGATCTTACCCATCACTGACTACCGGTCCAGTATACAGCCACACCTGTGGATAGGTCTTTGTATCAGCGGGGGGGGGGGGGGGGGGGGAGGGGTGAGGTTCTTTGCCTCACCTCTGTTGGCCCCCAAATTTTAGCTGAACGACCATGACAAGCAGAAGGGAGGAAGATAAACCAAGCCAATTGACGGCTCCTTTTGGAAAAATTGTACCACCGATGACATCATCAGCAAAAATACCCCAACACTACCACAAGTCGCTGCACCAACAGATAGTTCACAATGCATACAAGTGATACATAGTCCAGGCAAGTTCTGCAAGCAGTTCAGTGATGGCTATTGCAGAAGCTGTAGATTGGTTTTATCTTTGTCTTCACCGGCACTAGGATGAAGATAGAAATTCTGGCAATAATGGCTAAAGAAAAAATTGTATAACATTCCAGAAGGTGCTAAAAGAAAACAATTTTATTAACAATGTACCTTATCTTGAACAGAATTATTAAATATAATGAAAAGGAAAGGTGAAAGTAAACAAACAGATCTGTTAACCTCCTTTTTTGTTCATATATTAAAACAATCCTCAACAGCTGTTTACCCAATTTAAATTAAACCATTTAAATCACATGAAAAAAAAAATATTTGGATCCATTTTTTCATGAGCGCTCATCATATATGATAAATGGACATACGTACATTCAAACATATAACACAAAACACAAGTGTGCACACATAATATAATACATACAACACATAACATAATAGTAAAGGCCTTATAACTTTTTACAGGTGAAATCTCCATTGCAATGTTTAAAAACTCTGTAGTCAAAAAATAGAACTGATCAGCAAAACATTAACCTAGGTCTGTATGAGCTCAAAAAACAAAATAGAACTTCATGATGTGGGAAAGGGCGATAATAAAATAGATATTGAAAAAAGCATCCTGGTTCTGTCGCAGATGTAAGGATAGCCAAACTGGAGTTCTGGGTATCAGCTGTTATGGATTTGAGCCAAATCATCTTATTTTTGGTCTGTAGAAATTGCTTCAGTTAATCTCTCTGGAATCCAAATCGGCTGCTGTTCTCCCTGTGGAAACACACAAACAGACCCCCGGCTCCAGACAATCACTGGGTCAGAACCTTAGTTAATCTCTCTGGAATCCAAATCAGCTGCTGTTCTCCCTGTGGAAACACACAAACAGACCCCCGACTCCAGACAATTACTGGGTCAGGACCTTTCCATTGTCCTGTTAGAATATCCTTCCAAAGTACCTTGGGCTTATGCACATTTTTTGGACACATATGCCTTTCCGCGCACTAAGCCCTGATGAATCCAAATTTAAAAAGTTTAGAGTAAAAAGGGTTATTTTAAGTTTATCTTTGGGGAATATATACCCCTTCCCAATTCCCTCTTTTTGCTTTAATAAGTACATTTTAATAGTTTGATGAGCTCTTTCAACTATGCCTTGTCCCTGTGGATTGTATGGGATTCCTGTTATATGAGTAATGCCAAATAATGAGCAAAATTGTTTAAAAGAGGTAGAAGTATAACCAGCGGCATTATCTGTTTTTAACTGTTTTGGAACGCCCACAGTGGCAAAATTTTGTAAGCAATGAGCTATAATATCTTTAGGTTTTCTCCGGCATGAAGGGAGCCCATCAAAAATCCAGAAGAAGTATCAACTGTAACATGCAAATATTTTAATTTTCCAAATTCTGGCAAGTGTGTGACATCCATCTACCAAATATGGTTAGGTATCAGTCCTCTAGGATTGACTCCAAGATTAACTTGTGGTAAAAAAGTCACACAATTTTGACATTGTTTTATTATTTGTCTAGCTTGTTCCTTAGTTATTTTAAAACGCTTCTGTAAAGTATTAGCATTGACATGGAACTTTTTATGAAAATTTGTAGCTTCTTTTAGTGTAGAGAAAATATGTATGTCATGTATAGTTTTATCTGCTAAATCATTGCCCAAACTAAGGGCTCCAGGCAATCATGTATGTGCCCTGATACGTCCTATAAAGAATGGATCTTTTCTGTCCCAGATTAGACTTTGCATAGTGGAAAACAAAGAGAAAACAGTAGAGGAAGGGGAAATCCTACCAGCATCTTCAAAGGATACTATAGCATTAACTATATACTGACTATCAGAAAATAAATTAAATACAGAATCTTTAAACATCACAAAAGCTTGTAATACTGCATTAAGCTCTACCTTTTGAGCTGATTGTTTGGGTACTAAAAATGTAAAAGTTTGATCAGGTGTAACTATTGCTGCTGTACCATTATTTGACCCATCAGTGAATATATTTGGAGCATTCATGATAGGTGTTTTTCTTGTCATTTTTGGAAAAATTACAGGATGCAATGACCAAAAAGACAATAAAGGATTAGATGGTAAGTGGTTATCAAATGAAACATTAGATTTGCACATGATTATTGCCCAAGTATTTAACTCATTAGCTAACTCATCAATTTGATTCATAGTATATGGAGTAATAATTTTATTGGGAGAAATTCCAAACACTCCCTTTGCTGCTTTTATTCCTTTGAGTATTAATTGTCCTACAGCCTCAGGATACCTAGTAAGAATAGTGTTAGAATAAGATAAATGTATCCATAATAATGGACCTTCTTGCCAAAATACTCCTGTAGGAATATTTTTTGTTGGTAGTACAATAAATAATAAAGGCAAACTTATATCAGTTCTATCCAAATGAATATTTTCCATATATGTTTCAATGATTTTTAATGCCTTTATTGCTTCAGGCATTAACATGCGGGGTGAATTTGGATCTCATGGACCTTTTAGGATATCTAATAAAGGTCCCAACTCTCCTGTTGGTATACGTAGATAAGGTCTTATCCAATTTATGTCTCCTAATAACTTTTGAAAGTCGTTAAGTGATTTGAGTTGATCTACTCGTATTTGAATTTTTGGTGGACGGACCATAGTTGAGGATAATAGAACTCCTAAATAATTAATTGGAAAATTTAATTGTACTTTATCTATTGCTATCTCTAGATTATAATTTTTTAATAAGTTTGTAAGTGTGGCATGATATTCTAGCAATGTGTTTTTATCTTTGTGTGCTAATAATACATCATCCATATAATGAAATATTTGTAGTTTGGGATTTTGATTTCTACGTGGCTGGATTACTTTGTTAACATAAATTTGACACATAGTTGGGCTGTTAGCCATCCATTGAGGGAGTACTTTCCATTCATATCTCTGATCAGGACCTTCATGATTTAGTGCAGGGATAGTAAATGCAAAACGTGGACTATCCTCAGGATGAATTGGAATTGAAAAAAAACAATCTTTAATATCTATAACTAAAACATACCAAGTTTTTGGCAAAGCAGACAACTGAGGAATCCCTGATTGAGCAGGTCCCATAATAACCATCTCATTATTAATGGCTCTTAAATCTTGCAATAATCTCCATTTACCAGATTTCTTTTTGATGACAAAAATGGGAGTATTATGGGGAGATACAGAAGGTTGTATATGTCCTTTCACTAATTGTTGTTTGACCAGGTCATGGGCTCCTTGTATCTTTTCTTTAGTCAGGGGCCACTGAGGAACCCATACTGGTCTTTCTGATTTCCAAGTAATTTTTACTGTCTCAGTGGCCCTTTCTGAAAATCCAACCCATGTCTGTCCGTTCCTTGATCTATTTGTATTGGTGCTACTATACCTTGTTCTTGTTTTTCTAATCTTTTTCCTTTCCTAAAACTTTGTCTAGTCATAATAGTGGGTGCATTTTGGTTGATGTTATTTGTTAATGTCAAACCTAATTGATCTAGGACATCTCATCCCCATAAATTTACGGGAAGATGATACAATACATATGGCTGTATAATTCCTTCACATCTTTCAGGATCCTTCCAATCTAATACCATTGCATTTCTATGGGGATTAGTCGCCACTCCTAGGCCTCGAAGCATTGGAGTGGCTTGTTGTAATGGCCAATGTTTTGGCCATTCTTGTCGAGAGATGATGCTAAGGTCTGCACCTGTATCCAGTAGCCCATTAAATTCATGTCCTTGAATATTTAGTTTTAGCATGGGGCGAGAATCTAAATTTAAAGAAAGCATAGCCCAATCTATACCTGTGGAGCCGAATCCCTTGGAACCTCTTTCTACAGTACGACTGGAAAATTTATCATGTAGGCTGGGTATTATTAGTAACTGTGCTATTCTATCTCCTGGTGAAATTACTGATATACCCTTTGGAGAACTGGCTATAATTTTTATTTCACCTTCATAATTGGGATCAATTACCCCAGGACTTATCATAAGTCCTTTTAGAGTAGAAGAGCTGTGTCCCAATAATAAGCCTACTGTTCCTTTGGGAAGAGGTCCTTTTACCCCTGTGGGAATGATTTGAACTCCCATCTCTGGAGTTAGTACTGCTCTGGTGGAGGCGCAGATGTCCAACCCTGCACTCCCTCCAGTTTGTCTGATGAGGGATCTAATGGACAATGTGTCCTGGGCACTACCCTGATGGAGTTGCTGGGTTCCTCCAGTGCTCAGTATATTTGTGGTTTTGGGCCCCGGAGCATTGGGCCCCACTGTCCATTTTTTGGCAACGGAGCCCAATGCCTTTCTCCACGATATCATGGATAAACACCTGGTCCTTGTCTGTTTTTTGATAATGGAGTACCCTCTGTGGTGGTTTGAGAACGGCATTCATTAGCCCAAAGTCTCCCTCTATGGCATCGTGGGCAAATACCTGGTATTCTACTCCTTTGATACCTAGTTTTGTTAAACCCTCCTCCTATGGGGCAATTCCTTTTAAAATGTCCTGTTTGTTCACAATTGTAGCATGTTCTTGGCCTGGCATCTAAAGCCTCATTTACTGAAGCTGCCATGACTTGCCCTTGTTCTAAAGCCTGTTTTACTGCAGCTGCCATGACTTGCTCTTGTTCATTAATGTCTCTACATTATTTAATATATGTGTTTAAATCTTCATGTTTCCATGGTCTAATGACTTCTCTGCACCAACGATTTGCTTGCTCATAAGCCAGTTGTTTTAGTAATGGCATTGCTTGTTCTGTATTCCCAAAAACTCTGGTAGCTGTTTGAATAAGCCTATCTACAAATTCAGCATAAGGTTCATTAGCTCCTTGTATTACCTCAGATAATTGACCTTGTAAACCTCCATATCCTTGTAAAGTCTTCCATGCCTTAACTGCATCTGCAGCAATTTGTGCTTATACACCAGGATCATATGCAATTTGTTGCTGCTGATCCTCATAAGGTCCCTTTCCTAACAACATATCTAGATTTCTCTGAGGATAACCAACTGCTGCATTTCACCTAGCCATCTCCTTGCAAAATTCCTTATTGGCAACCTTCCATAACAGGTATTGACCTCCATTTAGCACAGCTTTACACATATTAGCCCAATCTGCTGGTGTCATGTTCAAGTTGTTAATGGATTTGACCATGCTTACAGTGAAGGGTGCTTGAAGACCATAGGTTGTTACAGCCTCTTTTAGCTGCTTCACTGTTTTGAAATTTAAAGCTTGGTGAATTCGCTGCCCTCCTGCCTCAAATACAGGACATGTTAATATTTGAGATCCTGTCTCAGGATCCCAACTATCAACTGCAGGGGTTTTGGGCCTCCCAGCATATGGAGGTGACGCTGTTGGTTGGACACTTATGCCCTCTGGTGATAGAAAGGTGTTAGTAGCAGTCTCCTGTAGAGGTGGCGCTGTTGGTTGGACACTTACGCCCTCTGGTGATAGAAAGGTGTTAGTAGCAGTCTCCTGTTGTAATTTTTCCCCTGATGGCTTTTTCTGATCTAAGCTTTCTTCCTCTATCTGACTAGCTTGAAAGACCTTCTCTTTTACTTGAATCTTTTCCTCTTTCTGACTAACTTGAGAGACCTTCTCTTTTACTTGAATCAATATGTCTTCTCCTTCCTCTACCTTTGTCTGAACTGAAGGCTTTGGACTAAGCAAACAAGATACCAATGCCCACAATGTCAATGTGCCAAGTGGCAGAGTTCCTGGGCTTTTCTTTTCTATTCTTTTTAAATCTTCACCATAATGGTTCCATTGTGACATATTTAACAACTCCTCCTTAAAAAGCCATGGGCTACATTTTTGTATTGTATCAACGTATGCCCTGACTGTTCTTGATTTTACTGGGATGCCTCCTTCCTCTAACAATTTACTTAACATTCTTTCGGTTTGTTTTTTACTAATTTCTGATTCCATATTTCTACTATAATACAACCCAACAAGATAACCCCTAAGAAAACTGAAACAGAGTGAAACAAAATTGGAACAACACAAAATCATTATAATAGCCTCCTGAAATGTCCATCCATCCTTTCTCCCTATCTGTTCCTCAGATGTGAGCGGTTTTTCTTCCATCTTACACATCTCCAGGGACAGGCAACTTAAAGCAAAAGTGAAGCAAAACAAAAGAATAATCTTAAAATGGCTACCCATCCTCTCGCCCTGCCCTCAGGGTCGAGCAGTTTACCTTATCACTAACCCTCAGTCATTCCCCGTGCGGCCCACCAAATGCCGCAGTCTGGCTGGGCACAATTCAGGAGCCACTTGTCAAAAGAAATGAACTTTATTTTTAGAACCACACGCCAAACAAAACAGCTCCTCAGTTGGCTGATTGGCTGGGTCACGTGGGCAGAGCCAAAAAAAGTCCCCCAATGAGCAGCTCCGTGGTCTGAAAGGGTGGGGAAATAACCCAATGAGCATCACCGCAGAGGAGCCAATCAGTTGGCAGCTAGAAGTTTGCTGGGGCTGCTCTGAGCCAATCATCAACTGGCAGCTGGAAGTTTGCTGGCAGCTGGAAGTTTGCTGGGGCCCCTTTGGCTGTGGCTCTCAACAGATTACCAGTAAGATATTGGTAATGAGTTGGCTACCATTGTTTCAGTCATTATATTTCCAATCTTCCTGAGACATTTCTTTAGCAATGTGTTTATTTCCAAGAGCATTAGGCATGGTTCTAGAAGCATGCTCTAAAATTTTCCTCATGACCTTAAGGAAATCAATACCCCTGTTTGTAAAACTGAACTTATTGAAAAAAAGATAAAAAATAAATTTTGTATTTCAGAGTCTCTATAATTTAATTTAGTAGTTTTCAAATAAGAGCATATGGTCCTGGTTAGAATTTGACATCATCTTTATCCATCTTTCACTTGCAATACCAAAAACATAAAGATCATGTATTACCTTGTTCCTAAATCCAAATGGAAAGATCATGTTCTTCCTCTTGATGAACAGCTATTTTTATTTCTCTAGTGTTTGCATCTATCTGTCCTAGAATTTCCAGAGCTTCATCATTTAAATTGAAATCAGCTTCATATAGAATTTGCATTTAGTATTTAGAATTTCATTGACAACATCACAGTGGTAATTTTTTTCGTGATCCTGTATAAATATTACCACAAGCAGTTTTTAAAAAGCTCTAGCAAGAAAATTTTTACATGCTTTACTTTTCACCAGTCTGTTCTGTCATGCTACTAATGATTTCAAAATCAACTGGATCAATGACAGCCAATGTGCATACTCTGTTATTCCTGAATGCTGACCCCTATTCAAGATTATTGCCACAGTAGTGATGAACACCAGGCATTTCCACAAAGCTAAGCACTTGTTGGCTAGGATGACTAATTTCTCTTTGTCTTCTCTGATCATCTTCAGAGTCTGCTTATAACCTAACATATACTTTTCACTTATCATAACAAGTTGGAGTCCAGAGTTGATCAACTCCTGAGATTTTCTTCATCTACTTGTGTCTGCCATCTTCCTGCCTTAGGTGCAAGGCAGCACCCAACTAAGGACCATTGCCAAGATGACTGGGCAGCAAGAAAGGAAGCAGTTTCCATGGTGCAAAGTTCTTGCAGTAGATCCAGGATACCAGGACTCTCAAATGATTTGTTGTGATGTATTTTCTAGATTTAAATAACAGAAATTTAATCAGAAACTTTATTGGCTAGCTTGGGCCAATAAAGTGGGGATGAGGAATGTGGAGAGATATTAGCACTGCCTAGTACATGCCACAGGGTATCTGTTGAATATTGTTGAACCAGGACCCAAGGTCCTCAACAATAAATTCACAAACCTTGTTCCTAGATAATTTTCATCCCCTGACTCAGACTTCCAATCTTTATATTACTCAGCTCCATATCTCCAAATCCTGAAATAGAATCTTGTTGGCCTATTTCTGAATCAATCTATTCCATGCAAGGGTCAGTTTCTACCTGAGTTGACCTCTGCATCCTGGAGAGGGTTCTCAGAGATGAGGGCATCTCTGAAGGCCAGAGAGCTACTCCTAAAATGTATTCCACCCTGACGGCTAACAATGTTAATTCTTTCCCTGACAGGTCTCAATATTACTTTTTTCTTCTTCTTCTTAATATTCTACTTCTCTATTCATTTGCCCACTCTATTCTTTAGTGATTGTCACATTCTATCCATAAGCAAATCATTCATTTTCTCTCTCTCTGTCCGTATCTCAACTCTTTGAATTTCAATTAACTTTAAATTCTACATCCCAAAACTGTATTTCCTGCTGTCACTATTATTAGTGTATATAAGAAGTGTCAAACAATTCCAAATTATTAGTGGTTCTCAAATCTTCAAGAGTTTCATATTTTAAATTAACATAGATATCTACATGGATTTTTTCCTTAGAAATGCTCTCTTCAAATTCTGTTATATTTTAATAATTTCAATTTTGACATAAGTCATTGTTATTCTCTGTTTGACATGGTGAATCTAACCTAGAACTCCTTTTTCTTTTCATAACTTTCTCATAATCTTCCTAATTAATACTAGTAATAACACCTAAGAGCTAGGAGGGGCAAGATGACAGAAACCTACAGTAATGTAGCAGCACCCTAAGACTGAATTAAAAGAGCAGTTCTTTAGTGACAAATTGAGGGAGAAAAATGGGAAACACCTGTAGGCAACCTAGAAAGCTAGCAACCAGGTGAGAGCCAAAAATATCTATTTCTAAAGAAAAAAAAAGAAAGAAAAGAAAAGAAGGTTAATAAAGCAGTAGATGGCTGCAGCATCTAGCAAGTAGTGGCTCAGGAGGAAAGGGCAGCTCTGCAAGCCTCCCGCTGTCTTGTGCCGCTGTCCAGCACAATTGCAATCTGAGCAGAAAATAAGCTCCGAAATAGCAAACTGAACCAGCTTGGCAGGTGTTTCACTCTTTCTTTCCTTCTCTTTATTTTCTGACTTGTTCATGATACACATGCTTTTTGAAAACGGAAGACCAAACAGCTGCTTTTAGGCTCCACTTTTCACTGGGTGGTAGAGTGCCCATGCTGTGGTCAGTTTGGACAGAGAAGTGAGTCTGCAACACTGACCATGGACAAACCCAGCCACAACAGAGGCTGTTCTTCTAGTCTACAGAGCAGGGAAGAGGGAAAGATGCGTGCATTTCAAAATGGTGATCTCAGTGGCTTAGAAGGCTGAGGCAAGGAGATGGTGAGTTTGAGACCAGCCTGGGAAACTTAGACCCTGTCTCAAAATGTAAAAATAAAATAAAAAGGGCTGGGAGTATCTCAGTGGTAAAGGGCCTCTGGGTTCACTTCCCAGTACAAAAAAAAAAAATAAGAAGAAGAAGAAGGGAAGGAAGGAAGGAAGGAAGGAAGGAAGGAAGGAAGGAAGGAAGGAAGGGAGGGAGGGAGGGAGGGAGGGAGGGAGGGAAAGAAAAGAAAAGAAAAGAAATAGGTAGTCTGTGCTCTGGAACGAAGACTATGGCTGACTGGGAGACGAACAGAGTAAGACAGAAAGTGGTGACCTTCATGTCAACCTCGCCCAAGCCCAAGCCCAAAATGGGCTGGAGGATAGAGTGATACATGCCTCAACCTCCCCCTAGGCACATGAACTAAGACACTTGAAGCAAGGGGTGTGACACAACTCAGGTGGGTTTATAGGCAAAGTGGATGAGAGACCTGATTAGCACCCTTGAGTTCCTTTCACTCCAACCCCCAGACATAGGAACAAAGCCAGGTAGAATGTAAAGTCTGCTTTGAAGTAGACAATGCTCACCCCTCAGATGACCAGGTGAGGCGGGGATGGAGCTCAGCTTACAAACTACCCTAATATGTTGGGTCAGTTTGGGTCAGAGGTGAGAAAACATAAGTAGCTTGTTATCTATGTCTCACAACATTTGTCATAGACAGGAGAATGTAATTTGATACCATGGAAAGTAAAGCCTCTATTTAAAAATCCGCAGCAAGAAGAACACTGAATCTACATGTGATAGATGCTGCATTAATTGCTAGATATTAATGAATTGATAGTGTTTCTTGCATTTTGCGTTTTGTCACAGTTCTAATTTTTTGTATTTGGTCAATTAATAGGATCCTCTTTCAATACCTCTTTTCTCCTCTTCCATCTCCATTCCCTTTCTATCCTTCATCCCTTTTTTAAAATCCTCATTTTAACTTCCGTGTCTCTTCTTTTTTCTGCCTATTTTTCTTTCTATTTTCTTTATCTTTTATCCCTTCCTCTAATTTAATTGAGTATACTATCATTCACATATAAACCTCCCAGCCTACTCTTATATTACATCTCATCCATGGATCTCTTTGTTAGTAGAGTGCAGAGGTTATTGCCAATAACTAATTATGGCATATATTGATATATAATTTGCCCTTAAATTACCACTAATACTGGCAGTTACTCTCTCCTTTCAAAGTGGTATCAGTGGTTGAAATTAACATCTGGATTTTGCTGATTGGAGGTGTTGAAGCTAAGATATACTCCCAGCTTGGGATTTATTATAAAGAGAGGAGTGCTCACTAAAGGACCTCCTCACAAAAGAAGAAGATGAACCCATGTGAACAGATGCATAAATCTAGAACCTTTGAAGACATGAGAAAATTGGCCAACAGGATACCTCCAAAAATGTAGGCAAACATTTTAAAAGTTGGTAGTTGAAATGATCAGTGAATTATCAAAGCTAAAGAATGGACAAAGACAGAAAATTCAGGAAGTGAAAGCACACTTCAATAAAGAGAGATTCTGAAAAAAAAAAAAGAGAACCAAACAGAAATCCTGGAAATGAATGATTCAATAGATCAAATTTAAAATTAGCTTAAATTAGATCACATAAGAGATAGAATTTCAGGTTTTGAAGACAAGATATATGAATTTTAACTCTTAGCAATAACTACAATAAAATAAGGAACCATGTAATAAAATACAAGAACTCTGGAACAATAGTAAGAAATCAAACATTAAGAATTATTGGTATTGGAGGGGGCGGAGCCCGGTTGCGCTGCGCGGCGCTGAGGCTTGGCCGGGCCGGGATAGGGCGCGGGGCCGCGCGTCGGGACGTCCTCGCGCCCGCCCTGACGGCGCCTGCGCGCTGCGCGGCCGCCGGGTGCGGGTGGGGCTGGGTAGTGTGGCCTCCTTGTCCCCTAGAGTCTCCCGGACAGGACTCAGGCCGCCGGCACCATGAAGATCTGGACCTCGGAGCACGTCTTCGACCACCCATGGAAAACTGTTACAACAGCTGCAATGCAGAAATACCCAAACCCTATGAACCCGAGTGTGGTTGGAGTTGATGTGCTGGACAGGCATATAGATCCCTCTGGAAAGCTGCACAGCCACAGACTTCTTAGCACAGAGTGGGGACTGCCTTCCATCGTGAAGTCTCTTATTGGTTCAGCAAGAACCAAAACATATGTGCAAGAACATTCTGTAGTTGATCCTGTAGAGAAAACAATGGAACTTAAATCGACTAATATTTCCTTTACAAATATGGTTTCAGTGGATGAGAGACTTACCTACAAACCACATCCTCAAGACCCAGAAAAGACTATTTTGACTCAGGAAGCCATCATCTGTGTGCAGGGAGTCAGCCTTAGCAGTTACCTGGAAGGACTGATGGCGACCACGATATCGTCTAATGCTAGTAAAGGCCGAGAAGCAATGGAATGGGTAATACATAAATTAAATACTGAGATTGAAGAGTTGACGGCTTCAGCAAGAGGAAGCATAAGGACACCAATGGCGGAGGCGGCATTTGTAGAAAAATGATAAAGTCAGTATAGAATATCAAATCCCCAGGTCTCTCCAAGCAGACAGTGTATTTATTTGTTATTTAAAAAGTACAACTGTATTTTAGGTAGAATTTTTTTTTCTAATAATCTGGAGTAAGGCTATGTGACTTTTGATCAAAACAAAAAGATACAGGACTTTTAAAATCCAAGGGATCATCTGAGGTTATTGTGGCTTCAAATGACTAATTTCTAGGGTTCTGGTATTTATGTGAAATTTAACAATTTTTTTTAAAGTACTCCGGAGAAATGGGTATTGACATTGAGTCTCCTTAAAATAGAATTTTAACACTTTTCAGGCATTGGAACTGTACCTGACTTTGGACCAACCCCAAAGCCAAGCAAGCAGAGCCTCTCCTCATACACACACACTCACCTTGCTAATACAGACTAGCGCAGCCTGCATGGGGGAACTGACTCTAAAATAAGAATTTGTGTAGTTTTAAAAGACATTAAATTGTATAAAATAACTTGCTCTGCTAAAAACCACAGTGTTTTGATTTGGTATTTAAATGATGTTTTTGGAGTAAAAATCATCACTAAGTCTAATATATGACTCCAACATAAATAATACTTTATTGTATTATAGAGTACTGTGTTGATTTGCCAAAGTTTTGTAACTTAGTAAAGGTATTACCTTCCTTGGACTTGTACTTTATGATTTAGCATGCTGTACCGTGGGCTGGTTATGTTAACTAAAAAAATAAAGTCATTACCTGAGTTTCGCACTCTTAAACAGAACACTTAAACAGAACAGCTGTTCACATCTTTTAGCGTTTCACATTTGCCTAACTTATAAATTGCCATGTGTCAAAATCATGGTTTTGTAATTGCTAAGGCATGATATGTCAGGTTATTTGAATATAATTACTTTTTGAGGTAATTGTGACCACAAAACATCTTTTTTACATGAAGAGCTGTACATCATTTGAAATTACTCAAATGATGTCTTGATGTGAGGCATAAATCCCAGGTACTTAATGTTTTTAATAATATGGTGCCACTGTGGGGGTGTGGGGGCGTTTGGGGAGAAAAAAGAATAATGAAAGGTGGGGACAGAGTGGCCCAAACTAACCACTGAGCCAATTGCACTGCAGGTTTTATTAATGGGATGTCCTTATTTTTGATGCCAGATGGGTGGCTGAAAAGTGAAAAACAATCCAATAAATGTATTTTGTTTAATATTTTGTAGCAAGCAGTTTTAATCACTAAATGATATCTTTGATACTTGCAGTTGTTGCATACAAAATATTTTTGTTAAAAGGTGATGAGCTCTTGCCTTTATTTTACAGTGCTTAATGAGATCACCTTAAAAATGGGAGTTCATAACCCAATTGATTCTAATCTATGAAATATGATTTGTCATGAGCTTTGTAATGTTGTGAACATCCGATAAAAAAAAAATGAGATCACCTTCTATAAAGAGACCAGTTAATATGTGTACATAAAAACGACAGAAAGATACCAAACTTTTTAAAATTATGTTTTTCTATTGAAAATACTGTTTAGCTAAAGAATTCTTAGGATATTTGTAAAAGCAAGTTAAATCCAATAAGGTTTCTGATTATGTTTTTTTGTAACCAGAGATGGTTTTTACAACTGAAATAACATTTCAGCTCAAGAAAACATTGCTAAATATTAATGTTTCACAAAAAGTGACTTGTATAATTTCTGTTATACTTTTTCTGAAAAAAAAGGTGTAATATCCTAATGGAAAACAAATTTTTAAAATCTTTTATCCTTCGTTTGATTTTTTTATTCTGATCTAATGATAAAATCCTATTTTCATTTTCCAATACAGTTAGTTTCATCTTTTTAAATAGCTGATAATTTGTTAATTTTGTTAAAATATAATCACAGCCAGCAAATTCATTGAAGAGGACTGAATATTTAAATAAAGTATTGATGACTGCAACTCTTGAACTCTTGAGCATCTCATTAAAAAATGAAAGAAATTAAAAACTTTTTATTAATAAAAAAATTATTGGTATTGAAGAGAAATCTGAGATATGACTAATGGCATGTATAAACGTTTCAGGGAAATAACAGAAAAAAAATACAAACTTGGGAATGAGCTATACATACAGGAAGTATTCAGAATTCCAAATAGATAAGATGAAAAAAGAACTGCTGCATGACACATTATAATTAAGATTCCTAACATACAGAACAAGGATAGAATTTTTAAAGCCTTATGAGAAAATGTCAGTTCACATTTAGAGGTAAGCCAATCAGAATTACTTCAGCAGAAATTCTCAACAGAATTTATCAGCAAGATGGGGGTGGGGTTATGGCTCAGTGGTAGAGCACTCCCCTAGCATACACAAGGCACAGGGTTCGATCCTCAGCACCACGTAAAAATAAAATAAAGATATTGTGTCCACCTAAAACTAAAAAAATAAATATTAAAAAAAGAATTTATCAGCAAGAATTCTAAAGATCACAAGGGCTTGGAAAGGGCTCTAAATCCTGAAAGAAAATACCAGGCAAAATTACTATATCCAACAAAGTTATCCTCCACAATTGAAGGAGATAGTAAAACCTCCCAGGGCTGGAGTAGTGGCTCAGTGATAAAGCACATGCCTGGAATGTGAGAATCCCTGGTTTCACTCCTCAGCACCACATATTAATTAATTAATTAATTAATTAATAAAAGATCCATTGACAACTAAAATATTTTTTTAAATGTTAAAAAATCCTTCCAAGATAAGCTTTAAGTGAAAGAATTAATGACTACTAAATCAGCATTACAGAAAATACCCAGAGAAATATTACATAGAGAAGAAATTAAAAGTGACCCTCCAGAGCATGAATGAATGAATCTCATTAGAAGAATAGCTGAGCAAATGAGAAATAGGGCCACATTAAAAATAAAACAAAATGGCAGGAATTAATAAGCATCTTTCTATATTAACACTGAATGTAAATGGTCTCATCTCTCCAATTAAAATATATAGTCTGAAAGAATGAAAAAAAAAAATAAAGACCCAACTACATGTTGTTTGTAAGAGTCTCATCTTACAGGCCAAGATAGCCATGGGCACAAATTGAAGGGATGGAAAATAATATTCCATGCAAGTGAAGCCCCAAAACAAGCAAAAGTAGTTACTTTCATATCTAAAACAATACAAAACCAGACTTCAATCCAAAATTAATCAGAGGAGACTAGGGTCTTATACTAGTAAACGGACCAATACAACAAGAAGATATGAGAGTAAATATTTATACTCCAAATGTCAGTGCAACTCATTACATTTTAAAAACTATTCAACATAAAGAGTCAAATGGACCCGGAAATAATAATACGAGGTGATTTTAACACATTCCCTCATCAATAGATAGGTCACCTAGATAAAATAAATAAATACTCTTCAGACCTAAAAAAATATTGTAAATCAAATGAACCTAAAATATATCTATAGAATACTTCATCCAACAACAACCAAATTTATTTCTCAGATGCTCTTTGAAGATTTTCCAAAATGTCCCACATTTTAGGTCACAAAGCAAGTCTTAGCAAATATGAAAAATCAATACAATCCCATGTATCTTATCAGATCATAATGGAATAAATTAGAAATCAACAGCAAGAAAAACTATAGAAACTTCATAAACACATGGAGAATGAACAATGTATTTTGATAAATGAATGGTTTGTAGATTAAATGATGGTAGAAATTTAAAAGCTCCTGGAAACAAAGAAGAATTGAGATACAATCTACCAGAATCTCTGGGACACTAGAAAGGTCGTTATAATAGAAAATTTTACAGCTTTGAAGGCCTACATTAAAAAATTGGAAAGATCTCAAGTAAACAACCTAATGATACATCTAAAAGTCCTAGAAGAATGATAACAAACCAATTCGAAACCTGCAGAAGGAAGGAAATAATTAACATTAGAGCTAAAATCAAAGAGATGAAGAATAAAAAATTACAGAAAATCAATTAAAAAAAGACTGGATTCTTTAAAAGGTAAATAAGATTGATAAATCCTTAGTCAAATTTAAGGAGAGAGAGAGACAAAGAGAAAGAAGACCCAAATTAGTGAAAAAAGTGATATCATCACAGATATTTCTGAAAACAATGTGATTCTTAGGGACAACTTTGAAACTTTTATGTAAGAGGGAAAATACCAAAAAATGGGCAAATTTCTAGACACAAAATGACTTACCAACTTTGATCTCAGAGAATATAGAAAATCTAAACAGACTAATACTAAGAAATGATATTGAAGCAATAGTAAAAAGCCTTCCAAAAACAACAAAAAATCCTAGAACTCAATGGGTTCCCAGCTGAATTCTACCAGACCTTTAAAGAAGAACTAATGCTAATACTCTTCAAGTTACTCAGTGGAACAGAAAGATAGGAGACTGCCAGCTGATGATTGGCTCACAGCGGCCCCAGCCGGCAGCTGGAAGTTTGCTGGCAGGAGACACCTCCAAATTCATTCTATGAAGCTAGTATCATACTGCTACCAAAACTCCAAGAAAGAAATACCAATATTCATCAAGTACCAATATCCATGATGAATAAAGATACTCAAAATCCTAAATAAATAATTGTTGAATACAATTTTAGCAATTCATATTAAAAACACATTAAGAAGCTGTACATCATGACCAAGTTGATTTCATTCCACAGATGCAAGGATAGTTTAATATATGCAAATCAATAAAAGTAATTCATCACATTAATAGAATAAAGGACAAAAAAATCACATGATCATCTCATTAGATGCAGAAAATCTGGCTAAATCCAGCACCAATTCTTATTTAAAATTATAGAAGAAATTAGAATAAACATACATCAATATCATAAGTATTGTATATGTCAGAAACAAGACAAGGATGTCCACTCTCACCACATCTGTTCATTATAGTACTTGATATTTTAGCCAAAGCAATAAAGTAAGAGAAGGAAATGAAAAGGAGTCAAATATGAAAGGAAGAAGTCAAATTGTCACTGTTTATATGATTTGATTCTATACTTAAAGACACCCTCCCCCCAAAAATCACCAGAAAACTCTGTAACTAATAAATTCATCAAAGTAGCAATATACAAAATCAATACACAAAAATTAATTACTTTTCTATATACCAATAATGAACCTGCTGAAAAGGAAATTAGGAAAACATTTTATTCTCAGTATTTGAAAAAAAAAAAAAAACCTAAAACCTGGAAATAAATCTCACCATAGAGGTGAACGACTTTTGCAATGAAAATTATAGAACACTGTAGAAAGAAATTGAAGAAGACTTTAGAAAATGGAAAGACCCACCATGTTCTTAAATAGGCAGAGTAAATACCAATGATTCTCTTCACAGAACTAGAAAAAAAAAAACAATCTTAAAATTCATATGACTTTTAAAAAAAGACTATCCAAAGCAACTCTAAGCAAGAAGAACAATGCTGGACTTCAAATCACAATATCTGATTTCAAACAATACTATAGAGTTATAGTAACTAATATGGTGCCAGCATAAAAACAGATAGGTGGACTAGTGGGACGGAATAGAAGACACAGAAACAATCCCACCCAGATTTTATCCCTGACAAAGTCACCAAAAACATACATTGGAGAAAAGACAGGATTTTTAACAGAAGGTGCTGGGAAAACTGAATTCTCACATGTAGAAGAATGAGACTAGATTACTATCTCTCAACCTACACAAAAGTCAATTCAAAATGACTCAAATACCTAGAAATTACATCAGGAACTTGGCAACTGCAAGAGGAAAATGTGCTCCAACGTGTAGGTTCAGGAAATGATCTCCTTAATAAGATTCCTAAAGCTCAGGAAATAATACTAAGAATTAATAAATGGAATGACAACAAATTTAAAAGCTTCTGCACGTCAAACGAAACAATAAGGAGCATAGAGAGCCTGTAGAATGGGAGAAAAATCTTTTCCAGCTACTCTTTTGACAGAAAATGAACATCCAGAATAGATAAAGAACTCAAAAAACTTAACACCAAAATAAATAAATAAATAACCCAACGAATAAATGGACGAATGAGCTCAACAGTTATTTCCCAAAAGACAAAATACAAGTAGCCAATAAATATGTGAAAAAAGTGTTCAACATCTTTAGCAATTGGGAAAGTGTCAATCAGAGCTACATTGAGATTTCTTCTCACTCCAGTTAGAGTGGTAGTCATCAAAAATATACAGAGTTATGAAAAATTGTGCTGTGAATGGATAATTATGATTGTAATGCATTCCACTATTGTCCTGTATGTAAGAAATAAAAATAAATAAAAAATTAAATCTCAAAAAAATATAAATAATAAGATATGCTGGTGAGAGTGTGGGGAAAAAGGAACACTCACACATTGTTGGTGGGATAGTGCATTAGTACAACCTCTGTGGAAATCAGTATGGAGTTTCCTCAAAAGACTAGAAGGGAACCACAATATGATCCAGCTGCACCACTCCTCATATTTATCCTAAAGAATTAATAATGTCAGCATACTATAGAATACATGCAAATTCATGTTTACAGCAGCACAATTCACAATAGTCAAACTATTGAACCCACCCTAGGTATTCATCAACAGACTAATAGATAAAGAAAACAGGGAATATATACCCAATGATATTTTATTCAGCCATAAAGAAAAATGAAATTATGATAGCTATAGGAAAATGGATGGAAACTGAGACTATTATGTTAAGCGAAATAAGCCCAACTCAAAAGGTCAAGGGTCAGAAAAAAGAAAGGAATGGTGGAAATTGATCTCATGAAAAACAAAGGAGATCAGTAGAATAGAGGAAAGAGAAGGGATGGAGGGAGGGGAAGTGCTGGGGAGGGTTGGTGGCAAAATCATATTATTATATATGTGTGTATGTGCTAATACGTAACAACACGTCCCACCATTATGTACAGCTATAACGCACCAATTAAAAATGTGGAGGAAAAAAAGGAAGCATGGAACTTCCATATAATTCAGGAATTTCACTTCAAATATGCAGTTACCCCAAACAACTGAAAGAAGGAACAAAAATAAGTATTTGTACACCTATGTTCCAGTAGCATTAATCACAGTAGGTGAAAAATAGAAATGATGCAACATCTGTACAGATGAGTGGATATAGAAATATGGTACATACATATAGTGGAATCCTTAAAATGGATTAAAAATCTGATACATGCTCCAAGATGAATTTTGAAAATTATAGTAATTTAAATACACTCAACATAGAAGGGTAAAACATTGTATAATTCTACTTGCATGAGTGTACCCAGAAAAGACAGATTCAAAGAGATAGGGAGGAGAATGATGGTTACCAGGAGCTGGAGGAATGGGGAGGTATTGTTTGAGAGGTAGAGAATTCTCATTTGGGGTAACATAAAATTTCCAGAAATAGACTGTAGTAATGGTTGTAAAACAATAAGAATATACTAAACGTCACTGAGTTGTACACTTAAAAACAGTTAAAATGATACATTTTATGTTACACATATTTCATCACAATAAAATACTATTTTTTTAAAAAAGACAAGATGGGAACCAACATATGACCCAGTTATCCCACTCCTTAGCATTTATCCAAAAATTAGCACACTTATAGTGATATTTACTTTCTATGTTCACAGAAGTGTAATTCACAATAGCTAAGTTATGGAACCAGCCCGGGTGTCTATCAACAGATGAATGAATAAAGAAAATGTGATATATACACACAATGGAGTTTTATTCTGTCATAAATCAGAACAAAATTGTGCATTTGTAGGAAAGTGAGTGGAACTAGAGAATATCATGCTGACTGAAATCAACCAGACTCAGGAAGTGTTGAGTTGCATGTTTTCTCTCAAATGTGGAAGCTAGAGAGAAAAGGGGATCTTGTGAAAATAGAGGAGGAAGAGCATTGGGGGAAAGAGAAAGAAGGTAACAGGGGATCTACACAGGAATGAATTAGACCAAATTATGCCATGTTCAGGTCTGAATATATCACAATGAAGCGTACTATTTATAATTCTAATTCATCTATTACAAAATAAACATAACACATCAACATTGCTGTTGCAGTATTTCATTCAATTCCTAAAACAACATTATGGATATCAAATCAAAATTTGGGAATGGGGACTGAGGTTGTATTAGGTCTTTTTTAAGTACTGGGAATTGAACCCAGAGGTGGTCTAGCACTGTGCTATATTTATTTTAAAATAAGGTTTTGCTAAGTTTCCCAGGCTGGCCTCGAACATATGATCCTCCTGTCTCAGCCTCCTGAGACACTGGAATTACATGCATGGATCACCTTGCCTGGCTTATTAGTCAGCTTTTCATTACTATGACAAAATACCCGAGGCAGGTTAATTTTGAAAGGAAAGGGATTTATTTTAGGTCACAGTTTGCAGGTTCAAGGGAAAGGTGCTTTTGTTAGTTTACAGTTCTAGTGAGGACCCTCCAACCTGGATCCCATCGAGGTGGGTGCCAATACTGGGAGCATGTTCAAGAGAAAGTGATCACATCATCAGACAGGAAATCAGATAGAGACTTGGTCCCACAGTTCGGTTCAAGGCCATTCCAACTGAGCTAAGGCCCCCCTGCTGGGCTCTACTTCTTGTTTTGTGGCACTAGGGATTGAAGCCAGGGGCATTGTATCAGTGAGCTACATCTTAACCCTTTTATATTTAATTTTTGAGCAGAGTCTTGCTAATTTGCTGAGACTGATAGTCAACTTGAGATCCTCCTGCCTCAGCCTCCTGAATCTCTGGGAGATTCAGCCTGTTTAGGATTCATTTCTTAAAGATCCAACACCTCAACACCACACTTGAGGACCAATCCTCTAACACATCAGTTGTTGGGGGACAAACCAAGACCAAACTATAATAGATGCATTGGTTTTTCACTTCCAATCAATGGTCTGCATATCTGACATCTCATACTCCTCTCTCCAGATTTTATCTCTTACTAACTTCTAGGGACATTGATGTATGAATGACCATGAGAAATGGAACTACAAACATTAAACTGCATTCTTTTTACTGTGTGTGTGTGTGTGTGTGTGTGTGTGTGTGTGTGTTAGCAGACAGCTGCAGTGGTCCTTGCATTTTTCAGCCGTATCCTATTTCCAATTCTCTTTCTCTGAATGGGCTCCCTCTTTGATCTTTCTACCAGTTATCATGTTATTAAGCTAGTAACCTCTGGCACACAGCAAGATCAATGTGTCTAAGAAATCCTCTTCACCCAGGATAAGTATTATCACTGCACCCACTGTGCAGATAAGGAAACTGAGGCGTGGTGATATTAAGTGTGTAAGGTCACACTCAGGTGAGTGGAGGATTTTTACTCAAGTAGTTTGATTCTAGAGCATAAAGTCATTCTTCTTTATGGCTGAGTAATATTTCATTATATATATCACAATGTCTTTATCCAACTGGGTCATATCCCACTCCCAGGTTTTTGAGGAATCACCATACTGCTTTCCAGAGTGGTTGGACCAATTTGCAGTTCCACCAACAATGTATTATCTTTCCCTTTTCCCCACATCCTTGCCAACATTTGTAGTAACTTGTATTCCTAATAATTGCCATTCTGACTGGAGAGAGATGAAATCTCAGTGTAGTTTTAATTTGCATTTTTCTAATTGCTACAGATGTTGAAACTTTTTTCGTATTTGTTGACCACTCATATTTCTTCTGTGAAGGGCCAGTTTAGTTATTTATTGATTGGGTTATTTGGGTTTTTGGTATTAAGTTTTTTGAGTTCTTTGTGTATCCTGAAGTTTAATGCTATATCTGAGGTGTAGGTGGCAAAGATTTTCTCCCATCTATAGGCTATCCCTTCATATTCTTGATTGTTTCCTTTGCTGTGAAGAAGCTTTTTAGTTTTATACCATCCCATTTATTGATCCTTGATTTTACTTCTTGCACTTTAGAGGTCTTGTTAAGCAAGTTGGTTCCTAAGTTGACATGATGAAGATTTGAGCCCACATGTTCTTGTAGTAAGCACACAGTCTCTGGTCTAATGCCAAGGTCTTTGACTCACTTTGAGCTGAGTTTTGTGGAGGGTGAGAGATAGGGGTTAAATTTTATTCTCCTACATATGGATTTCCAGTTTTCCCGGCACCATTTGTTAAAGAGGCCATCTTTTCTCCAATATGTTTATGGTGCTGTGACTAAAGGACCCAACCAGCACAATTAAAGAGGAGGAAGAGTTTATCTGAGGGCTCATGATTTCGGAGGTCTTAGTCCATAGAGGGCTGGCTCTATTCCTCAGGGCTTGAGGTGAAGCTGAACACCTGGTGAGGGAGGGTGGTGAAGTCAGAATTAGACAGTCAGAACAGATAAATAAATCGGGTCAGATCAAAGAAATGGAGGCCAAATTGGGTCCAAAAAGTTGGAGACTCCCTCCTGAGGGATTGAAATGTTAATGCCTTCAGAGCCCTTCCTCCACTCTTATCAAGATAACTTGCCCCTGTTCCAAATTGTTGCTAAGGTAAATTTTCCCAGGGATTGTCTCTCCCTACAAAGAGTTATAAAAGTTGTTAATGCTCTCTGGGCCCTCTTCCTGCCCAGATAACTCTGAGCTTTAGCCCTTGGTTTAATCCCCAGAACCACCAAACAAACAAAAACAACAGCAACAAAAACAAAACAGTCTTCTTCTCAGTCCCTGACCTGGACACCACCACTTCTCACCTGGAGCATCTTCTGGGACTACTCAAGTATTCAGGAAGGAGAGAGAGAGGGAAGAGAGAAGGAGAACAAAGAAAATCTAGGATGTATAAAAGAGGCAGAACACCCTCACTTCTTGGGATACCAGGATTCCAGCTGTGGCCCCCTTCCCCCCCCCCCCAGGAGATATTTGTATTATCTCTTTTTAAATGCCTCCCCCTTTTTTAAAAAAGAGAGAGAGAATTTTTTAATATTTATTTTTCAGTTTTCAGTGAACATAACATCTTTATTTTATTTTTATGTGGTGCTGAGGATCAAACCAAGCGCCCCGCACATGCCAGGCCAGTGCATTACTGCTTGAGCCACATCCCCAGCCCAAAAATAAACCCTTTTTTATATGCTTGCCTCTGCGTGTTTCTCTAATCTTGTACTTCCACATGTAAGGATATATTTATAGTAGAACTCATCACTGATAACTGCAGTACCCATGGCAGAGGAGGTGGCTCACATCATGGTGATCAGGAAGCAAAGAGAGACTCCACTCTTCAGATACAAATATTTATGCCAAAGCCACGCCCTAATTCCACCTCCTCCAGCCACATCCTACCACTTCAGTTTACCACTCAGTTAATCCCTATCAGGGGATTAATTCACTGATTGGGTTAGGACTTGCAAAACCCATCATTTTCCCTCTGAATCATCTGGTATTGTCTCACACATGAGCTTTGTGGGGATACCTCACATCCAAACCATAACACAGTGCTTTTATCTGGTATGAAATAACTGTATTTGTGTGAGTTTGTCTCTGTGTCTTCCATTCTGTGCCATTAGTCTTCATGTCTGTTTTGGGGCCAATACCATGCCATTTTTGTTACTGTAGCTCTATGGTATCATTTAAGGTCAGTATTGTGATGCCTTTGGCTTCATATTTATCACTAAGGATTGCTTTAGCTATTCTTAGCCTCTTATTTTTCCAAATGAATTTCATGATAGGCTTTTATATTTCTACAAAGAACATCATTGGAATTTTGATGGGAATTGCATTGACTCAATATAGCACTTCTGGTAGTATGGCCATTTGACAGTATTGATTCTGCCTATCCGAAAACGCGGGAGGTTTTTCCATCTTCAAACGTCTTCCTCAATTTATTTTTTTAGTGTTCTGTAATTTTCATTGTAGAGATCATTCACCTCTTTTGTTAGACTGATTCCTAAGTACTTTATTTTTTTTTAGGGTATTGTGTGTGAATGGGATAGTTTTCCTAATTTCTCTTTCAGCTGACTCATCACTGGAGTATAGGAATGCAATTGATTTATGGGTGTTAATTTTGTATCCTGATACTTTGCTGAATTCACTTAAGTTTACTGGTTGATTTTGGGGAGTTCTTTAAATATAGAATGATGTCATCAGCAACAGAGATAGTTTGAGCTCTTCTTTGCCTATTTGTATCCCTTTAATATTTTTCTTTTGCCTAATTGCGCTGTCTAGAGTTTCAAGGACTATGTTGAATAGAAGTGGTGAAAGTGGGTTATCCTTGTCTTGTTCCTGTTTTTAGGGGAAATGCTTTCAGCTTTTCTCAATTTAGAATGACGTTGGCCTTGGGTTTGTCATATATAGCTTTTACAATGCTGAGGTATGTTCCTTCTACCCCTAGTTTTTCCAGTGTTCTAAACATGAATGGATGTTGTATTTTGTTAAATGCTTTTCCTGCATCTATTGAGATAATCATGTGGTTCTTGAATTTATATTTTATTCAACCCAATATATCTCAAATATAATTTCAATATCTGATTAATATAAAAAGTTATGAGATTCTTACAAAGATAAACATTCTTACCAAATCACCTAGCAATCACACTGACATTTACCCAAAGAAGTTGAAAATGTATGTGCACTCAAGAACCTGCATATATTTATAGTAGTTTCATCATAAGTGCTAAAGCTTGGAAGCAACCAAGATATCCTCTAGCAGGCAAAATGGATAAACAAACTAGCGCATACAGACAATGAAAAACTATTTAATGCTAAAAAATTAAGCTATCAACTCTGAAAAGACATGAAAAAACTTAAATGCATATTACTTTTTTATATTTTGCTTTTTAGTTGTAGTTGGACACAATACCTTTATTTTATTTTTATGTGGTGATGAGGATGGTACCCAGGGCCTCGCACATACTAGGCAAGCACTCTACCACTGAGCCACAACTCCAGCTCCTTAAATGCATATTACTAAATGAAAGAAGTCAATCCAAAAGGACTACCTACTATATGATCCCAATATGTAATATTCTGGAAAAGGAAAAACTAATGAGATAGTAAAAAAAAAAATCAGTGGATGCTAGGTTAGTGGGAAGAGGAGAATAAATAGAGGATTTCTTTTTTGGCCAGTGAAAATACTCCATGTGGTATAATGGTGAATATATATATCATTATACGTTTATCCAAACCCAAAGAATGTACAACATCCAGAGTGAACCCTATGTAAACTATTGTCCAGGTTGTTTAGACAATAATGACGGGCCACATGGGTTCATCAATTGTGCCATGCTGGTAGAGAATGTGGATAATGGTGGGGGGTGGGCTATTCACAGAGTGAAGGGGGATGGCATCATATGGGATATCTGTGCCTTCTTTTCAATTTTGCTGTGAACCTAAAACTGAAATCATTCATCAAAATGCTCTCTCAATCTTTGTTTCTAAAATTCCTAGGACTAGACAATGCTTAAGAACATCCCTTCATTATACTCTCGGTGTTTTTTCTTACCTGAGGCTAACAGTTGACCAGATGATCTGTTTTAACAGCCAATTCCTTCCCCACTTTGCCCATCCCACCACACTTCATCTGCAGTTTCCTGTATCTGCCATTGCTCTTTTGCCCTGATGTTATGTATACAGAGAGCGTGATGGGGAGAATGAGAAGAGAACCTTCACAACCACTCTGTGGGAATTATTTTTGGTGGTGTTAAGGCTATATAAGCATTTTGAATCATCAGAGTCTTTTTCAGATATCAAGAACTTAACCATTGATTCTGTTTTCCAATTATTGACTGGATTGAACATGTTGGGTTGGGGGTACAAAAGGGCTCTCCAATTGATGTAGTTTGGCCAATGGGTCCTGTTTAGTTTTTGCATGATAGATAAAGAATAAAGTCAGGACATAGGTATGTATTGGAAATTATCTTTCAAAGGCTAAAGAATGGAGAAGGAATTAAGTAAGAATCATTCGTGGGTACAAGGTCACAGCTCCTCTACTTTGTAGGTGTACTTTGGACAATTATTATTGCACCTCTTTCGGCTTCAGTTGTCACATCAGTAAAATTGATATTCATGGTATTTGTCACCCAAAGTCATTGCCTGGCATGTGGTAAGTGCTTAGAAAAGGTTGTCTTTTAAAAGGTTCTATTTTACATTAGTGGTTTACAGAAGAGCCCCATGGGCCTACTCCAAATTGAATAAAATACCATAGATTATTATTTTTTGAAAAACTAATGCTCTCCAAGGGAATTAAGTTTGATCAAATGTAACAATCCATCCGGTTTTCGAGGTGTACACATGTAATCCCAGCGGAGGCTGGGGTGGGAAGAATGCAAATTCAAATCCCGCCTCAGCAGTTTAATGAGGAGCTAAGCAACCCAGTGAGACCCTATCTCTAAATAAAATACAAAATAGGGCTGGGGGTGTGGCTCAGTGATCGAGTGCCCCTGAGTTCAATCCCTAGTACAAAAAAAAAAAAAAAAAAAAAAGTTCAATTTTTTAAAAATCTTTTTTTTTAAAGGAAATAATTTCCAATGATCATATGACATTATACTGATCCAGCATAACCTCACAGTCATGGAAAAGTCATAAAATCTGGAGATACTCAAGATGCAGTCTTCAATTCATTGTACCCGGATACTCTTCTTTCTACTACTTCCTACTCTTTCTTCCTACTTCCTACTTCTCCTGCAAAACAAAAGGCTAATGTTCTTGTCAATCATTTTGACTCTTAGCTCTGGCTAATGTCCTCCTGTAATGTTTGTGTTAGTTCTTACCTCTGAGACAGCTGTCAGGGTGCGGATGCTCAAAACATGACACGTCCTCTACAAATTAGACCAGCGTTCTCATGAATAGAGAAAGATTCCAAATGCTTTTCTTTACACTAAGCCATATTAAGCCCATTGGGCACTTCTCACTCAAAGCACATCTCAGTGCACGCGGGGCCATCTTTCAAATGCTCAGAAACCACAGTGGCTGATGGCTGCTGTGCTGGAAACCATAGCTCTAGGGTTTGTGCTGTAGTACTTTCTTCTTGCGCTGCGTTCTTTTACTGCATTCCTTCATTATGATTTTTTAAATGTCTTCCATTTCTCCAAATTGTGTCATTTTGGAGACAATGCATATTTTTTTGCATATTTTGAAATAATATATAACATGGCCACAAGAATTTCAAAAAAAAAATTTAAGCCACTCCAAAGGATAGTTTTTAAGCATCCACTTTCAGAAAATCATTATTGAATTCATACTTTATTTGCAGAGGAACATGTAGTTGTTTGCACTGCTGAGTCCTTAAAATAGCCTTTAACAATGAGTTTAATTAGTGTCTGTGGGTTTATACTTAATTTTAATTCACTCAACATTTTTTTGATCACCTACGTGACACAAACTGTACTAATTTCCAGAACCGTTTCCCAGAAGGAGGGCCTGTACAGACAATCCTCAACTTAATGATTCTTTGAAATAATTCTTCAGCCTTATAATGATGCTAAGGCAATCTGCATTCAGTAGAAACCATACATCAAATTTGAATTTTGATCTTTTCTCAGACCAGTGATGTGTGGCACAGTGTTCTCTCAGGATTCAGGAAAGCAATAGCAAGACAGCTCCTGGTGAGCCACAGGATCCCAGGAGCAGACAGTTGGCATATTGCCCTGTGCTGGTAGCTAAGCTCTGGTGGTCTGCAGTATATTAAATGCATTTCTTCCAATGGATGTATTGATATGCAACCTCATCATCAATCAAGGACCATCTGTGTATGTGAGATGAGACCTCTGTGTGAGCAAATTTGTGAACTTTCCCCAGTTGCCTTCTACAGTGATATCCCCATTGTATCTGTCAGTGTGCCTCTTTACCCCACAGAAGACGTAACATAGATTACAGACAGGTTCCTTCATCCTTCTATTTGAAAGGTGTGTTTTGCCTTTAATAGGCATAAGATTGTGCTATCTAAAAGAAAGTCCAGATTCCAGAGGATCTATAGCATGTTTAATAGGAGAAACCAATGTCTTTTATAAGCCATTCAGAAGAGAAAATTATTTTAAGGTAACTTTTTTAAAAAAATTAGAATTTGTTTACATGAATTCATTCTTAGGATTGAACGCAGCAGTGCTTTACCACTGAGCCACACCCCCAGACTTATTTTGTATTTTATTTAGAGACAGGGTTTCACTGAGTTGCTTAGCATCTCGCTTTTGCTGAGGCTGGCTTTGAACTACCCCAGCCTCCTGCTAGGATTTGTGTGCCACCGTGCCAGGCCTCTGCAGCTCTTTTTATGATTTTGTTTTGTTTTCATTTTGAGACAGGGTCTTGCTAAATTACTCAGGGCCTCACTAAGTTGCGGAGGCAGGCTTTGAACTTGCAATCCTCCTGCCTCAGCCTCTGAAGCCACTGGGATTACAGGCATGCGCCACCATGTCTGGCTAATACATTAGTGTTTAACTCAATTACTTTCACTCCTAGTATACAGAAATGGACTTTGAGTTTCAAATCTCTCCATATTATATCTGCTCACGTGATACCCCTACTACAACCACAGTTCATGTTATGTCAGTTCACCTTATTAAATACCAACAACTGTACTCCTATCTTCCTGCTATCCAGAGATCAAAGAAAATGAAATTCACTTTCAAATAAGTTTATAAACACTATCCTATCAGTGCTATTGAACTTCCACTTGAGCAATCGTGTGATCAAATAAATAATGTGGAAAGACTAAAGATGAGAAATCGAAAAACACTTTAGGAGACAAAATTGTTGCTATTTTTCTGGATCAATATAAGAGATTTGTTAAATAGCAGCATCAAAAATAATATACTTTAGGTAAAAATTGAATCAATATACTAATAAAACTCCCCTTTATATAATATATGTTTGTAAAACACTATCCTGAGATTTATAATTACAATTCTATCACTTCTATTTGAGTGCTTATATAATCACTTAGCTGGCTAGCAATAAAATAAAAAGAAAATATTCAAAATTATTTTAGAAAGCCAAATCCTTTCCTTATTTCTGGATCATTTCAGTGGATTTTTTTCAAGCTGTTTTGTTGTCATTGACCACAATAAAAACACTGCAATTATCTTACCTACAAATGGAATAAAATGGAAAAGATTTACTTTAAAAATCCACATTTAGATAATCTACAATTTAAATATTTCCTCTAGCTTTCATTTGAGGCATGAAATGGTCACTTAATAGCAATGAAACTAAAAGGAAAATATCAGAATTGCTTTGGAAGATAACAAAAATGCATTTTCTTATTTTGACCTTCAGAAACAAGCTCCTTGGAAGGCTGGATCAACCGGGAAGGTGCATCACTTCTGTTTTGAGTAGTGTGAACAAAAGGCAAGATCCGGCACTAAGGAAGAGAGATATGGGGCCATGGACATGCCTCTGTGAAAGCATTCTTGGGGGGTCCCAGAGCATGACAAGAGGCCCCCTTCTCAGGAACTTGGCCCTGAAGACCAATCTGTGGCATCTGACTCGAGCAGGAGGATAAAACAGAAGAACTGCCTCCTGTCCAGACAGCAGGATTGAATCTATCCTAACTCAATAACCAAGATCACCCAACACATCATTCCTGTTGACCTCCAGTCTGAAGATGTGTGTCTTGTCATCAAAAGAAGGTCCTGATCATTTGCCACAGGGAGCCCAAGAGAAGCTCTGTCTTGCTGTCCTGGAGGAACTGCTGTGTCAGGAAGGACATGGCCTGATGGAGGAATCTGCTTTATTACCAGGCATGGATCCAAAAATCCCTGGGCGGTCCCAATCTCATGCTCCTCTGGGTACCTAGAAATTCTGGGGCCTTTCCAGCCTTTGCTAACTGCCTCTTTTGGAATATCAAGGACATGAATATATCTTTTGAAGAGTTGAATTTTTTCTCCCTAAATCATCATTTCTCTGAATTGTGAACTTTATTTCTTTAAGTAAGCAAAGATTTTCTCAGCCAGTAAAGCTCTCAACCAAATATCAACTTTTTTTCCCCTCTCATGCGAATGGATAAGACCCAAAGTTTCTTTTGATTTGTTTAGAATTTTGGCTTGCATTCTGAAGATGTCTAGCTCTTCACATGTATGAATGATCTTTTCATCTACTTTGGAGAGATTCTTTATTAACTTTCCATTGTAAATTGAGTATTGTGTAATGATTTTATTTTACTGATGAAGCTTACTAAAAATTTGAAGTTTTTTGGGGGGGCTGGGGGTGTATCAGGGATTGAACACAGGGGCACTCAACCACTGACCCATATCTCCAGCCCTATTTTGTATTTTTCTTTAGAGACAGGGTCTCACTGAATTGCTTAGTGCCTCACTTTTGCTGAGGCTGGCTCTGAACTCACGATCCTCCTGCTTCAGACTTCAGTGCTGCTAGGATTACAGGCATGTGCCATTGCACCCAACTGATTTTAAGTTTCTTTTGAAGCTCTGAGATCTCACAAATTGGATTTTTCTGATTGCAATGAAGCCGATACATTTTGGAGAACCTTAACGTTATTCATAAATTCATTTGTTATAATTTAGTGTACACCTGATTGCTTTTTCCTTTGAGAATATATTATAGACACATTTGCCTTAGCCACATTGATCCAATTTCTTTAATAACAAAGATGTAAACCTTCATGACCTCAGATTAGGCAATGGTTTCTTAAATATGAGCCAGAGAACTTAAGTAACAAAAGAAAATTTTCTATGTTGAATTTCATCACAGTAAGACCATTTGTTCATTGAAGAACACTATCAAAAAAGTGAAAAGACAACCAAAAAAATGGAAGAAAATATTTACAAATCATAGATTTACTAATGGTCAAGAATCCAAAATACACAAATAACTCTTACATACCAACGACATAATGACAATCAAAATAAAAAATGGGCAAAGGAGATGAAAAGACACTTCTACAAAGAAGATATACAAATGACCAATAAGCACATGAAAAAGATGATCAACATCGATAGTTATTAGGAAAACCATAATGAGACACGACCCCAAACAGAAATTTACTCGAAGTGGAAAATAACGAGTTTGGGGAAGGATGTGGAAAAATTGAACCTTCATAGTCCACTGGTAGGAATATAAAATAGCACAGTCACTGTGGAAAACAGTTTCCTCAAAATGTGAAAGAGTTACCACGGGATTCAGCAATTACACTCCCAGGAATGTACCTAAGAGTATTAAAAACATCTGTTCCAACAAAAGTTCGCAATGAATATTTCATACTAGTCTTATTTATGATAGGCAAAAGTGGAAGCAAGCCAAATATCTGAGTGGACGAATGGGAGTGAACAAAACGTGGTAGAACTATACAATGTGACATTATTTGACCATAAAAAGGAAAGAAGTGCTGAAACGAGCTTTAATGCAGCTGAACTTTGAAAACATTATGCTAAGTGAAAGAAGCCGCAGGAAAAGCCACATGATGTATGATTCCATTCTAGGAAATGCCTGGAATAGACAAGTCCATGGAGACAAAACAATGCTAGTTGTTAGGTGCTAGGGGGAGGTAGGAGTGGGGAATGGCTGCTTAATGGGTTTGGAGTGTCTTCTGGGATGGCAAAAATAATCGGAAATCAGATAATGGTGATACAATTGTTCTACAACCTTGTGAATGCACTAAAAGGCACGGATGTGTGTTTTAAAATGATTAAAATGACAAGTTGGTGTTATTTTAATTTTGCCTCCATAAGAAAAACACCATTTTATTAACCATGGACACAATTGCTCTTGTCTGCTGTATTAATCACATCCAACTCCCAGATTCTCTTTGTGTTCTCTTAGCCAAGAACAGCAGCCTAATTTCTCCTTTCCTGCAAGATTTTTGGATTTATTCATTTTACTCACTCTTTTTATCCTTTAGCTTCCTTATGAAAGCAGATTTGTGCTTTTATGAAAGTTTGCTTTCATTCAAACCATCTTTTATTACCACCTTGAGTTTTTCTTCACATTTTTTATTGGTGCATTATAGTTGTACATAATAATGGGATTTGCTATTATATATTTGTACACGTGCAGAATCTAATAATATAATTTGGCCCATATTTTTTAAATTTTTTTTTCTTTTAATGATTTTTTTAGTTGTCAATGGACCTTTATTTTATTTATTATATGCGGTGCTGAGAATCAAACCTAGGGCCTCAATATGTGTAGGCAAGTGCTCTACCACTGAGCCACAACCCCAGCCCCCCCCATATATATATATATATATATATATATAAAGACTGTTTTAGTTCAACTACTTGTATTGGAATGTCTGGCACATTTTCTAAAGGCCAAATCTCTCTTATACTAGCAGATGTTAGCTTAACTTTTTCCAAATGCTTGTATTTCTATTCAAAATATTTTTTAAACCTCAAGAGAAATTGTATATTTCTGGGGTTTTGTGAATGGTCACTAGTTTTCATGTTTATGATCATTTGTTCTCAAGTTTAGCTTACAACAAAGAAATCTTCCAAATTCTCTTTGGATGAGGCTGAGCTTGTAAAACTATTGTTGTTTTTCCTTCAGGAAAGCAGAAGATCCAAGGTCCTTTGTGTACATTTGCAGAAAGTTTGATTTTAGTAATCAAACACTTTACAATGACTGAAAATCCCCCAGAGAGATGCAGGGGGATCCACACTGAGGTTTGAGAAGCATGGCCCTCATGATTTCCTTCTTATGCTTCAGATATCAACTGAAGCATTTTTTCTTAAGGAGACAGTGGTCTCTCCTCATTCCAGGTCAGGCCCTTAATTATGAGCTCATTTCTACCAACAGGTAGCCATTACCTGGAATTTGGGGTGAAGGCTATCCTTGTTCTCTTTGGAGCTCACCACACATGCAGGTAGACAGCTCTAAACATTTTTATTCAGTTTTGTCTCTTTTTAAAACTATATCAATCAAATCATATCATACGTGGTTTTCACTCCATGTTTTAGAATTTATTTATTCATTGTGAGTACTTGTAGTGTATTCATTTTCCTTCCTGAATAAAATTATATTCTTTTTAAAATGTCAATAGAAATTTCAATTGTGTCAATTCTTTTTTTTTAATTTTTTTATTAGTTGCTCAAAACATTACAATGATCTTGACATATCATACATTTGATTCAAATGGGGTACGTAATCTTAATCTTATTTTTCCACGTGTACAGATTGCAGGATCACATTGGTTATACAGCCACGTTTATACATAGGGCCATACTAGTGTCTATTGTATTGTGCTGCCCTTCCTATCCCCCCTCCCCTCCCCTCTTTCTACCCAATCTACTGTGACACGTTTCTCTCTCTCTCTTTTTTCTTCCCCCTCACAATATCTTATATGTAATTTTGCATAACAATGAGGGTCTCCTACCATCTTCCGTGCAATTCCCCTTCTCTCTCCCATTCCCACGCACCTCTCGTCCCTATTTAATGGTAATCTTCTTCTCATGCTCTTCCTCCCTCCTCTGTTTTGAGTCACCCCCCTTATAAAAATCAAAGAAGACATTCTGCATTTGTTTTTTAGGGATTGGTTAGCTTCACTTAGCATAATCTGCTCTAATGCCATCCATTTCCCTGCAAATGCCATGATTTTGTTGTATTTTAGTGCTGAGTAATATTCCATTGTGTATAAACGCCATATTTTTTTTTATCCATTCATCTATTGAAGGGCATCTGGGTTGGTTCCACAGTCTAGCTATTGTGAATTGTGCTGCTATAAACATTGATGTAGCTGTGTCCCTGTTGTATTCTCTTTTTAGGTCTTTTGGGTATAGTCTGAGAAGGGGTATAGCTGGGTCAAATGGTGGTTCCATTCCCAGCTTTCCAAGGAATCCCCATACTGCTTTCCAAATTGGCTGAACCAATTTGCAGTCCCACCAGCAATGTACAAGTGTACCCTTTTCCCCACATCCTCACCAGCACTTGTTATTGTTTGACTTCATAATGGCTGCCATTCTTACTGGAGTGAGATGGTATCTTTGAGTGGTTTTAATATGCATTTCTCTGATTGCTAGAGATGGTGAGCATTTTTTCGTGTATTTGTTGATTTAGAACTATCATGGGCCTTCTCCTACTAAACTGTTAGGAAGTTTCTTGTAGGTATCTTGGGCATTACATGAACAAATAACTTTCTATTTAACTTCCCTCAGAAGTAGAAGTACTGAGCGTACAGCGTGTGTTTATTTGGCTTTACTGGATGTCATAGTATATTTCCTGCTGCTACAACAAAATGCCACAGACATGGCTCACAGTTCTGGAGGCTGGGAAGTCCAAGAGCATGGTGGCAGGGCGGGGGGACCTGGCAAAGACCTTTGAGCTTCATCATAACATGGCAGAGGCAAACAAGCACGGTGAGACAGGAGGAAGGGGAACAAATCTGTTTTTTTGTCAGGAGCCCATTCTCAAGATGACCAATCCACCTCGGTGATGGCAACCTTACCTGGTTCACAAGGGCGGAGGTCCTCATGACCTAGTCACCTCTTCAAGTCCCACCACTTCATATCATCATGATGGAAATTAAATTTGGAGCTTCACATAGCACTGGATGATGTGAAAATGCTTTACAAAATCATCCCAAGTTACACTCCCACCAGGAATATGAGTTTACGAGGCTCTGTGTTCTTGTGGAAACCGTGGTCTTATCTTTCTGTTCTGCCTGGCCGGTGAGTTGAAACAGCCTCTCCTGGTGGTTTTTAATTTGCTCTTGCCTGATTACTGAGGAGATTAAATCTTTCTTCCTGTGTTTTCTAGGGACTTGAATTTCCTCTTCTGTGAGGTATCCTCCTGCCCATTTTCTGCTGAGATGTTTATCTTTTTCCTTCCTGGTGTATAGGAGTTACTTATTGACCACAAGTGTGGAAAATTTTGTGTATTATATATGCTGTGACTATCTTCTCCCAGTTACAGTTTTATTTTCACTCTTTCTATCATATCTTTCGAATAGAAGTTCTTAAGTCTAACAATGTTTAATTTATCACTTTTTCTTTAGGGTATGTGTGCATGTGTGTGTGCACCCACACACTAATAAAAAAAATCTTTCCCTAACTTAAGGTCTTAAAGATAGTCCGTATTTGCTCCTAAAATTCCTAAGGTTTATCATTCGCACTTTAGTGTTTGACCCACATGAAATTGAAGTTTGAATTTGGTGTGAGGTAGGAACTCATTTTCATATGAGCTTATTTTTCTTTCACATAAAACAAGACTGAAAGTAGGAAATCCAGTGATTCTGCTCTGTTGTATATGTTCTAGAAAGATAGTCCTGAACAGATGAACTGGAAGAAATGTCTGAATAGGTTCATAGGAACATCATTCATAAGAGCAAAACACTGAAAATGCCTTCAAAATGTCCAAGAGTAATATAGTGGACAAATACATTGGTATATGTGCCTATGATAGAATACTACTCAGCACTAAAAATGAAAGATCTATAGACACATATATTAAAACGAACAAACCCTTTTAAACATCTTACTTTGAGCAAAAAAAAAAAAAATTGTAGAACTCAAAGTATGGTGCCATTTACATAACATTCAAAAATAGATAAAATTGAACAGTCTATTATTTAGATAGGCATGTACATGTGATTAAATTATAAAGATAAGCAAGAGTATGGTTAATAAGAAATTCAGAGTAACAATTACCATAGGGAGGGAGGGAGGTGCATGAGGTCAGGAAATGACACATAGGGTGCTTTGAGCAGAACATGTATCCCCTTCCTTTCCAATTCCAGCTAATCCATAGTATGCTTCCAGGGCTATCTTCCTCAATCCCAGTATTAAATATGTTACATTTGCTTGCTTTTCGCTCTCCAACTATGTTGCAAGCATTGGAGGTCCTAGGATTCCATCCTTGGCCCTCTTCACATCTCCTGTCACCAGGTGATCTTGATGGGTGATGTCATCCCTCCTCATGACTTCCAACTTCCACTTAATGGGGATGACTCACAAATTTGTGTCTTTCCTAAACTCCAGACCCACATAAATAGCCACTGATTACATATTTCCATTTGAATGTTCCACAGTGCCTCAGACTCGACATGTCTAAATTTTTCTCCTTTAATTTTTTTTTGTAGTTGTAGATGGACAGAATGCCTTTATTTTATTTGTTTATTTTTATTCAGTGCTAAGGATTAAACCCAGTGCCTTACACATGCTAGGCAAGCGCTCTGCCACTGAGCTCCAGCTCCAGCCCAACATGTCTAAATGTTGTTTTTTTTCTTTTTTCTTAATAATTTTTTAGTTGTAGATGGACACAATACCTTTATTTATTTATCTATTTTTATATGGTGCTGAGGATCGGACTCAGTGACTCACATGTGCTAGGCAAGTGCTCTACCATTGAGCTACAGCCCCAGCCCCCGGCAGGTCTAAATCTTAATTCATCTCCTACACTCCTCCTCCTCCTAGCAGCTTCTCCCATATTCTACTTAGCTTCCCTTGGCCAGCATTTTTTAAATCACCCCCTGCTGTTCCTTTTCTCCAATTCCTTCCCACTTAAAATCAGTCACAGCAAGTCCTGTCAATGCTACTTCACTTAAAGATATATTCTGAACATTTGGGAACACATATTAAAAGTCTTAAAGATATGTATTATCAGCTCAATTGTGTCTCCCCAAAATTCACACGTTGAGCTGGGAGATCCTCAGAATGTGATCTGGTTTGGATACAGGGTCACAGTAGACGTAATTAACTAGGTTAAGATAAGAAATACTGCAGTATGGTGGGCTGTTAATCCAGTATCACTGGCGTCCTTATATAAAGGGGCAATTTGTACACAGAACGCATTGTAAAGATGAAGGCAAAGATTGGGACGATGCAGTAGAGGCCAAGGAACACCTTGATGGCCGGCCAACCACCAGGAGCTGGGGAGGGGCATGGAACCACACCTGCCTTCTTCCAGAGCCCTGATCTCCAACGCCCAGTGCCAGACCTGTGAGACTGTACATTTCTGCTGTTGAGCCACTCGGTTTGTGGTATTTTGTCCCAGCAGCCCTGAGAAATTATTAAAACCTGCATACTTTGATCAGGATTTCCATGCCTAGCCAGAATTCCTATGAAAATAATCACACAAGTGAACAAAGGAGTCTCTATCAGAGTGTTGCCAACAGTAGGGTTAATAATTGTACAACAGGGAAAACAGCCTCCATGTCTGACAGGAGGAGACGAAGTTCATATATTACGACACAGTCACATCACGAAAAGTCACAGCGCTTTTCCAAAGGAGGACGTCTGCCTAAGACTTGAGAGAAAGACATTCACAATATAGTTCAGTTGCCGGAAAGGAAACACAAAGGAATGTAGAGATGGAATTTCATTCCATTTATACTTACTTTCTCCTTTTTTGCTTATCCATATTTTCTCAAGATATGTGGTTTCAAAATGATCCTGCTCCCTCCCCAACTCATAAACATTGCCTAATTAAATTCATGATCCCTCCCCATCTTGGGAAGGAGGAAGAAAGAAAGAATACGAAGAGAGAGCATAAGAGGAGGAAAGGAATCTGTGTCAAGGAACTAGAAAAAGATAAAGGAATTTAGAAAGTAAAATACCAGCATGAGCTCTAAGTGAAAAGGTTTGGAGAGGGAGAGTTTTGAATGAGAGTCTCCAAATCAACGAGGGGTGTGGGGTAAATGTGAAAGAGAGAAAAGGGCTTAGGAAGGGTGTTCCTGAGGGTTATACACTTTTAAAACCATTTTTCGAGCAGTGTAACTTGAAGCTTAGAATTTCATTTTTCATTATTTTCAGCTGTTTGGATTATGCGTCTTTGAATGCAAGGTCACATGAAGAAAGACTCAATGAGTCTAGGATTTATAAAGTTTATGTTATTTTTTTCTACAACAAACATAGATTCCATTTCATACTGAAGTGTGCAAGAAATAGTACTTTCTTATGTCTGAACTAAATTTATTTTTTTAACCCAGTGGTAAAAACAGAGGCAATGAGAGTTTTCTGCTTGAGATAATATTTCAAGGATGAATGGAGGCATAGGTCATGCTGAGCACATGTGGGACACATCTGGGCCTCAGGTCTTTGGACAATGGCATCTTTTGAGATGTGCCTCATTCCATCTGGTCTTTGATCATCTGTCCACCCAGATCCTGCGTTACTGGTTTGGTGAGTCTGGGCCTGTGACATCTTTGAAAAGACAGAAACACTGATTGGGCTATTCAATGGATCACGCCCACTTACTCGCCACCACACAGGGCTGTCAGTAAACTCTGGAAATTTGTCAACTCCAGGGCTCAAATATGGACTGGGGTACAAGCCCATAGATCCATCTAAGCCTTCCACTGAGATTCTATCATTCCCAATTTTTTTTTCCAGGATTTCTGCTGTGGTCTCTCTACACTCCCCAGCTAAATCTCAACACACGTGCAACAGGTTTGACCTCTTTCTCATGGACACTTAGGGCATTTAACTCTTCTGTATTATATCTCCTTGTCCAGGGGAATCTTGCCCCAGCTATGTTTGATTCAGATTCTTAGGCCTCTGAGTTTTCCTTCATTGTCTTTCTTTTGGATATTTATCCTGTCATCTGTCCACAAAATATTCAACTTTCCATCATTCCATCTTTGGCTCACTGTGTCTCTCAGGATTTCTCCTACTTCAGAGCATTTAACCACCTCTTCTGCGATAATGACTCCTGAATCTACAGCTCCAATCCAAAGCCAATGCCTATTTGCTGTGTATCTCTTCTTAATCTCCCACAAACCAGTAAAAACTCAACTTGCCCCAGATTCTACGTATCTTCTAAAAACCTGTTCTTTCTCCTTCTTTCTTTTGCTTTCCACAGCGCATATGATTACAAACTGCTCAGATCATAGAAGTGCTAGGTGCTGAGGATGTTCAGTGGAGTCCCCCTCCACCTCTTTGGTATGGGGGGTGAGGATGCAAGGAAAGACTTCCTCCTGTAAACGTCACTGTAGCAGACATCTGATGAGCACGACCCAGGAGACTGACTGCATCATTTCCTTACTGTATTTTTATCATTCTTTAGAATATGTAGGTGTTTTTATTATTTTAAAATACTTCACAGAGAGTGCACCCCTCTTCAGCCTGTTCCTTGGGTGATACCCTCCTGTTGCATACTTTCTTGGTACACCACTGAAAACCTGGAGAACACCACTCTCCTGTCTTTATTCATGGCTACTTCTCAGGCTAGAGTCTAAAGCCAAATTACTGCTGTTTCATTTTGGGGTATTTTTAAATGCTATTCTCTCTGCTTAGAGTTCCTCTTACTCCAAACACATACTTTATCTGGTTTACCTCTTTAAGACACAGCTGAAGCATAGCTTTCCCCAGGAAGTTGCCTCTGCTTACCCAAGACTGAGTCATATGCTATCCCAACCTTGGGCTTCCACATTATTTTCTAAATACTGAATTTCTGCTTTGGTCACATGTACTCTAATCTGTTCATGACTCTCTCTCTCTCACTCGCTGTGTGCAAAGCAGTCTTATTCATTTCCATGTCTCCAGGTCCTAGGGAAATACAGGTGCTATACAATATGCAATGGGGCCATACTCTCATCAACCCATCATAACTTGAAAATATCATAAGTCAAAATGCATTTAGGGCTGGGTGCAGTGGCGCAAGCCTGTAATCCCAGTGGTCCTGGAGGCTGAGGCAGGAGGATTGTAGTTCAAAGCCAGCCTCAGCAAAAGAGAGGCACTAAGCAACTCAGTGAGATCCTGTCTCTAAATAAAATACAAGATAGGGCTGGGGATGTGGCTCAGTGGTTGAATGACCAGAGTTCAATCCCCATCACTCCCCCCAAAATGCATTTAAGGCTGGGGGTAGAGAGTAGTGGCAGAATGCTTGCCCTGTGTGTGCAAAGCTTTGTGTTCAATCCCCAGCACCACACACGCATACACACACACACACACACACACACACACACACACACACACACAGAGCTTTTAGTATATCTAACCTATGGGACACAACAGCTTAGCAACATGGTACACTATAAAGCACCAGGTGTTTCCTCTTCTGATGGAGTGGCTCACTGGGAGCAGCAGTTCGTTGCTGGTGTTGAACATCATGAAAGAGTGTCTTACCACAGATCCCTCGCCCAGGGAAAGATCAAAATTCAAAATATGGAGTATGGTTGCTAATGAATATGTATTGCTCCTGCACCATTATCAAATTCAATCTTTGTAAGTCAGAGACCATCTGTACTTGTCACAATAATATAGGCTGGTGACAAAGGTGTTTACACAGTGTTGGGACACATGCTTTAAATTCTAGAGAACACTTATTTTCATGGGAAAAAATGCAGAGAATGCTCTCGGTGTCTCCTTTCATTTCTTTTCCTGGTGCCCTTAACAATCCCTCCTGTGAACTTGCCACATATCCTGCAATGCCTGGGTTCAACTCCACCACGGCCGCAAGATTCCCAAAGTGGAAGATATGTTTGAGTTTTGAATAATGGCTTTCCACAAATCTCTGCAGAACTTTTGTTTCAGTCTAGTATTGGATTAGTATTCCATTCATTTAACTCCACCAGTAAATAGTGACAGAATTCAGAAATCCGAGCTTTAATAATGTGAAATTTTAAAAAGGCATTTGAGATTCTTGACAGCTGAAGCTAGGACATTTAAAATACATGTGACAGGGAACCAAATTGTGACATGTTCTCTCTCGAATCATCAAAGAGGTGTGCTCTAAAATGATTCCTATTCCAGGGGAGTGAATACAATCTGCTCCTCTTTTCCTATTGCCGCCATTTACAAACTGTCACCAGTTCTTACAGAGACTTTCTTCCGAGTGTTTCTCATCAACCATATCTTTTTGTTCATTTTAATTTTAACAGTCTTATGAGCATTCTCCCATACCATACCATGTCTTCTGTAGTGTTTCTTTAAAGAGTATTATAGGTATCCAGGAGCAGTGGCCCACACCTGTAATCCCAGCTACTCTGGAGGCTGAGACAGGAGGATTACAAGTTTGAGGGCAGCCTGGGCAACTTAGTAAGACCCTGTTTCAAAAGAGAAAATGCTGGGGATGTAGCTTACTGGTAGAGCACACGCCTAGCATACACTGTGAGGCTCTGGGTTTAATTCCCAGCCCCTCAACAAATAACTAAGTAAATAATATTCTAATGTTGAAATTTCTGAAAGAGCTAGAAGTACTGGTGTGCTGGTAAATGTTTCACCAACTCTCTGGGGGAATCCTATATTTGTAGCGCTTGCCAATTTCCATGGTGCTAATACTAGCACGTGATGACATTGAGCTAGGGGCTGGAGAAAGGTCAACCCTGTTGGTTCTAGGCAGTGCAAACTGGTTTGTGTCACCTTCAACACATCATCACTGCACTTTTCTCAATTGCCACCTAAATCAAGCTACCTTCAGATTCAGAAATCTGCCTGCCATGGAAATAGGAAAAATAAATAATCAGTCTGTCCACTTTTCTCCATCTCCACAGTACTTCATTAGGTCACTTGATTGGAGACTGTGTTGGCCATTTAAGTGATCTCTCTGATTCCACTCTTGCCCCCTAGAAATATTCACACAACACCCCAGGTGATTCTTTTTTGTTTGTTTTTAGCTTTACTGATGAGCTATATCTTCACCCCTTTTTATTTTTAAATTTTTACAAAGGGTCTCCCTGAGTTGCCCAGGCTGGCCTCTAACTTGAAATCCTTCCTGCCTCCGTCTCCTGATTAGCTGGGTTTACAGGAGTGCATCACTGTGCCTGGCACAGAATGACTGTTATCATTTTTTAAATCCTAATTGATGGTGTCACTTGTAAGGATGCAGTGTTGCACCACACCAGTGGCCATGCCAAAGGCGCCCCATGGAGTCATGCAGGGCTGCTCTGAACAACCCATATTCTGCAACACCAGCCTCTGCCTAAAGTCTCCAGGAGTCTTCCATTAGTCTTGAGGATTTGTGTAACAGTTTGCATCTGTATCATACATGGCCTAACAGGTTTTCCAAGCATCTCATTACCTGACCCAGCTCCCTTTTCTGCCCCATCCGTGGGCTCCCTTTGACTTGCTTGGCTCCAGTTCCTCCATCCCTTGTGTGTCATACCAAGCTCTTTTCAAAATCCTGCCTGGAACTCTCTCCTTGCTCTTTCTTCAGGCTAATCTCTTTTTCCAAAGTCTCTGCTCACCAAATACTTTTAGAGAGGTCTCCCTTGTTCTGCTAATCTAAATTAAGTCTCTTCAATCACTCTCTTCCAGTTCTTTCTCTGCAAAACATTACAGCATGCACTATCAGTGTGCGCCAACAGCAGTTCCTATGCCCCCAAAAGATAACTTGTGGTTATATTTTGATTTATTTTAATCCTAATTTGATTGTACCACCTACAGGGATTCAGGTCAAAAAATCTATTTGTCCTTAAAATTTTAAATTCACAATAAATGTCATGTTGTTCTATTAATAAATAGACTTTTAATAATCACTGTTGGGGAGGCCATTGATTAATGTCTGGGCATATTTATAAACTTAAATTCCTAAAGCATTTGAAATTACATTCATAAATTTAGTATAGTTGCTTTTATTGTCTAACAAAAAGAATATAAGTAACTCTAATATATTTAACATAAATATGGTGGATATCGGGTTTTCTTAAGTATTTCAATACTGGCTGTAAATGTAGTAAGATTTTTCTAACACGTTGAACTTAAAGTAAGAAGTTAATATATTACTCAATTTTATAACATAAATTGAAATCATAAGGCAATTCTGCTTGATTTGCTATCATACTAAATTCCCCCAACAATTATAAGCATTCTAAATAGCAAACATAGATCTATAATTTCTGTACTTATCACAGCTATGAGTACGGTAAGTTTGAATGAATTTCTCATTATTATTTATTCCATTACCTTTATTCTCAATTCCAGATTTTCCTGGAATTAAAAAGAACAGATGAAGTAAACCATTATACCATGGCAAACAATTGTTCTTTTCTTCAGAGAAAGGCACTGAGGAAAAAACCGAACCATGATTTGACCAGGACTTGAAATTTTGTTTTCGCATCATACTGAGGCCTATTTGTGGTCATTTTTACAGGGTCATTTTTACATAGTTAAAAAAGAGTCTCGTGTTCACTTCTCTAATTCTAGCCAAATTTGGGTCTGCAATGCCTCTAAGTTTCAAGTTGAGTTGGAATTCTTTACTCCCTTAATGGCTTTATTCTTTTTTTTTTTTTTTTTTTTTGGAGGGGAACTGGGGATTGAACTCAGGGGTGCTCAATCACTAATCCACATCCCCAGCCCTATTTCATATTTTATTTAGAGACAGGGTCTCACTGAGCTGCTTAGTACCTTGCCCAGGCTGAAGCTGGCTTTGAACTTGCAATCCGCCCATCTCAGCCTCCAGTGCCGCTGGGATTACAGGCCTGCGATCTGGTTATGGCTTTACTCTATTTTAAATTTACAATTCATTCTTCCTGGCAGGCAGGGCTAAGCCACTATTGATATTTAAATAAATACATTTGGATTCCCCAAAGCCCTTTGTAGTTTTTACACAGCTCTGTTTATATCAATAAGATGAGTCTTAATGATAGAAATGGAATCTCCTCTTATACTCAGGTCTGTAAAAACACTTTAAATATGTTATCTTATCTTAATTTATAATTAGAGCCCCCCAATCAATCAGGAGTTAAAAATAATATTACAGTCAATACCCACATCCCTCCTTTTCTTTCCTTTAGGTTCCAGGGAACTTACTGAGTGCCTTGACATTCAGGGTAAGGGGGACTGGTCCTTCACTGTCCTCCATTCGAGCTGGCCTTGGCCCTGAAGTCTCTTGTCTGGTGATTTCACATGTTAGCCTGAACTGGCGATATGTCGCTTCCTCATTCCATCTGTAGGGCCCTCTAGAAAATGATCTGCCTTGCTTCCTTTATATATCCCTTAGCCCAGGGTAATCCATTCTGCTGCTTCCTTGCTATGATGGGCTATAGAAAATGCTTGGAGGCCTTCTGACATCCTATGAGTAGTAATATATATAATAATATATATAATATATTATATATAACATTAATAATCTATATACCAATCATATAGCCTATGAGTAGTATTTATATGTGTACATTTTATATACATACATACATACATATATATGAAAAATATATAGCAGGTTCTAAATCCCTGAGAAAGCAAGACAAGCAGAGACTCAGATTGATTTCTCTTTGAGGATCTGATATTCGGTAGGAGCAGGAAACCTCTCTTGGTGAACAAGAAAGAAGGCCTAGAATATCACTGCAAGGACTGGCCATTTCATGGTGGAAAGGTGAGGAATTTGATGGGTCACTCCTGTTTCCTAAGCTGGGCACTCAGCTGGAAGTGAACGGAGGAGAGAGAGTCTGTGTGAGGTGGGAGGTTTGAGAAAAAAGCAGCGTGTGTCCCTCACTGATGGGGTCCAACTTATGAACCTGACTATGAAGTGGAGGGTGCTGAGGGCCAAGAATCGCAGGTTGTGGTTGGGGCAGGGGCAGGTGCAGAGGAGATGAAAGGGAAGAGCGTTAGGAAAGTTCACAGAACCCCAACACCATAAAAAAGTGTTTATGAGCAACATGTTTAAACAAGAGAAAAGACCCGGTGGTGGGTAAAGGGAGATAGAAGGACAGGGCGAAGTATGTCGTTTGGTAGGGCCAGTGGGCTGGAAGCTTGATGCTGAGAGGGACATGTGAGGACAGGGGACCTATCCAGAGCTTTGTAGGAGTACTCAGAGAGAAAGGTACCTGAAAACGAGGTGCTTGAAAGTTAACCATGACAGTTGGAGAGCCGACTCTGGAAGTAGGTCAGATGGAAGGAAAGATCTTTTAAGAAGGGAGTGAGGAATAGGGAGCAATGTCTTCACAGGCACAGGAATTGTTTTGGGGGATAATGAGAATGTTCTGGAATGGAGTAGCAGTAGTGGTTGCACAATATTGTGGAAGTACCAAATACCACTCAATCATCCACTTTAAATCATTAATATTTATGTTTTGTAAATGTTTCCATGTTATTTTGTGGGGAGGGTGCAGGGATTGAACTCATGGGCACTCAATCACTGAGCCAGCCCTTTCTTTTCTTTTTTTTTTCTTTTTGTATTTTATTTAGAGACAGGGTCTTACTGAGTTGCTGAGGCTGGCTTTGAACTCATGATCCTCCTACCTCAGCCTCCTGAGACACTGGGATTACAGGTACATGCCACCACACCTGGCTAATGTTTGTTTTTTAAATGAAAGGATGGGGATGTCAGCATGAGGGCAGGGGGTATCAGCAGGCCAGGTGGGACCTAGCACTAGTGTATGGTCCTGTGCATTTGTTCTTCATTTGCTCCATGAACATTCAACCCAATTTACTGGAGACTTACTATATATAGTCTATTAAATGCAAGGGAGATGGGGTGAGGGGTTCAAAGAAGAATAAACAGTGGCTCATACCATAAAGAATAATTACTTAAGGGGCTGGGGTTGTGGCTCAGTGGTAGAGCGCTCACTTAGCACGTGCAAGGCCCTGGGTTCGATCCTCAGCACCCCATAAAAATAAATAAGATAGAGGTATTGTGTTCTACTACAACTAAAAAAAATTTTTAAAGAACAATTAGTTAAAGGAGAAAATACTTGCACAGTAGCTGTAAACAAGGTGTATAAGTAGGTCCATCTATCTGAGTCATGAGAGTCTTAAAGACAGACATTATACTTTGTTGCATTCACATCACAGGAAGTATTTGCAGGAACTATGAGTCCTAATTTACTTATATCACACCTATTTATGTACTCAATAAATACTGTCTGACCCTTAGGACCTTTAATCTTTGGATAGTGCCAGTATAAGTATGAGAATCAAAATAACAAAAATAATAAGAGTAACAGTGAATGCTTATCTTAGCTGGTTTGGACTGCTCTGAAAAAATACCTTAGACTGGGTAATTTATAAACAATAGAACCTTGGTGCTCATTATTCAGGAAGCTGGGGAGTCCAAGATCTAGGCACTAGCAGATTTGGTGAGGGTCCCTTCATTGTAGAGAGCATCTTTTTATGGGTCCTCACATGGCAGGAGGAGCGAACCAGCTCCCTCAACCCTATTTAAAAGAGCACTAATCCCATTCATGAAAACAGAGCCCTTGGGAACTGATCACCTCCCAGAGGCCCTGCCTTTTGCAATGCTATTGCATGGAAGATTCCATTTGAACATGTGAATTTGGAGGTCACAATCATTCAGACCACAGCAATGCTGCTTTCCCTGTGCCAGGGATCTTATGTGTGTATTAACTCATCTAATCTTTATAAAATTCCATGAGGCAGGTGTCACTCAGTCAGAAATTAGATAGAGAAAGACTGAGTCACTGGTCAGAGACATAAAAGCAAAAAAGGCAGAACCAGGCTTTGAACCTGGCTAGCATCAGATAACAGATAACGCACCATACATTTAAAAGGCAAGAAGAAAGGATTTTGAGAGTTTTCAACATAAATGATAAATAGGAGATAGAACTATTTACCTTGGTTTAAACATTACATCAAACATATAAAATGTATTAAAACATCACCTGGTACCCCCTTAATATGTACAATTTTTATGTTTTTAAATAAAAAGACATTTTGCTCCACTATACTCTGAAGTTTGTGAACCAGACGAGCAGTCTTATTTTGTAGAACCACACAGAGGCATCAAAGAGCGCCAACAGGGAAGATTCCCAAAGTGTTACTGCCCTTTCTGCTTCAACAGTTCTTTCAGGTAAAAATAGTATTTACACATCACCAGGGAAAGGCCAGTGGGGTGTGAGTTCTAGACTCAGACATTTGGTTTTGTTAACTCACATCACTTCTGACGTGGTCACTGTGGCAGGAAGCAGGGTATTGTGCAATGCTCCTAACTACCTTTGTTACTCGTGGTGAGTTACTTGACCCCTCTGTGCCTCAGTTCCCTCATGTTTACAATGGAAATCATAATGCTGCCTACTTCATAGATTTTCTTGCTGTGGATTAAAGGTAGTAAATATCAACCTCATAGTACAAGACCCAGAGCATGGTAAATGTGTGTGAAGTTTCTGCATATACCTATCAGTGCTTCTCCATTTCCTATCAAAGTCCAAACCACTGAATTAAAGCAAAGATAAAAGGAACAGGGACAGACCTTGGTGGATCAGTGATGCTTTATTAAGCAGTAGAAGGGCCCATTTTTAGGAGAAAGATGGCAACTGGTTACAACGGGGGTCTAAGTTTGATAGGGTTTAGTTAAACTTAATCACAGCAGACGGTGTCGGTTGGGCAGTCAGGGAAACAGTTGTAGAACAGGAAAATGTGAGAGTCCAGAGCACAGTTGTCTTCCTTCTTTCCCTTGAACCCATTGTTTTCTTTTCTCCCTGGGGGTTGTAGTTTTCCATATCCTCCTTTCCAGACTCTGAACAGAGATAATGAATAAGGGCATCTATATCACATCCGGCTGCATCCTGCTGAGAAGGAGTAGGTCAGGGACTCTCCGCTTTCAGAGTTCTGGGAGAAAAGACAGAGACCCCAGTGGTAGAGGCTGAAGAGAGGTGTATATGGAAGAAGCCTCAGGTCATCTTAGACGAAGTCCCCCTTTTTGTGGTTTCAGGGAATCAGATTGTGAGCACAGGAGAACGGCTTTGACACGTTCCTGGGAGGCGGTTTGAGCTAAACAGGTCACCTTACATTGAAACTGTTTCTGTATAAAATCAAGAATACAGAGAAGAAAGCTTATTATGAGAAAGATGAATATTAAGGGGGAATAACCAGGAGGTCCATCATTTTAGATTCCCCAATAAGGACGACCAAAATCAGCTGGATCTCGTCTTTGCTGTTCCAGATGGTCCTGGAGCTGTCTCTTACCACTTCTGATTGGTTTTCATAGAAACTGCATTCTTCCTGAACCGGTTTTGCAGGACGACAGATGTCAGGGAGTTCAGTAGATTTTGTAAAATCAGTACAAAGTCGGCAACCTGTTGGATGTCTTCGATAACCTGTTCTGATGAATTTACATAGTAATGAGTTGAGGCTCCCTATCCTGCTGCTCCGGTGCCTATCCCAGCAGATATCCCTAGGAGTAAGGGAGGAAACGGAAGAGCTCACTTATGTTCACTGTAATTGGGACAGGGAAACTTTGGTTGTTAGGTAAAATGTCAATTTGAGGATTGAGGAAGACCAAGGTACAGAGGCCAGTCCAATTTTTGGTAGGCAGGTGTGAAAGGAAAGTGACCACAACGCTCGGAGCAACCAAAAGATCTTTATTGCAGCAGTGCAACAAAGAGAAAAGAAAGAAGGAAAGAGAGAGAGAGAAAGAAGAGATGAACAGGGAGAGAGCAAGAGCAAGAGAGAGAGAGCGCGCACAAGAAAGATAAAGAGAGCAAGAGAGAGAGAGAGAGAGCAAGAGAGAGAGAGTTCAAGAGAGAGAGAGAGCAAGAGAGAGGGGGGCCTGGCAGGAGGGAGTTTTAATAGCCCAAATCTAATGGGGCCTCTGGGTCTGCAAGCTGCCTTGTTGGCCCAAGGGGGGTTGAGTGCTCAGCCTTGAGCGGGACTTGACACAAACAGGTGATAAAGGACCAGATAGAGGGGGGTTTGAGTGCGTGGGCTATCTTGCAGTCAACATCTGTTCAGCCTGCCCTGCAGACAACACAGTTCAGCCTGCTCTGCACCCAACATTCCTCCCTTTTTGTTTTTCTAAGTGACATGGGGGACGGCGTAAAGTCGTGCTTAATGGTGGGCGGAGTTAGACCTAGAAGGGGAAGTGGAGGAATGTTCACGGGACAGGTCTGAGAACACCAGGGCAGCCAGAAATAACACTCCATGGCTACAGACAACTACTGTGGTAGGGGTAAAGTCCATAAAAGTTCCTTGAAGCCACAAGTCCTCGATGGCATCAAACCAGTCCTGGATGGAGGAGATTCTTGGTATCAGCCACTGGTCCTGTAGCAGGGACTCTAGGAAGTATTGGAGGTGGCTTGGTTGAATCCAGTAATGTTAAGGGTGACAGCCTGATTGCAGCCAGTGGAAGGGCAATCGCCTTGACCCATAAACTGAGAGTGGGTGGTGTCATCCTGGTGTCATGTTGCTTGGATGTAGAAGCGGTATCTGTGGTTTGAGATAAAAACTTGAGAGAGAATAGTGATTAGTAAAAGAAGAAGAGGGTTGGTGGGAAATTTTGAGTTTGGTGGGCGTGGTCCAAGTCCAGGACTGGACATTTGGAACAAGTGCCTTTTTAAGGTGGGAGACATGGTATCAGGGGGAGTTTAGGTTTGATGCTTCCTTGTGGGGATACTGTAGAGCAGACAGAATAAGCAGAGTGGACGTGCTAGGAGTAGTTCTCATTCCTAGGAAGTGAAAGAGGGGTTGTGAAAATTGGAAAAAAGGGTTAGAGAGGGTTTTAGAAGTGCACAGAGTCTCTGGAGCCAGAGGAGTTGGTCATGAGTCGCAGGTCTCCATCTTGGGCATCAGGGCTGGTAGTCTTAAAGAAGTAGTTGATTGACTGACTGGTTGGTGAATTTGTGTATCTGATCTTGCAGGAACTTCTGTAGGCAATTTAATAGACATGGTCCTATTAGGAGAAACATAGAGAGGACTAATAGGGGTCCTGTGAGGGGGAGGAGCCAAGGCCATACTTGACTGGACATTCCCCATGGAGCCTATTGGCCTAGTTTCTGTCTCCTCTTTTCTAGCTGTTCTTGTCCTTCATTAGTCCCAGGAATGACTGTGTTTTGGCTTAACTGGTTTTGGTAGGTGTTTAAGATCAAGTTGGTCAAAATTGACTTTGTTTCTATCTATTGTTAAGAGTCAGCTGAGTTCCCATAGGGGTCACCTGTGGGGGAACTTGAGAGCAGCTTCTTAGTTCTGTTAGTGCCATTTGCGCTAGGATGGGTCCAGGTCTTGCTTGACCATGTGGCTTCCCTTTGGAAGCATCAGAGATGTCTCCTATCTCCAATGACCCTCCTATTCACAGCAAATGCACTGATTGGCTTTCCATTCTCCAGTGGTCTCATTAATCTCCCTGATCAGGAAGTTATGTGGCCCAGAGTTGCAGAGCTCTTTAGAGAAGTTCCCTGTTCCCTGGATTCAGACTGACTCAGAGGGCCAGAGCCAAATATTGGTTTTCTTGGCCATTTTAATTTAACTTTAAATCTTGATCATAAACATCCAGCAAAGTCAGTTTCACCCTAAATTAAGAGTATTGGGCTTTAGCTGAAGTCTGACCTACTTTGGAGTCATTCTGACATGTAGTAAGATGGGAGGCATAGCCTTATCTCAGGTAAGCCAGGGCTCTTTATAAATCTTAGGTAAAGTGTTCTATTATTGAAGCTGATCTTTTTTTTATATTATTTTATAAAGTTTACATATGTTTGATGTCACATGAATACTAGGTAATACAGTATATTACATTTAAATTGTACCCAGTGTATAGAACTTTATATTAATCTTATTGATAACAGGTCCAGTTATAGAACATTAAATGATATAAATAAATTTCCGATATGCTATTTTTATAAGCCTAAAATAACCATGCAACCTTTTGGAGAACACTAGCTTGATATAATTTTTTAAAGCTTCTATCTTAATGACATATATACCTGGAAAATATGAACACATTTAATATACAAAGAAGAGTAATAGTACCACAATTACTATTGATGTTTTTATATTAATCAAGTTTAGCTTTTAAAGAAATAACATATTACAATATTGCAAAATAACAGTTGTTGTTTAACCATAGTTGTATATACAGACCTTCTTTAGTACTTACTTAAACCTATATAGCCAGCATACACAGACCTTCTTCCTCACTTGCTTAAACCCTCTTATTTACTTAATAGACTCTCTTATCCAGAAACACATTTTCCTTCTATTAAATCCATACTTAGAACCTTCTAATTTCTCTTTCCTATCTGTTAACTCTTTTTTTACATCTTTAAATAATCCTTGTAAATTTCTGAATTTAGGCAAGTTATTCCATTTTAATAAGAGATATTTTGTTATTTGCAGCACACAATTAATCACATCTGTTGACCATTTCATGAAAACATGAACAATGTTTAAGTACATAGAATTATACTATTGTAGGGACAGACAAGGCAAGGCACCTAAGATAGCACTGAAGATAGGGAAACAGTTTTATTTGGTTGCAACCAGATTCAGAGGGCATTGCTTCTGTTGTAATCAATTAATCCCCTGAACCCCAAGTTTAGGTTGTTTCAGAATTTTGTACCCAACATGTAAGGGAAGGGGCTCAGAAGTTCACAGTCTGCAGAAGTTCACAAAAAGCAGTTTTTTTCCCTCTGTTCTGGGCAAGTTAACCCTTCAAGGACACTTAGGAGGGGGAGAGCTTTTTCTTCCCTTTCTCTCCTCTTCCCCTCACCCTCCCCACCTCCTGCCAGCTGTTATCATGGAGCCCAGTTGGCAACTTCCTTATCTTAGACATGTAGCCTTCTCTGTGAAGCACCAGCTCAAAGCCAGAGGCCTTGTTTTACATATTTTGTGAAAAACTAGTAATGGGGTGTCCAGTGCCTGGAGTGCTGATTTTTTTTTCAGCCAGTGGCCAAGTAAAACAGGACAACAGGAAAATAGGAAGTTTATCTACATTGAACTTTTTGTAGAGATTCTTTTGCTGAAAGTCCTAAAATCAGCCATGGTGAAAATTTCTGGAGAAGGTCAGTTAAGACTTTTCTGTGGGCCTGGGTAGGGAGGGGAAGAAGACAGGAAGGCAGGGCTGAGAGCAGCTTGGTGGATCTGAGAATGAGGAAGGAGTGATGTAAAAGAATAGAATTTTCCCTAGCAAGGAAAACTTGAGCAGAACAGGTAGAGCACAGGGGAGGATGGGAGTGAATATCCCAAAAAGCCTGTAAGGGACAATTCTTAGTAACCTGTTTTCAGTGATGACAAAGCAACTTTAAAAGCCATTTTTACCAGATCTCTGATAGGGGTCCAAGGGCTCTCCTCAGCTTGTTTGAGCTTTGGGTTAGCTGGTAAGAGGACCTGGTGGGACCTGGTGTGGGCACTGACAGAAGAAGAGAGGAGTGAGTGGGTGAAGGGATTCCTTCAGTACCTGCTACCTCAGGAAAGAGGCAATGGTTTGAGGAAAGGCGGTTGTTTAGTTTTTGATCTAGTGAGTGGAGAGGAGAAATCAGGTTGTTCAGGTGGGGGAGACAGTGGAGGGGCTGGGGCAGAAGGTTGAGGGTGAGGACCTATTTGAGCCGGGCAATAGGTTGGAAATTCATCAGTAGGGTCAAAAGTAGTGGATGAGTCCGGAGGAGGAGAAGATTGGGGATCAGTGGTTGTGGGTGTTGGTTTGCAAGCTAGAAAAATTTGCAGAGGTCTGCAAGAGGTGCAGAGAGCACAAGCAAGAAGAAAGCTTTGATATAGCAGCTTTTTTATCCATTTTTTTTTTGAACACTCACAGTAATTGTAGAGATCCCTTAGAATGGAGGGATCCAGGGACCCAAAAGGGGGGCCATCTGCTTTGATTGTCTAAGGGATAAGTAGGCCAGGCCTGGGTGCTATATTTGATCAATTTGGGGGGTTTGATGTCTGGTGTCAAGGAGAGGGTTTTGAGGTTATCCAAGAGGCATTGTAGGGGAGAGTCGACCAGCAGAGAGGACACACTACCCATGTCGCAAAGTAGTACAAGGAGGAGGGAAGGGGACGCAAAATTGGTATAGAGGAGAAGGAAGGAGATGCAACCATAGTATAAGAGAGAAGGAGGAAACTGATTTATTGGCAAAAGGGGTGTCCCCGCTAGAGCCAAAAATCAGGAGTGCCTTATTGGCAGGTTCGAGCTGCAGAGATTGGTCGTCACCGAATCCTGACAGTCGAAGCTCTCGTCCTGGACGGAGCCGGAGCCGGAGCAGTGGGAGACCTTGGCCAAGGCTTTTCTTTTCGGGACCCCTCCTGGAGAGGCCAGAGACTCGCAGGGCCAGAAAGAGGGGAAAGAGAGAGACAGGGGAAGAGAGAGGAAGGGGAGGGTAAGCGTCTCTCTGGAGGCCGAGTCTTGAAGGTGTGAGGACTAGGATTTTAGGAGAGCCACCGAGGCCGTGAAGGTCTGGGTGGGGTGTGATGTTCAGTTTTTTGTTATGTGTTCCTGGAGGTTACACAGTCCTTCGAGGGAGACCTACAAAGCCTATGCTGGTAACTAACAGCTGGGAAGGGAAGGGAATAATTTTGAACCCAGGAGTCTATTCTGCCCTAGGAAGGAGTCCCTGAGGGCCACCATGGCCTTGAAGCCTGTGGTGGGGTGTTTTCCTCCCCGCAGGTGGGCAAAGAGGTTTGCTGGACAATCAACGGTCAAATCCTCCTGACACCACCTTTGGGTTTAGGACTCCAGGAAGGGGAAACTCACCAATCGTAGGTCGGTGGTGGATGGAGGTCTGGCAGTCGAGAAAATGGGTTCAGGCCTGGGTTCAGGCCATCTGGTGAGTGGCACTTCCGAAGGAAGAGGGATCCAAAAGTGGGTTTTAACCCTCTCCCGGGTTTCGGCACCAATGAAAGGAAAGTGACCACAACACCCGGAGCAACCAAAAGATCTTTATTGCAGCAGTGCAACAAAGAGAAAAGAAAGAAGGAGAGAGAGAGAGAGAGAGAGAGAGAGAGAGAGAGAGAGAGAGAGAGAGAAAGAAGAGAAGAGATGAACAGGGAGAGAGCAAGAGCAAGAGAGAGACAGAGAGCATGCGCAAGAAAGATAAAGAGAGCAAGAGAGAGAGAGAGAGAGAGCAAGAGAGAGAGAGAGCAAGAGAGAGAGAGACCAAGAGAGAGGGGGGCCAGGCAGGAGGGAGTTTTTATAGCCCAAATCTAATGGGGCCTCTGGGTCTGCAAGCTGCCTTGTTGGCCCAAGGGGGGTTGAGTGCTCAGCCTTGAGCGGGACTTGACACAAACAGGTGATAAAGGACCAGATAGAGGGGGGTTTGAGTGCGTGAGCTATCTTGCAGCCAACATCTGTTCAGCCTGCCCTGCAGACAACACAGTTCAGCCGGCTCTGCACCCAACAAGGGGTAAATATGAGCCTCACAAAGGAAAAATGCCTCAGAATTTGGGGGGTACCAGGGCTATGGGGCTGACACAGTGTATGTATTAAGTTCCATTCAAAGAACTATTGTCTTTTAAATGCCTGGGTCTGACTGTACTTTGGTCATAACTGTTCTTGCTAGGTGTTCAAGGTCAACTTGACCTGCCTTGGTCAAGTTGACCTTGTTCCTATCTATTGTTAGATAGTTCCCTCAGGGGGTCACACTTGGGAACTTCTGAGCAACCTCTTAGCTCCTTTGGTGCCATCCGCCAGGAAGGACTAGGGTCTCCTTGACCATGTGGCTTCCCTTAGAAGCATCAGGAATGTCTCCTTCTGCAATGACCCTCCTCTTTGCAGCATGTACACCGGTGGCTTTCTGTTCTCTTGAGTATCATTCACCTTCTCTGAACAGGAGGTCACATGGACCAGAGTCACAAACCTATTAGAGAAGTTCCCTTGTTCCCTGGGTTTGAGTTAACTCAGAGGGCAAGAGCCAAATATTGGCCATTTTCTTTCTTGGCTCTTTTATTTCTTAACTTTTTACTCTCCAAGTTTTGATCTTAAATATCCAGCAAGCCAGTTTCACCAGTCTTAAAGTAAGAGTACTGGGTTTTACCTTTAATATCTATTACTTTATAGTTATTTACCCCTTTTATTTAACTGAGGTCAGTATTAATGCCGGAAGTTAGTCTTACATTTTGCCTGTCCTATAGATCTACACTTGGCTAAAATTGATTCTTTCTTGGTACACTTTTTTTTCTGTTTAATAGCAATAGATTGGAAAGACTATATGGATATAGAGCAGAAAGCAACAAAGTTGGTGAAAGAGAGCCTACGATGTCACTGATTCTCTTATTGTCCCATGAAACTGCTCTAGTTGTTTCTACATTGTAGAATATATAACACATAATAGTTATTTTACAGAATCTGAACAATCTGCACCCATTGCTACTGGTATCTCAGTGGAGGGAGCTTTTTATAACTCATTGGCTATGGCAAGAAGCTGGTGGTCCTCTGTATGTTGTCTAATCATTCTTAATTCTGTTGATCTACAGCATGGGGGGGTGCATCCCTCTTTCTTTTTGTACATTTTGCCTATAGCAGAACTTGGTTCACTGACCATCTTTTTTTAATTCCTTACTCACTTAGCTCACTTTCATATATTTTTCAACAGTGAGGATGCTCTCCCTTTCCAGCATCCCGAGGACCCCAGAGAATGGGCTATTCCCCTTTCCCTCACACCGCGTATATCCTCATGGTAACTATACTCACCTCAACTGTAACCCACCCATACCGCTTTGCACATCTATCACCATCAAATCAAATCATTTATGTGTCTGCCTTTGCACTTCAAGAGACAGGAGTTCTTGGAGTCCAGGGACTCTTGAAAGTTGCTGTTATATATTCTGATAGCTTCACATAAGATAAAAATTTCAGCTGGGCATGGCTCTGGAGGCTGAGGCAGGAGGACTGTGAATTCAAAACCAGCTTCAGCAACGTCGAGGTGCTAAGCAACTCAGTGAGACCCTGTCTCTAAATAAAATACAAAATAGGGCTGGGGGTGTGGCTCAGTGGTTGAGAGTGTCCCTGAGTTCAATCCCTGGAACACCTCCCCCCACCACCAAAAAATAAAAATAAAAAAATTCAGCATTAGCAATAGCATAAAGAAGCATCAAGTATCCAGGAATTCATGTAATGATAGATGAATAAGGATCCTCAACAGGATCTTGGGAAACTGGACAAGCTGATTCCAAAATTGATTCAGAAATGTGAACAGCGAGATTCTCTTGAAAATGAAGAAAAAACAAAGTGGGACAGTGTATTCTAACCTAGATCAAGACTTCCTGGGACTGGTGGTGTAACTCAGTGGTAGAGTGTTTTCCTAAAATGCCCAAGGCTCTGGATTCCATACCCAGCACCACATAAAATAGACCCCTTTTTAAGCTAGTGTCATTGAAAGTTTTGTATCAACCTAGGCTAAACACAAACCTGTGGGCTGGAATAAAAAGCTCAAAAGCAGGTGCAGATAGAGAGGCACACTCAATTTTTGACAGAAATGGCATTGAGGAACAAGGGGAAGAGAGGTATAAAACAAGGCTTACACATAAAAAATATTAAATTCATACCAAGAATTTATATTCATCAAAAGATACCATTTTGAGAATGAAAAGGGCAGTTACAGTAAAGAGTTTGCAGTGTCTTTAACTGACCAGAGACTTGCATTCAGAATACACACAAAGAGTTACAAAACATTCAAGAAGCAAAAGACAAATAACCCAAGAGAAAATTGGGTAAGAGCCTTGAGCAACTCACAAAAGAGGATATTTAAAAGGCTGGTAAACATGAAAAAAACTCAACCTCTTTAGCAATTAGTGAAATGCAAGTTAAAAACCCACTAGAATGGCTAACACTAAAAGGATTGCCAATACCAATTACAGGTTACAGAGCAACAAAAACTGCCAAAGATCGCTGTTGGGAGTGTACATTGGTACAAACACCTTGGAAATCAGCAGAAGACAAGGAGCCCTGTGTACACATAGGCACACAGCAGGAAGATAAGCCTCAAACGTCAGAAGCAATGTAAATTATAATAACTCCAAACTAGAATTTTACTGTTCATGAACCTAGTGTTCATAAATAGTAGAAAGAATAAATAAATAGTGTTGTATTCCTATGAAGGAAATCTATACTGCAACGAACAAGAACATAATTAAATCTCATGATGTTAAGCAGAAAAAGCTCACCACAAAACAGCACGTGACACCTAATTCGGTTTTTATAACATCCAAGAACAGGTGAAACTAAATCACGGGGTTCAGGGATTCATATTTAGATGGTCAAAGGAAAGGAAGTAACTGCATCAAAGTCGGGGAAAGAGTTGCCTTAGGGATTAGTGAAATAGTTGTGAATGAGAATGGTGGGTGAGATGTTTCCAAGGTATCCCCAAGCTTCCTTTTTTGGATAGTGGTTAAATGGTTGTGTTTTATAACAGTATTTTAAGCTGTACAATAATGTTTTATGAATTTAGCATTATTATTACTATTAGTTACTATTTTATCTTCAGAGTATATGACATTCGAGGGTAAGTAATGAGCAAATTAAGAGAACCGAATTGCTTGGGACTCTTTAAGCAGCAAAAACAAAGTATAGCCTAAACTGAAATAAGCAAAAAAAAAAAAAAGTAATGTATTGGCTAATATAATTAAAGGGGGTTGGGTAAGCATCTTGGCTTCAGATGAAGATGAGATCAATACTCACACGCTGTGACCAGGTTCTGGTTTCTTTTTATGTCTCCAGATTACAAACAATCCCTATGTTACAAGGATTTTGATGTATGAATTTTTAAAAATGATAGCACGAAAGCAATATGTGTTACATAGGAGCTGTACTTTGAAGTTTGAATTTGAGCTAGTGCTAGGTGGTATGGTCCCAAGCAGCTGCACTGAGCCAAAGCTCCAGCCAGCCATAAGATCATGAGGGTGAACACTCCACAGTGTTCTGTGTAGCTAAGTGAGGATGTTTGGTAGGTAAAGTGCATTCAATGCACTTTTGATTTACAATATTTTTTACTCAAAAAGGGTTTATCGGGATGTAACCCTATTGTAAGATGAGGAGCATCTGTATAGCCCTCCTCTTACGAGTCTAACAGAAAAGAGAGAATTTGTTCTCCCAACAGTTCAATCTAAAGCTCTGGTGTTTAGTCCCACTCTGATTGTCCTGACATGGGTCACCAGTCCTTCCTTGGATTAATCATTAAGGGAGATAAAATAATCTGGTTGATCCATCCATGGGCAATGGGCAATGGGCAATGGACCACATGACTATCATAATTCAAGGTAGCATTAGAAAAGGGAAAGAAAAATCACAACAGTGGGGAGAAAGCCAACATGTCTTTGACAGTCAACATCACTCTGTTTAGTTGAATATCATCATGCATGAAAAACAACACAATTTTTTTTTTAACTACTCTTATCTCAGTCTTCATCAGAACTAAGACAAAGAGAGTAGAAAGTGGCTGGGTAGGACAGAAATACACCAGCTAAGACTAAATCTGAAAACAACAACAAACATACTTTTTTTCCCCTGCTGATATCAGAGATTCAAGTCACAAGTACTCAGATTGATTAAGAGCAAAGCTGGAGAATAGGGATGTGGCCCAGCTGAACTGAGGCAACAAATAAAACTTCATTAGACTCTCAGTGGGAGAAAAAGTTGTAAGCAACATGTAGAGGACAACTCAGAAAACTTGAGTATTGGCTGAACAGTAGAAGATTTAGGGAATTACCCTTTATTTCTTTAGGTAATTGATCATTTGGGAGAAAGCTCTTACTTTTAGAAGAGGCAAGCTAGAATACTTAGGGATGGAGTATGTTGATACCTACAGCTACTCTCAAATAGCTTAGCAACACACGCACACACACACGCACACACACACACACAGAGCAAATATGCGAAATTTAATAATAGTTGTATCCAGATGATGTGTATATGGATGGTCATTATAGATTTTTCTGTATGTAAATGTTGGGGAAAAAAAATTATTTTCAGGAAAATCTGAAAAATTCAGCCTTCGTCCTTCAAAAAGGAAAAAAAATGCAGATTTATTTCTTTACTGTCTCCTCCTAAGATCTCAGATATTAGTTCTGTACTAGGTGGAAAGAGATAAAATTATTGGGTATTAAAATAATATAAAAGGGGCTCTGGTTGTAGCTCAGCGGTAGCATGCTTGCTCAGCACATGTGAGGTACTGGGTTCAATCCTCAGCACTACATAAAAATAAATAAATAAATAAAGGTATTGTGTCCATCTACAACTAAATTTTTTAAAAAAATACTATAAGCTCTATTGCTTTTCCAATTATCCATGAAAAATATTTATTCATCACCAACTATGTGCATGTATCTCTTATTGTTAATAGGGTATTACAGTTTCATTTCTGGCATTATTACAGAATAAAAGTTGTCAACCAAATATAAAAGACAGAAGGAGAACTAATACATTTATGGAGGGCTTACTTTGTATGAGGAATATTAGCACATCTCATTGCATTTATTTTTCATAAAAACCAAGTGAAGTAGATACTACTATCCTTCTTGTTCTACAGGTGACAAATGGAGGTGTTTGTAAGTTGGCCCACGGTCCCACAGCTAACAGGTAGGAGGTAACTGAATCTAGGAGTGAATGAATCTCTTCTCTTACCGTGCTGGTAGGAATGTAAAATGGAGGAGTTGATTTGGAAAACAGTCTGGCAGTTCTTTTAAAAGTTAAATATAGCTGGGCACAGTGGCACACACCTGTAATCCCAGCTGCTAAGGATGCTGAGACAGGAGGATTGCAAGTTCAAGATCAGCCTTAGGAATTTAGCAAGGCTCTAAGCAACTTAGTGAGAGGCTCTCTCAGAATAAAAATTAAAAGGACTGAGATGTGGCTCAGTGGTTAAATCTCTGGGTTCAATCCCCAGTATCAAAGAAAGAAAAAAAAAGTTAAAAATAAAGTCACCATATGACCCAGTAATTCTGTTAAGTATAGGCTTAAGATACTCAAAAATTTATGCACTAATGTTCATAGCAGCATTATTTGTTAAAGCTCCAGAGATAAAAAAAAAAAAAAAAAAAAAACTAAATGTTCATCACCTGATGAATGGATAAATACAATGTGGTACATCCATACAATAAAATTGTATTTGGCAAGCAAAAAAAAAAAAAAATCAAGTATTAAGTATTCATAAGACTACACACATAGATGGATCTCAAAAATATTACACTAAGTGAAATAAACTGAATACAAGTGAGTACATAGTATATGATTCTATTTAGATGAAAAGTCCAGAACTGGCAAATTTATGAAGACAGAAAGATTAGTGATTGCTTAGAGCCCAAGGGGAAGGGAGAGATAGTGCTGTTAATGGATACATTACCCTCTGAGGGGGAAGTTAGGATGGAATGTTCTAAAAATTTATTATGGTAATGGTTGTACAACTCTGAACATATTAAAAATCACTGAATTGTATACACTTTAGAATAGGTGGATTCTATATTATGTGAGTTAAGCTGTTTTCATAAATATATTTTCATATATACAATATATATGAAAGAGTAAATTTTCCTTTATCACACTGTGTTGTCTAACAGAACTATAATTTTCTTCATAAACTTGGTTTTTAAAATCAGATCATGAGGGTAGCCAGGTTGAATGGGTCCTTTCAGACTGTTCTAGACAGTTGATTACTGAAATGGATCTTTTTGAATGTCCAGTTATCTGAATTGGAGAAAAACCTCAAAATGCTCAGAAAATATTAGGGATGAAGAAAGCAGGGAATGAATCGATACATGGAAATTCTTTTTGCCCCAATATTCTCAATGTAGGCTATCCACATTTTTTGGATTTTGGTTTCATCCTGTGATTCTGTTTTAGGAGATCTTGTCTCTGAGTCCAGAAGCCAGTGCATACAGAGCTGACCACCAATTACCTGCAGATTTGCAAAAAAAAAAGAGAGAGAGAGAGAGAGAGAGACTATTGATTATCTGTAATAGTTGGTTCTGTAAGTATTTCAGGAACTAGTTCTTTGGACTGACTGGAACTGTGGCAAATTCACACTGTGTTAAACTTCCTTTTTTTTTTTTTTTTTTTGGCTGGGGATTGAATTCAGGGGCACTTTCTCACTGAGCCACATCCCCAGTCGTTTTTTTTTTTTTTTTTTGGTTTTTTTTTTTTTTTTTTTTTTTTGAGAGATAGGGTCTTGCTAAGTTGTTTAAGGCCTAATTTGCTGAGGCTGGTCTTGAACTTGTGATCCATCCTGCCTCAGCTTTCTGATTGCTGGGATTACAGTCATGTGCCACCACACCAGGTCTGACTTTCGACTTAATGTTGGATGCATTTATGGAGTCAGACACTAAGCTTGTGTGCCATGAGATCACATGTCACATGCATTTATGAAGAAAGGAAGATAACCTTGGGAATCCTGAATGCATAAACTTGGTTTTTTAAAATCAGACCTTTTAAAATCACTGTCATTTCCCAGTCTTAACACTTCTTTCCTTCTAGAAACCTGGGCTAGTTCCTTTTATGACCAAGCTGTGGCATTTGGGCAATTCCTTAAGTTTGTTTTAAGTATTTGCAGTAAGTTTAGCTCCTGTGTTTTCCTGACTGGGGTGGGTTTGGGTGTCTCCAGGAAGTAGTTTTACTTCTCGGCTTGCTCTCTTCTGTTTGAGTGGCCCACTCTCCACACCCCTGCCCCCCTTCTTCTTTCCTTGTCTTTTCTTTTTCAGTTTGATTTGGTTAATTGCTTCTGCACTGTGGTGCTTTCCCAAAACTGGATTAGCAGCAACATAATAGCAGTAACCCTTTAATTACCAGAGTAATTTTCTTTACACATTGTTTTGAACTTCAGCATTTATAGATAGCTGCTGTAAAATTCAAAGGTAAAATGATAGGTGACTGTTTCCTGCTTTTACAAGGACCTACAGAGAGTGTTTTTTTTTTTTTTAAAGAGGTGAGAACTGAGACAGGCCTCGCCTCCATTTAAATAAATTACAAATCCAATGACAATACTAAAGTAATATTTTCAAGATTCTTCAATCTAACTAAGAATGATAAATAAATCAAATGATGATTTAGTGTTATATACATTTTGATTTCTTTGTAATCTGTTTCTGACCTTCTATCTTCTTGAACTGCAATAGTAAAATTGTTAAAACAGAGGGAATGAAGGTGAAGGCCTTGCTATCTTGGGCAGTTTCCTATTCCAATCATTAGTCATGTAGCTTCTGTAATTTCTTACTAGGCTATATAAAGACTCATAAAACTGCCTCTTTGTGATATGACAGGCTTAATGATTATCTTAAAGTGGTCTAAGGCACCTGGATAAAAAGGTGGTTATAAAGAGTGATGAACACAGTTCTCAGAAATATTTAAAACTTGATTTCTAAGAGCTGTCCAGATGGTAGAAAGCAAGTTACTCTGAATCTGGTTGACTGATTCTTATAGGATCACATTTTCTATTTATGTAGAGCTTGCTTATACAACTTTGGCAAGACATAGGATGTTCAGAATTGAGGGGAGGTGCCATTCATAGTGCAGAGGACAGGTCACACTAGTTTCTAGTGGAGACCTGCTCTCCAAGGACTATCCAAAAAATAGCAACAACAGTGGAGGGATTGTGGAAGATCCTGGTTAGGCTAGGCAATAGATCTAGAAGTCTTGCTAAAGCCCAGGAACTAGTGACATCCTTGATGTGTTCCGTAACACAACACGCTTCAGGCTAGCATTGTGGGCAAGGTTCAGGCCCTAATAGCATTGACATTTATGGTAGGAATGCTCATTATTGTTTGAGCAGAACAAATGGATTTCCTCTATGTTGAGGAGAGTATGTGTACACTAATCAGTTTTTAGACTTGTACCAACAGACAAGACAAACCCACAAACATGATTTCATACTATAGTGAAATTATTTGAACCAAACACAGGAATCAGAGTGTTCAAACGAAAGATACTCAGTGAACAATTGCAACTCATTTATTCAGCTCCATCATTCAAGCTCTTATTTCACAGAGGTTTATTGAGTGCCCATTCGGTAGTGGGCCCTGCTGAGTGATCACGGACGTGGTCCCAAGGGCGTTGATAGTCTAGTCTCTTGAGAGAGGGAGTCTAAAAAAAAAAAAAAATTCTTGCATGCATCATTGTTACTGAGATTGCACCGGGAATGGACCAGCCCTTCACATTCTCTCCCACGTGGTCCCGGCAGGTGAGCGTGGGTGTGAGCGCGTGCGGCTCTTGGTGTTTGGGCAGTGTGCGAGAGCACGTGTGTCAGAATGGCGCGTGTCACAGTGCGCGTACCGGTGTCGCCGTGGTACGCGTCTCCATAGCTGCCCCAGCCGGCTGTGTAGGTCGGGAGACGCTTGTGTCTCCCACCCGGGTACCGCAGGCGGCACGGGAACCACCCAGCGCGCGATTGTGAGTGAGCGTGGGCGCGCGGGGGGCGGGGCGCGGGGCGCGCCGCGCTGGCGGTGCCGCGCGCAGGCGCAGAGCGCGGGAGCCGGGCCAGCCACCGCAGAGCGCCGGGGGCGGGAGGAGCGAGCGCAGGAGGCCATGGCTGCCGCTGCCGCCGCCGGCTGCTAAGGGGCTCGGCCGGTGAGCGCCTGCCGCTACGGACGATGGTGACCGCACGGGCTGGGCCGCTGCCGCCGCCGCTGCCTCCGCCTCCCAAGACGCCGCAACCAAGGCCCGGCGCCGAAGAGCCGCCGCTGTGAGCCGCGGCATCCCGGCCCCCTCCGCCACCGCCTGGAGAGGACAGGAGGGCAGGCAAGAGAGCCGGGGAGTTGCGGAGACCGTCAGCCAGCAGCGCCGTCCCGTTGGGAGGGAGGCTGCAGCCAGAGGTGACTGCGCCGTCCAGCTCCATCGCATCCCGGCGCCCCCGCCCGCTTCCCTGGTCTCCCCTCCCCTCCCCCATCCGGTCGCCCGCTCCTTCCTCTTCTCCCCCTTCGCTCCTTCCCGGCTCACCTCCCTCCTCCTCTTCCTGGCTTCTGCGGGGTCCACCTCTCCTCTAAACCCGCGCCCCCTGCCTCTCATCCTTCAGCCCCTCCCGCGGTCCCAGGGCCCCGACCGGCCCCTTCCGACTCTGCTTCCCTCCCGGAGCCCAGCGCGGGGCCCCCTCCTCCCTCTCCGAGGCCGCGGCCTCAGCCTCCCCACCCTCGCATCTCTTCGCCTCTCCAGCGCCTGGAGATGCCCCTCACATTCCTGAGATGCCCTCACTCTGGGTTCTCTCCGTTAGCCTCTCCAGCGGTCCATTTCAAGGCCTTTTCCAACTCCCTCTCTGAACTACCCGTTCCCAGCTCCTTTTCTCCAGATTCTGTTTCCAACTTTACCTCTCAGCATCTTTGTCCACTTTGCCTCCAGGCTTCCCTCCCTCTCTACCTTCGCCCTTGCCCTTCATTCGTGTACCCAGCCCCAGACTGCACGCGTCCAGGCAGCTTAAGAATTAGGGGTGCAGACAGGCCTGCCAAGAGTGGGGACCCGTCGCTTTGCATCCCGTCTGTCAGTACCCCCCCCCCCCTCTTTTTAACAGTAAGAGAGCTGCTGCTTATCCCTTTCTTTTTGTACCCGCGGTTTCCTCTCGTGCTGGCTGTTCCTCGGGCCTCCCTCTCCAGTTCTGCTTTGCACACCCAAGAACCCCGAGATTTAAGCCCTCCCTTGTGGCATGAGTCCCCAGTCTGTACGGAAATTATGAACTTTGCCAGCATCTTAGTCGCAGGCCTTTTGTTGTGTGGCGCGGCAGAGCCTGCACCTTTGGCTAGACAGGAGGGGAGCTCCCGGGCCTCTTTCCTGGCAGAGTTTTTGCTGAACGTAATCCCCTAGCCCCGGGGCGGCCGCAGCCGCGTTGTTGCTGCTGCTGCTGCTGCTGCTGCGCTGCCTGCTTGCCGCGAGCTGGCTTGGGGTTACTATAGTTCAAGCACATCTGAGATCAGCAGGCGTGGGGGGAGGAGGTGCGGGGAGAGGAAGGGGCCTTCGCAATGAGAAAGCATCAAAGATTAATGGATGGCTTTGCATCAGAGTCTGCAGTAAACAGGAAACTAGTCTGAAAGGAAAGGAGGACTGTGTCTTTTTTATTTTTTAAAATACGGAGTGTGCAGTTCTGTTGAATCTTGAATCATGCCCAAAAGGATGAGCTGTCGGTGCTGCAGTCGTGACCCAAGCTGAGCGCCCGATGGCAGAGGTAGCACTTTTTATTTTCTGTCTGATCCTTAAATTAAAAAATGGCCCTTGTATTTCAGGGCGGACTCTTTGACGTATTGGGAGATGATAAGAAATCACAGAATTGCTAGTAGTTTATATGGAATTCAGGTATATATAAAGTTAGCTAGCAACGAGTGGGAGTGGGGAGGACCAGCTATATTTAAAACATGTGCCAATGCTTATGTAAGAAGTGCGTTGTCTTTCTTGATATCTCAGTTCTGGGCTGAGTTTAGGCTTTATCTTTACTCTTACATTTTCAGGTCTTATCATCCTAACAGATGGACAGTCAGAAAAATCTGTTTCTTAAGATCAGTTTGGGGGCCTGGGTTGTGGCTCAATGGTAGAGCGCTTGCCTAGCATGTGTGAGGCAATGGGTTCCATACCTGGCACCACATTAAAAAATAATAATAATAGTAAAATAAAATACAGGTATTGTCTATCTATAACTAAAAAAAATATTTTAAAAAAAGATCAGTTTGGTTGATGGTAGAATTTTCTTTTTTTAACAGGTTGGGACAAAGCAAGGAGATTAATGATAAATGACTTTTTTTTTTCCTTTTGGTGTGGGAAAAGGGTGTAGAAACTTCCAGTCTAATTTGCCTATATTATCAATTATCTAATTATCTAAATTGTTAGTAGTCTTACATTGAATCTTGTGTCGGTCTTATTTCTGCTTTGTCTTTTTAAAAGGGAGTTTAGGAGATGTGGGATACTGTTAATTTTTTTGGTAAGATCATATTTTCCATTTCTGTTTCTTATTTAACATGCGTTTTCAGCGGAGACCAACTGTGACTTTAAAAATCTGCCTTTTTTAAATTGTTTAGGATGGTTTGTTTGATTTCTTCACATTCAGAAACCAAAATGTGATACTCAGGAAATTATAGAAAGAGGGTCCTTGTGTTTCCTAACCCACAAATCTGAATGGTAAACTGGACATTATATAAGACATTACTGTGTTTGTAAGTACCCATTGCTGTTACCAAGTCTGGGAAAGTAATCTCTTGAAATTGTTAAGGTCTTGTCTGTTTGGGCAGTATTTATTGAACCTTTCCTATGGTTTCTGGAAAGAAATGTTTTTGTTGTTATTTGTTTTGAGCTGTTTTACTGTGTAAAGCATATTTAAGTCACATTTAGTTTATATTACTTGCAGAGACATCATGTTGGGAGTATTATTTTATTTTCCCAGTTTTGACAGTTCAAAGAGAAAATTTTAAGATCTTGTGGGGATGGTAAAGCAGTGTAGAAAGTTTATAATTTGGTTTTGGCTGTATCAAACCTTTAAAATTGCTGTAAGCTCTGCTGTTTGTTTTCTAGGGTTATTTGGTATTGTTTTGGTTTTAAGAGAATTTTTGAATTCCCTCCAACTTTAGAAAATGCTCATTAGCCCTGTTTGACACTAAATTTGGTAAAAAACTAAATAAATTAGATTTGAATCAAACATTAAAGAGGTATAATCTCTTCAGGAAACAAGATTCCATTTTTACTTCATGTTAATATAATAATAGTGATTTGGCAGGAATGAATGAATTTAAGTCTCAGGAAACAAGATAACTATTTCAGAGATTTGTGTAGATATCAGTTTGGTGTGTGGTACTAGACTGTAGTGTGCAGTGTTTGTGATGGTCTCCTGTCATGTGTACTTGTACTTAGGTTCAAAATGATGAGGTTTGGAAATGTGTTTTTTTTACTAAATTATTTGCATTTTCTTACTTAAATACCACTCAGAAATAAATGAAACATTTAGTAAGTAATAAATTCATTATTAAATGAGCATACTTATTGCTATACAAGGTCTTTTTGTGTATGTGTGAGATTGAACCTCTGGGGTACTCTATCACTAGGCCAACCCCTTCCCTCCCATCCTGCACCCCAAGTCCTTTTTGTTTTTGAGAGGGACTTGCTAAGTTGCCAAGGCTACTCTTGTAGTGCTCCTGCCTCAGCCTTGTAAGTTTTGGGGAGTACAGATGTGTGTCACTGCACCCATCTCTAAGGTCCTTAAAGATTTGAGTCTTGTGTAGATTGGGCCATTATGGCATTTGAGGATCTGTCCTCTTGGATATTTTTGTACTGACAGCTTTAGAGATCCAGAATTTTGTTTTATTTTCTCTTTTTGTTATATTTGTGAGGTAGGAGTTTGGGTAGAAATTAGGAGGGAACATGTACCATTCTGCTAATGGCCTTCTTTCATAAAGATAATCCCCTGTGAGGATTAGGGAGATGCTGTCATTCCCTGCTTGCTTAACTCCAGATTTCTAAAACAGGACTGATTATTTGTTTAGTTTTTTTTTTTTTCCTTGACCCCTTTCAAAGCTACTGTAAATGGAGAAAGCAAGTACATTTTAAAATTATAAAACATTAAAAACAAGAAGACTCCAAATCAGATGAGATAAATATGTACTGCAAGTTATTAACTCATAACAGATTCCCCTTTTTTTGCAAAAATAAAAATAGAGGTTTACATTGGATTCTAGAATATGGAAAAACACATTTCCATTATAGTGTAAAGCCTGTCAGTGATGTTATTTTCTCAATACATGGTGATTTTTCACAAGTGGCTGGTTGATTGTGAAAAAAATCTATTATTCATATACTTTGAAATACATTCCCAAGAGGGCATTGTGTTATCAGTTTGACCACCAAAGTAAATAGTTGTTTACTGTATATTTTCTGAAGTCATCCAAATGGCTTAAGTGCATTATACTTTCACCATCAATTTCTTTTTTTAATCCTACTCCCATGATAAAACAAAGATAATCTAGCAAACCAACAAATAAACAAACAAATCACCCAGATCCACTTTTGAAAGGGACATTACAAAGAATATTTTAATATAGTTTCCCTAGGATTTTTTATTTTTATTTTTAATGCAGTGGTCCCTCAGTATTTTCAGAGGATTGGCTTTAGGACCATCCTCAAATACCAGAATCTGTGGAAGCTTAAATCTGTCTTCCTTTTTTTTTTTTTTTTTTCTTTTGCAGTACTTGGGATTGAACTTTGGGCACTTTACCACTGAACTATATAGCCCTTCTTATTTTTTCATTTTCACTAAGTTGCCAAGGCTGGCCTCCAATTTGCAGTCCTCCTTCCTTAACCTCCCAAGTGTCTGTGATTATACTCCTGGCCTAAAATTCTTATATAAATTACATGCAACCTATGTACCTCTTCCTGTATACTTTAAATCATCTGTAGATTACTTTTAGCACCTAATACAACATGAGTGCTATGTAAGTAGTTGTACCATTTAGGGAATAATGACAAGAAGGAGTCTGTGTGTATTCAATACAGGTATAATTTTTCCCCCCAGTAGTTTTGAGTTAAAATTAGTTGAATCCATGGATGTAGAATGTGGACATGGAGGGTCAACTTTAAGATTGAGCTTTCAGAAATGTAGTTTAGGTTTCTAAATGGTATAGTTTACAGTAAATGTTGGTTAGAGATTTAATTTTTCAGTGTTTTATATCCTCCTTGGGACACAATTGTTTGGTTTTGATTTTCACATTATTCTTTCTTGTGTAGGAAAAAATTTTAAAGTAAGCAAAATTACTGTATTTATCCATAAAAATGTTACTTACAAATTATTGGTACTATATACCTATGTAAAACACTTGGGTTATGGGAATGATTGATATATGAACTTTAAAAAACTAAGTTCAGATGCTTTTGAGTTTCAACAAAATCTGAGTTAGGAAGTTATGAAAATTGGAGGGTAAGATGGAAATACTGACAAATATTTCACCATAGCATAGCAATCTGTCACTATAATTTTCTTCAGAAATAAATGTTTTCATTTATCCTGTAATGTCTGAAATTACTGCCAAAGCTAGAAATGTGTTTAGCTTTCTCAGCAGAATTCTTAAAAGGATATTGTCAGAGCCAACAATCCAGAAATTATCTTTACTTTTTAAATTGTCCTTTATCCACTTTTATTTGTTCTCTTATAATTCTTGGATTAATTTGTAGTTCTACTACATGAAATAGGATTATACTGAATTGTCCTTTTAAGATCCTAATAACTGCTTTTCATTTTCTCCCCACCCTTTTGCTTTTTTCCTTCTTTCCATTCTCTGAATACTTATCAACCTCTAAGCAGAGAGACCTTGCAGACCCAGTGCCTAGCTTCTTCTGTGTGCCTGAATGTCTGTGTATCAAGGGAAGAATTTGATAAGCATTCTTTTCCCATCTTTGAAAAGAGATTATGGGAATCTTGGACTAAAATTTTCCTTTAATGATTTAAGGAAACATTATTGCAAATAATGTTTCTTTTACCTGTATCTTCATATTGAATTTGCTGGAGTTTAAATTTAGTACTTCAGTTTTGATTTTAAGTAAGTAAGGAAAAGGATAGACTGTAAGATGAATAGCTTAGGCAAGCTTTCTAATGTTCAAGAGTTTCCCTCTTTTAAAAAAAAAAAAAATTTCAATAATTGCATAGGAGTGATTTTTTTTCCCCCCAAATTCATTGGACAAAAGTTAGAGTATCCTTACAGGGAGTTTTGTTACTAAGTGCCTATATTTGAAGTTAGTGACTTTTTAAAAAATATGTTTTGAGGTCTGTACATTTAATCAGAATTTTAAGTTTGGGCATATCTCAAAATAACACTGTGAAAACACAATACAAGTTTATTTCATGCATACCTAGGCATGGAGATAGGACTAAGGAGGTGGGGGTGGGCTTTTTGTTTTCTGTTTTTGTGGTGGTATGGGGAATTGAACCCAGGGGTACTTTGCTATAAAACTACATGCCTAGTCTCATTTATTTATTTTTAGTTTTGAGTCAGGAGTCTCCCCAATAACTGGGATTACAGGCATGTGCCACCGTGCCTGGCTTAGTTTTTGTATAGTATGTGACAGTCCTTAATATTCATAAGCACATGTCTTAAAATTATTTGTGGCAACTTATTTTTATATATGTCTTCTTTATTTTAGTTCTGCTCCAAGAAAAAAACAAAAACAAAAAACCATGGCTGCAAAGGAGAAACTGGAGGCAGTGTTGAATGTAGCCCTGAGGGTACCCAGCATCATGCTGTTGGATGTCCTCTACAGATGGGATGTCAGCTCCTTTTTCCAGCAGATTCAAAGAAGTAGCCTCAATAACAACCCTCTTTTCCAGTATAAGTATTTGGCTCTTAATATGCATTATGTAGGTAAGTGTCTGCATCACATTTTCTGTGACCTCATTGTAAACATTCTGATGTATGTCTTTCTGCGGTTTTGAATTTAAGTAAAATGAGGTTCAGTTACATAAAGATGACTGTGATATAGTCATTAAAGAATGTTTATGAATCTTGTTTATAGTTCTTGTCTTACCATTGCATATGAATTACTAGGACTAGAAGAAAGCAAGCAGTGTTGGATTTATTTTATTAGATTAAACCAAAGGCAGAAGAAAAGATTTTAGGTTTTAGTATGATTAAATGTAAAGAATGAAAAAATACTTTTTCAGGCATTTGGTCCCTTCAAATTTGTCCTTATTTTCGCATTTGGTAGTAATTCAGAAAGTTGTTTAAAATGCAGTATTTCTCATTGTTCCTTGAGACAAATGAAACATTGCATTTAAAGAAAGAGCATTAATTTCAATTAAACGAAACATAGGAAGTTGTGCTACGATAAGATGTGAGGCTAGCCTGGGCAGCATAGCCAGAGCCTGTATCAAAAAGACAAAGCAAAACAAACAAACAAAAAAAACAACTTTCTGGAGTTATAATTTATATGCTTTGAGGTTAGTGGTAAGGACAATGATGAGAGATTAAAGGAATTAAAGTAAAGAAACACAGGCATGAAAGTTAAATTGATCTAGAATAAGTCAGTACCCTTAGGTTTTAGTCAATTTTTAGTTTACATGTAATGAGCATTACATTCTTATTAACATTTCTGTTACATAACTCTGTATGTTTTGAATGTTATAGCAGTTTGATGTTAATATTTTTATAATTGGAATTACTCATCATGCTACTGCAAGTATACCTTTTATCTGTAGAGGACTTTTTGAGATGAACCTTAGCCCTGAAAATCCCTTACAGAGGGTACCAGCTAAGCTATTGTAGGAAGAAGTATGGTGTTAGTAGAAAAGAGGTTACACTAGAAGTAGAACATTAGGGTTCAGTAAACTCATCCCTTGCAGGTGCACTACCTTGGAAGAGTCTGAGAAATGAGAAGGTTCTTTTACTATAATTCTGAGCCCTTTATTAAAGGCTTTTATGTTAGCCAATTTATGGAAAGTAATTCCAGTCAGTAGTAGGAGAACAATTGGATACTTAGATATTTAGCTTACTCAGCAAAGTAATTCACACTTTAGTTTTAAAATGTGCTTATCATATATGATTTCTGAAAAAGATTGAAATATTTATTATAAAAATACCTAAGAACCAGATACACTAATTTTAGAAATTAAATGGGTTGAATGGTAGAGTTGAAATTCATACTTTAGCTTATAACTTTGGGAACTCAACTGAACCTTATTAAGAGACACTTATTACATGTCATGGTAGAGTAAACCCAATCTCTCATCATTACTTTTACCACTAATCTCAGATATGAACCGATATTTTCAGCTTGAACAATTTTTTGGAGTAACCTTTGTCAAAGTATTATCTAATATTTATAAAATGCTTTTGTTAAAGTTCTTAATTTTTAAAATAGTAACGTTTTTGTTTTCAAAAACCAAAACATAAGAAAGTATTTCTTTCCTATCTCTGTTCCTCATCCACTAAGTTCTCAGTATGAGCCCCAACAAGTAGCTATTATTATTTCTTTGTGTATAACTCGAGATATTTTTATGTGTATATAAGTAAATATAAATACGTATTTTCCATTTTTTGTAACAGATGTTACCTCTATACCTTGATTTTGTTTATGTATCTTGGAGCCAAAACTACTGCTTTTAAATAATCATGAAATAAAGTTTTGTACTATTTTTGTTTTTGTTTGTTGATACTTTCTATTTTGGCAAATCTGAAGATTCTGAGTGAATTTTTTTTTTCTTTAAGTTTTAGAATTTAATCAATTAGAAAAGCCTTCCTCCTTCTTCAGTTAATAAAGAATTCTCTTATATTTTATCTTATTACTTTTATTGTTTTAATTTTTATGTTTAAATCTCTTGTCCACTTGAAATTTATCTGCATATACCATTGTTTTATAGATATTTTAATTTTTATAAATAAATTTTAATTTAAATAACTGTTCTGAAGTTCCACCTGTTTATTAATTTAGCCCATCTTTTCCCCAATGATTATAATATACTAAATTCTCACATATATTTTGTTTCATTCCAAACCTTTCCTCTTTTCCTTTAGTATATGTGCCTATTTGTGGACTATTAGCATACTCTTATTTATTAAGGATTTAGATTATATTTTACTGATAGGATTAGTCCCTTTGTTTTTCTTTATTTCCTCTTCAGTGCTTTTATATCTCTACATGAACTTATCAGTCCTGTTACCCTAACAAAAAGTCCTATTGACAATTTTATTGAAATGGCACTATTATTTATAATTTTAAGTTCTGGTGAAGTGATAGTATAGGGGTGTTGTTCTCTGTGCAAGAAAACATAAAGCCTTCCTGTGGTCAAGATGTACTTTGAGTCCTTGAGTGCTTTACAGTTTTTTTCATATAGGTGTTGGACATTTTTGTTGGTGCCTTGGCATTTTGTCTTTTTTATTGCTATTGAATATGAACATTCTCTTGAAAGTGCCATCACTGAAATCATTAGTAACATAAAATGTAAAATTCAGACTTCATTGGCATCCTCATCCTGCAGACTTTTCCTATGTTTTTGAAGCCATTGACCACATTTTTTTTTTTTCTGGAAAGCCCCCCCTCCCCACAATCCTCCTCCACCCCCAGATTTTTTTCCTCTTTGGTCTCTTTTGATTCTTTTTTTCTTTTTTTTTCTCTTTAAACTTCTTTAAGTGTTGAAATTCCCCAGAGTTTGTGTTTAGTTTTCATTTTTGGTTGCCAGGGTAATCTCAGTTTCCACTACAGGTCTCTGTCTTCACTTTGCACTGCCTTTTGATCATCCTAGTCTGGTGTTTGTATTCCTCCATGACTCAAGGCACTCACTTTGCACCACTATGGTGCTTATTGTGCTGCATTCTGAGGTCCTTCTGCTTATTTCTAGTCCCAGCTAGATATGAGTTCCTCAGTTGGAAAAGTGTTGTCTTTGTGGGTTCTTTGGCTAATCCTAGAGTGAATAGTGGTGCACATGCTCAGAAGTCAGGTTTTGAGTAGGAGTGAGAGGGATTTTGGGGAGTAAAAAAGATTGAGCTACCTTGTTGAGGGAGAAGAAATGGAGCTTAGTTTGTGCTTGTTGAATATGAGGACATTTAAGTGGGCTATATAAGATGTCCACTTAGAATAAGAAATAAGCATATGATTTTGCATATGCAGTAGGTTTTGGTAGCTATTTATTGGTAATATGTATCTGGAAGGGATGTCAATACTCAAAGCAACAAAATAAATTCTTTGTGTCAGATCCTTTATAGAGAGAAAAGCAATTATTTGGGGATCAGATTTCCAGTGTTCATTGGAAAGTGTGAAAAGAAAGTGAAGGGGAGGAAAGTTAGAGGATAAAAGGAAATGCATTTCACAGAGCCAGAGAATAATAGAGTATTAAGGGTGTTGCTTTAGATGTGTGACCAACAATAAGCAGGCTATATTAATTTGACAAGAAGACAGTAGTGACTTCAAAGTTTCTTTAGAGTGTGAGAGTAAAGGGAATTTATAGATTGTAGAGGGGGAAATAGATGGTCAGAAACTAGGAACCTTGGATACAGCTGGTTTGAAACATCTTTCAGTGGAACGAGAAAAATAGCTAATAGGAAAAGGAGAGAAATCACTGTGAAGAAGTTGTTTCCAAGATGGGGGAGAGCTCTGCACATCCTTTGAAAGAAAGGCGAGGACTGGTGTCAAGCAGAGTAATTTGAAGGAGATGTAGAAGAGCAAGGATCTGGAGTCAGAGTAACGGATGGGATAGCCTTAGAAAAAGACATTGAGACTCCCCCATTTCTTCCTTGGCGACTAGAGAGATGAGAGAATTGATGTAAAACAAATAAGTAGATATTGAGGAAAGATAGATGGTGACAGGAGTCAAGTTGCACCTTGGTGTGCAGTATTTGATCATAAAGTAGAAAAATCTACACAGAAAATGACAAATGATATATATTTTCAACAAGAACAAATCCATTATGATATTAAGGGCACTGAGTGAACTTTGGTAGTAAAATAAAAAATGTCAGAAGTTCTTGAAACCTAACTGGGAAATACTTTATTTTAAGCTCTTTTCTAGTGTAATTAATTGGGGGATTAAATTAGAATCATATTTTATTTAAATCTCTCTCTTAATTTCCGCTGCAGGTTATATCTTAAGTGTTGTGTTACTTACCTTACCCAGGCAGCATCTGGTCCAGCTTTATTTATATTTTTTGACTGCCCTGCTCCTCTATGCTGGACATCAAATCTCCAGGTAACAATGTGACACCTTTTTTGAAATGTCTGACTGAATTTATAACTTAATTTAAAGTTTTCTTTTGCCAATAAAATTGCTGATAAAAATGAATACTGTTAAGAAGCTAAGACTTTGGTAAGTATCTAAAAAACAGATGTTTTTGATACTTGTTTTCTAAATATGTATTTTCTAAATAAATATTCAGAATTAATAGCTGGGATTATGTTCAAATTTTATTTCTGTTTAAAACCTTGAGTTTATAGGTAAGGATATTCTTGAACTTTTTTGTATTATCTGAGAAAAACATTTTCTGGGACAGGCTATTGGAGCATGGAGCATCTTAACTCTGCATTTCCAAGCATTTTAGGAAGTCAGCTTATTAATGTGTGGAATCCCTCTAAACTGCAATTATATAGAGTGGGTGATTGATAGAAATAATTTGATAAGACTAATCATTTATCTTAGAATTTCTGCCTCTTCAACAATATTGTCACTTTACCTAGGTCTGCTAGACCTTAATTTTAAGACTCAGGTCAGCCAATGCATATGACCTTCCTACCTTTGAAACATTGTCAAAATGTAGGTGAACCAAAAGTGACACCATAAATATAAATAAATCTGGACATATGTCTTTTGAAACTGAGGTTTCATGAACTGCAATTGAATTTTACTCCCAATTCAGAGATGTGTGGCATTTAACTTTGTGTTACTACCTTTAATAGTCACCTGAAATTTTACCACACAGAGATAGATTTATTAATATTCTAGTGTTCTCTCCTAGTTTTTTCATACCTTCGTTTCTCACCATTTCAGTTGGAACAAAAGAGTAAGAATAATTATAATAATTAGTCAACTGGCTTTTGGCCCCTCTTGTAGATGCAGGCCCTCCTTCTTCCTTAATATTTTATATACTTAACTCTCAGAGTTCTAGAGTAGCTTCCCTGAAACTCAAATCTTCTGCTTTTGTCTCTTCTTTTCCTACCTGGTTGACTTTCTTTGCTCAGTTTGGTCCCAGGAGGGTGATATTTTACTCTTTAATTTATGCCACTATCCTTGCCCAGGGTATGCCATCTAATGTCAACATTGCAAATCTGGAGCTGCCAGAGTAGTGTTCAAATCAAGCTGTGTTCCACTTAACAACAGAGGCAGTGACCTTTGTTTTGTGTTATACATTTATGTCCTCAGAATGAAAACAATTTAAGTCCTTTCCAGTAGCATATTCATAGAACTTAACTAGACCAAGGGCCAGTACTAACTCAGACAAAATTTTGTCTTCATCCAGCACTACCAGCACCAATCCATACACAGTTTGTATGTGATGCATTACTTGGATACCTCTGAACCTAAGCTCAGGTTCAAGGTGGAGACACTTCTCCATCTTTATTTGTTCATTTTTAAACAAAAATTCCATGTGTAGAGTATATGTAAGAGTTAGCATCTGAGCTCTGGATTCACCATCTTAGTGTGCAAATGAGTGCTTGGGCACATAAGAGCTTTTCACATAGTTTGTGGATGGGTGGATGGGTGATTGGATAGGCTCAAATCCTAGGTTATTTATTTAGTGTTCTATAACCTTGGATATTACGAGAGAGAGAATCCTTATTTTCCTCACCTATAAAATGACACTCTCTCGAAGGACTGTTTTAAAATTCAATTAAGACATAAGTTTCTTAGCACAATTTCTGACATACGGTAAGTACTTAATGAATTTCATTCATATTATGTCTTGTTTTTAATCACACAACAATGTTTTGTGAGCATTTTAGTGCTTTAAAAAATGATTTTTTTAAATGATAAAATTCCATGGTATAGTGATAAGTTGATAACTTTTTAGAATGGGTAAGATATTGATGATCAACAAGAAAATCTCAAAGCTGATGGTAGAGGTATTAGAATTGTTGCTTTATTAGTTATAATTCTGGTTGAAAAACTATGAACCTGTCCTTTCCTTCATATTTTTTCCGTTTCCGTGTAGTTTAGTGGTATACTGATGACTAAATCTGTGTAGCTATATTTTTGTCTATAGTATCACCAATTCATGGATTTTTCAGAGAGGTCAAATTTCTGTTCTGTAAGGACACAAAGCAGCTTCTGAAGTTTAATAAAAACACTTTTTCTGACCATTCTTGGCAATTTCAACTTTTTAGTTTATGGGAATTTTTTTTTTAATATTTATAGTTTATTTTCATTGTTAAAACATTAAAATATAACAAGCAGGAAAAAAATTTTTTCATAATGTTTGAGTGGGCAAAAATACTTCCTATTCTTATTTCATGTTCCTCTTTATTAAAATCCTTTGGTATTTACAGATGAAAAATGAAGTAGGGACATTCCTGGACTTTAACTTAAATATAGGTTTTCTAATTTTTTCTTCAGTCATCTTCAGGAGACAGCATAATTAGTGGAAAGAAAATTAGTTTTAGGGTTGGTTTTACTACAGTAAATATGTTACCTCGGCAAATGACTTGTTTGACACTATAAACAGTGCTTATCTTAGAATTTTGGTATTAAGTGAATGAATTTCAAAGTATGGCACATTTTAGTATTTTTCCTCAGTATAATTTATACTGTATGGTGCTTTCTCACAAAAGGTTAGAAAAGACATGCTGTCCTTGAATAATTCAAGACATGACTTTTAATAAATATTGAAGTTTGAACTTGCCATATTTATAAGATACTGAGACTATTTATTTAAATTTAGAAGACTTTAGTTTTAAAAATATAATGGTTCAGATTTCATGGGGCAGCTTAATAACTGACTTTCTTTAAAAAAAAAAAAGCTTTATTAAGATAAAATTTACATACCCCTTTATAGTATGTGGCTCATTGGTTTTTAGTGTTTGCAAAGTTGTGCAAACTATCACCAAAATCGATTTTAGATTTTTACTGCCCCATATGGAACTCCATATCCATTAACATTCACATCCTGTTTCCCACCACTCTCCTGTTCCCAGCTGTAGGCAACCATCAGTCTTATTTTCTGTCTCTTCAGTTAGCTTATTTTGAATATTTTATATACATTGGATTGTACCAAACATAGTCCTTTGTACCTGGTGTTTCATTTAGCAAGGTTCATCCATATTGTAACATGTATCAGTACTTTATTTCCTTTTCTGTCCAAGTCATAATCTGTTGTATGGATATGCTGCATTTTGATGGGCATTTGGGTTTCTACTTTTTGGCTGTTACAAATAATGTTATAGACATTTTCTTGTGGACATGTGTTTTTATTTTCCTTGGGCATTTACATTGCAATGGAATTGTGGTATTATAGGGTCTCTATATTTACTTTTTGAGAAGTGTCAAGATCTCTTTTTATTATTATTATTATTTATTTATTTATTTATTTATTTATTTTTGGTACTGAGGATTGAACTTAGCCACTGAACCAAATCATCCCTTTTTTTATATTTTACTTAGAGACAGGGTGTCATTTTTTAGGGCTTCTCTAAGTTGCTGAAACTGGCTTTGAACTCACAAACCTCCTGTCTCAGCCTCCTGGCCTGCCAGATTGTTTTGTAAAATGGGAACACTATTTTGCATTTCTCCCAATAGTATTTGCAAGTTCCAATTTTTCCACATCCTTGTCAACATTCATTGGTGTCTTGTCATTATTAGCAGAGTCATCATAGTGGTATAAAGAGATGTTTCATTGTTCTGTTGATTTTCATTTTACTTTTGGCTAATGATATCGAGCCTCCTTTCATATTTTCATTCACCATTTGGAAATATTATTTGGAAAATGTTAGTTCATTTTTCATTCATTTTATTCATTACTCATTGTACATTATTTAATTGGGTTGTTTTTATTGTTGAGTTGTAGAAATTCTTTATGTATTTTAGAAACAAGTCCCTTCTCCTTATAACTGAATAAAATCTTTTTCCTTCTTAAAGCTCATTTTTCATTTGTGCAGTTTGTGGACTACTGACAATCAGTCCTAAGTACTTATAAACTAAACACTTTGAAACTTCTCTAATCCACTGTGATAGCCTCTTCTCTTTTAACTGAAATTGGGAGCATAAAGACTAAGATGTATGAAAAAGGCCTCAAATATAGCTTGCAATTAGAAAGATTCTTGCTGTAAAAAAGCACATGAGTTATAAAAGTTACACAAACAACAGAACCAGGAGCTCACTATTCCATTAACTGATTAAAGATCTTTATACATCAGTCTGTTAAGCAGTCTAAGTCCCTGAACAACCTAGGAACCATCTGTACATTCTGGCCACCTATGGGAAGCTTTCAAAAGATCTTAATTAGGAAAGCTAATCTTTCCCACAAATCAAAGTGGTAGCCTTCTGAGTTATCTTTTGCAATATGGACAAACAAAGCACCATTCAGTACAAGAGATCTAAGATGCTAAGATGTTTAAATACCTATATTTAAGTAAGTATTATATGTGCACAAACATATGCTTACTATGCAACTGAATTGTTCATTTACACAGTGTTTATTTAAATTGTTTTGACATCTTCTTTTAAATTGTTTTAATTGTTAATATGACATCTTTATTTAAATTGTTTCTCTAGCTTCTTTCAGGCCTTCCAGATATTTAGTCAATTTTATTTTATTCCTGTCAAAATTAAAAGTTCAATATTTAAACAAAAAAATTTATTTAATGATTTCTTTGTTTATTGTAATGGTTCTCAACTAAGGGCAGTTTTGTCCCCCAGGAAGCAAAGTCTAGGGACATGTTTTGGTTGTTACAACTGCAGTTTTCACTGTGTGACTTAATAATAGTAAGGATAAAGTGTTGCTACTAGTTAGTAAACCTCACTGCAGCAGGGACTGTGTTTTGTCTACTGTAGTATCCACAGGGCCTAACAGAGTGCTAGCAACATATTATATACGGCAGTTTCTTTACAAGTTAAAAATTGTGCAGAGCATATTAATTTTTCTTAGAAGATTTGCTATATGTTATTAGAGTTTAAGGCAAGAAACTCTAAAGACAAAGAAGCTTTTAAAAAGAAGCTAAACTAAAGAAGACTTTAAAATAATGCAAAATAGTTGACAAATGTCTCAATAAGAATTTCCAGAATATTTTTGAGTTTGCTGAAGTATATTATAGAACATCTGTAAAATGATGACAGAATCAAATGGGAGAGAAAACATGACAGGGAACTCCTTTCTGTGGTCTTCTTTGCTCTCCACCAAGAGAGCTACTGGGAAGAGAACCCTTCTAGGGCACCTTTTGGCTTTCCCCTTGAGGATAGGGCTCTTGTGTTGATGCTCCTTAATTGAGATGAAATTAACATACTATAAAATTAACTATTGAGATGGCATGGGATACATTTATATAGCTATCACCTTTATCTAACATTTAAAATAAAGCCTTGTGTTCATTTAACAGATGGTTCTACTTCCCCTTCTTCTAGCCCCTGGCAACCACCAGTCTGCTTTCTGTCCTTGTGGGATTTTCCTGTCCCATGATTGAACTGGATCTATTAGATAGGGATATGGTGTGACCAAAAAGAAATTACTTGAATTTAGAGGCCTAGGAAATACTGGGACTCAGAGTTATATCTCTTTTTAAATATAATTCTACTTCTTAAAGAGCATTTCAAACACTTTGTAAACATGCTATTTAATTTTAAACTTCATAATTCTTAATTCTTCCTTCTCACAACTGCAGAAAACATAGTAACTATATTGGGGGTTACCTGTAATATTCAGGAATGTGTTCTTTGCATATACGTAGGAATTACTCAGCCATTACATGGTTGACATCTGATGCCAGATAATTCTTTGTTCTGGGGAAATGTCATGTGCATTGTAGAAGGCTTAGCATCATCTTTGGCTTTTTCCTACCAGGTACCAGTAGCAGCCTTTTCTCTCCCCCCCCCCCCAGTTGTGATAATCAAAAATGTTTCTAGACAGTACACATGTCCTTTCCAGGGCAGAATTATTCCTGGTTGACAAATACTGCATTAAAGTTATTCTTCTTGAGAATCTGGATTTTTCTTTCAGTAGAAAGAGATTGTGAATATAGTACATATTAGAAATAGTCATTAGAGAGTGAAATGGAGAATTGTTAAATCACCTGTAGAGCTTGTCAATCACTGATTTTTATAATCATCCCCCAAACCCCAAACTGCTCCTGTTTAAAAAAAAAATTTAGTTTTAATTTTTGAATTTGTCAGTACTCAGCTGCTTGATTATGTAAGGGTCATTCCTTGTTTGGTTATGCTATGCTAAAGGAATTCAACTTGATTGCCTAACAGGAAGTAATTTCATAGAAAAAATAATGAATTTGAGTTTGTTCAGAAATACTGAAAACATTCAAATTATTTTAAAGTACAATGAATAATACATTCAACAGTTGAGGAAAAGAGGGAGGAATTTTTTTTACATAAATTTTTCTTCTTTGATGCCAAAAGAACTTAAGACAACTATTTTCTGTAATACTACTCAACTTCCTGATAACAAAATAAATTCTCCTTTTTTATGCTTCCTGCTTATAGTTTTCTCAGAGTGTAAAAGGCTTTTATATTATTGCTTAAAGCTTACTACTTCTCAGTTGTCAAATGTTGAATTTTTTTGTGATGTAGTATTTGTTTCAAAATAAATATGTAATCTACATATTATAATTCTCTTTGCAAATTCCCATAGATTTTTTTTAAAGGTCCTTTTTTGTGGGGGGTTCTAGGGCTTGAACCAAGGGTGTTACACATGGGTGGCAAGCACTTTACCACTGAGCCACATCCCCAGCCCCAAAATAACAATTTTTAGGCTGTGCTGCTGTGAAATAGTTGTGGTTTTATCTGTAGCTAATGAACTATATTGGGGGACACACTTTGGGAGAAATAAGAGAGGTGATGGTGGAAGCACAAAAGGGGAAATGTAGTATACTGTGATTAGGGATTTTCATACTAGGATAGAAGGATGATGTTTCAACTTTTTTTTATTGGGCACAAAATGTTGAATAAGGCCATGGGAAAAAAGGAAATCAACATATTGTGGAACTTTGGCTACCTTCTTTGCATAGTAAAACTCAGTTTCAGTAAATTGAATCTGTTTCCAGTACTTGGAAGATAGAGGTAAAGGCCATCCCTATATAATTTATTTTATTTTATTTTATTTTTTTTTTTGGTGCCAGGGATTGAACCCAGGGACACTTAGTCACTGAGCCACATCCCAACCATTTTTTCGTATATTATGTGGAGACAGAGTCTCTCTTAGGTTGCTGAAGCTGGGTTTGAATTTGTGATCCTCCTGCCTCAGCCTTCCGAGCTGCTGGGATTACAAGCCTACACCACTGCACCCAGCCATTTCTATATAATTCTTTATATCTAAACTTTTTCTTAACTGTAGAAGTTATTAACATGTGCTTGAAAATGCTGTGATAAAGCTGCTTCTCTCCTCCATCCAATACATTCTTACTGTTTTTCTTCTTTAGAGACTATGTTAGGAGTGAATTGGAGTCTGCGTATGAGGGACCAATGTATTTAGAACCTCTCTCCATGAATCGGTTTACCACTGCCTTAATAGGTAAGTATCATTAAAGACTTTAAAGTATTGGTAGGAACCAATGAGTCTGAGTCTGTACTTTAGTATCTATGATAAAAATTGGTGTGTACTTTTAAAAAAATGCAAAAGCTCCAAGTTATTAATGATGATTCTCTTTAAGTACAATAGTTGTTTAATGTCATATTTTCTTAATCTTTTCCCCACAAATAGGTGTTTCTGTTTTTTATAATCATATTGTTTATACCTCATAGTTTTTTGTGTTTTTGTGTGTGTTTTGAGTATTTGGGAAAATTAATTTTTAAACAGCGATATTTGAAAGATTAAAATAAAATTTAAATCTACTCTTTGTTTAAAGTCATCACTGTTTTGTCAAAAATAAATTGCCAGAAATGTTAAGAATTTTAGATGTGATTGTATCACTGAAATAGCAGAATATTTAAAGTTGAAATGTTGGATAAGGCCTAAAAAAATATCCATACAGTCCAAAGTGAGCTACCAGACCGCACTATGCCAAAGTTCCGAAAAACCTATTCTGTGAATCTTAAACTAACCTTTATAGAAGGTATTAAAAAGCTGAATATTGGAGCTTGAAGAATTTCTTTGAAGAGGACTATTTTCTGATATTAGCCTTTGCATTTGAAGAGGCCCCTGTCTTCTGTGGTGTGGGGGAATACTATGGACTGATTCAGACCTGCAAAATCTAAAGCTGCACTGTCCAGAACTTATCACAGGTGGCCACTTAACACTTGAAATGTAACTCTTCCAGATTCAGATGTGCTGTGTGTGCAAAAACACACATTCAGTTTCTTCTTAGTCCAAAAGGGTGTAAAATATCTTTTAATTTTTAATATGAGTTGAATGTATATATGATATTTTAAATGTATTGGTTAAAGTATATTGTTCTGTTATCTGTTTCTGTTAGCTTTTCAAAATGACTTTTAGAAAATATTAAATTATATATGTGGGTTGTGTTGTAATTCTAATGGGATATAAAAGGCTAACAGTGAGCTGGCTGCTTGTAGAGTTTTTTTGACTGGGGAGTGAAAATGCCTTGTAGGGTTGTGTTATGGGAATATTTGTTAGGTTAGAAAGCATGTAAAATTTTGTTATGGATGTACCTTAATATGTGTATGAGACATTATTTCCTTGATCAGTGACTTATGGCCACAACTCAACTAAGATTCAGTGAATAAGGAAATAAAATAATTTCTATAAACTACTAAATGGCATTTTTTTCTGACTTTGATTTTAAAGTAACTTCCTACTCCTTTTCTTCCATTTCAACAATAAACTTTTATTGAAAAACAAAATACTTTGAATATGCTGTGATCTTATAGGGTTGAAAATTTCTTGGAGATATTTCTATTAGTAGAATCTTGGAATCCAGAGATTATGATTTTGATTTATTTAGAATTACCATTTGGCACAGGCACATCAAAAAAGCAGTTTACTCTTGTGGAGCTCCAGGGGAGATTCCACTAATAATATGACTCCTTCCTCCTTTCACCTAAATAGGAGGAGTAGTCTTCTTTCAAAGAGAATATGTTGTATGAGTCATATTCTCTGAAAGAAGTCAAGTGAAGCTTGTAATGCCAGAGCTGAGCATTATATTGCTGCTGACTTAGACTTTTGGGAATTTCAGAAATTAGGAGAAGTTTACATCATGCTGAACAAGAAAATTTATTGTAGCTCTGAGTACAATAAAGTAAGATGCTGGAATCAAAATTTCTTAGCATTCCTAGTATTAAAGCATTACAAGCCTCTCTTTCAGTTTTAACTATTTTTTTATATTTTTTAAATATTTTATTTTTTAGTTGTAGTTGGGCACAATGCCTTTATTTTATTTATTTATTTATATGTGGTGCTGAGGATTGAACCCAGGGCACCACCGCTTGTGCTAGTAGAGCACTCCACTGCTGGGCCACAACCCCAGCCCAAATATATGCTTATTCTTAACCAACAAAATATACTATCATTTTATGATGAAAATCGGCTCTCTCCTGCATCACTCCCCTCCATTCTCTGGACTCCTTCCCCAGAGGTTTCTTCTTTCAATGCTGATAAATTCTTCCCTGCTGTTCTGTCCTGTCTTCCTTTCTAGAAATCCTGTTAAATGGATTTGGACCTCCTAGGTTGGGCCCTTAATTTTCTTACTGTTGTGTTTTCCTCCACTTAATCTGGTTGGCCTTTTCTCTTTTTGGCTGGGGGCAGGTTTATTTTCTGAGATTTCCCAACGTTTATCTTCTAACCCTTTTATTGTTGTATTTTGATTTTTGTTATATAATTTTCATATCTAAGAAAAATGTTTTCCTTGAATTCTTTTATCATGGTAGTCTTTATTTCTTAGGTGTATAATTTATATTTTTGAAGGTATTATTACTTTGAAACTTCTTTTTGCTACTTGCAGTCTCTTCATTTCCTCTCAGGTCTTGTTTCTGTTTGTTTGTTTTGGTCTTTGTCTTTCATGAGAAACCAGTGTTTCTCAAGCCTGGATTAGAATCACCTGGGGAAAAAACAAAGCAATATAAAACCGATGCCTCTGCTACATTTGAGACTGATTAAACCTCAAGTTTTGCTTAAATGTCTAGGGATCCTCGACCTATCATTGTATTAAAGGGAGTTGCTAAGTTGTTGGAATTTCTTTAGGGCTTGCCAACTGGTGTGTTCCAGTGTGGGTGATCAAGTGGGAGTGGCTGTTAGAGGCAGGTACCCCAAGGTGTTAAGTCTTTGTAATCCTTTTACTTTGGCTGGTCAGCTTTCTCAGAGTGTGTAGAGGAGGCAGCTGGCAGTGATTAGAACTGACTGCTGAGAACTGAGTAATAAACTTAACAGCAGTGCTTTGGGATCTAGAGAGAGATCATCTCTTGAAGTGTAGCCTTTTATTTTCATCTGGGCATCTCCCCTCTGTTATGGATTGTGTATAGTGTCCAGGAGCTTCAGTTTCAGCATATTTCAAAAAGCAAACTTCATTCTTACTCCAGGTTAGGGGGAGGAGGTCTAGCTAAAAACACAATGAGTGGTCTCCTCTTTGTTTTCTATCTTCCAAAATGATGTTGACATAATCTCTTTTGGTGACCTCACCTCTTGTTTCTTCTCTTTTCTAAGCCTTTATGAGTATTGTTCACATTTGGATACTAGTTGTTTAGAGGGGAAAAACTAATGGTTTTAAGGAGAAAATAACACATTTTATAACATAGTAGATTGTTAAAGATGTTCAGCCTTGTGTAGAATTTGTTGCCATTTTTGTATTTTTCTATGGGTAAAGTACAAACATAACTGCAAATTTGTTTTGCTTTTCATTGGCAAGAAGGAAGAGAATATGAATAAGTGACTTATAAACTAATCTAGAAGATAATATGCTTAAGAGTCTTAAAGAAATTGTGAAAAGAGCCACGGGGGACTTGTTCAGTCACAGAAATGAAACAGGGTGGCACTGTTAACAGTGTGTCACTGGGAAAGAAAAATGGCAAGTTTCTATACAAACCCAAATATGTAAAAGATTTTAGAGTTTACTGAAGTGGCATTTCAAATTAAAAAGAAAATAATGGGTGATTCTAATAACTAGTTCTGAGACAATGGACCGAACATCTGGAAAGAATAGACTTAGATCTTTCTTTTTCCCTTATTCCAAAATAAATTCAAAATGTATTAGTTTTTAAATTAAAAATTACTAACAGAAAATGTAGGTGAATACTTGTATTATGTTGGGTAGGGAGAGCCATTGCACCAAAAATAGAAACATTTCCTTAGGAAGAAAATGATTAGTTTATTTTCAGTGAAACTTGTTAAGAATGAACTTATTTAAAATATTAAGACATGATACAGTAGAACAATTTAATCAGCTTACAGGATTTATATTTTGATCAAACATTGATACTTATTTCAATAGAAAAATGAATAAAGAATGAGAACAAAATTTCACCAAATAATTGCAAGTGTTTTTATATACTTATTGGTAATGTTCAATTCTATTGATAACCGAAAAATGAAAATTCAGAAACCTTAGAAAATATTTCTTGTTCTTTCCTTCTCTAAATTATACTCACTGTAGGCAAACCACTAAGAAAATGGGCATCTTGTATACTAGATAACTTGTTTCTGGAGGACAGTCTGACAGTATGTGTCTGAGGCCTTAAAAATGATTCAGAAATTCCACTTTTAGGAATTTAGCTTAAGAAAATGTTAGGAAATGTGCCCCAAGTAGTAAACCTATGCTAGGATATCATAAATGTATAATGGTGTTTTAAATGCACTAGCTTATTCAAACAAAGCACTTCATAATTAGGAAATATCAGGAAAAGGCCAAATGCTAATATTTTATCACATGCATTATTTAGTATTCCACACAAATTTTAAATATAGCCATATGTATTAGCATGGAGAGATGTACAGTGTGTTAAATGAAAAATGTTGATTGTGAAGTAGTTTGTGTACTATCTTTTTAAAAATCTCAAAAGCAGTGTGATCTTGGATAAGTAAGTGTATTTCTTGGATTTTATGTTTTTACCTATAGTCCTGATCAGTTAAATATTGAGTACCTTTGGAAAAGGATCTAACGATGAATAGTAGAAATGAATTATTATGTTTTAAAGAACTTTCTCCGTGTTGTAAATATAGTCAGACATATGATGAAAACCAGTGGAGATTTATGTTGCTTTTTTCTAATCATGCCAAGTGAATTAGTTTTCAACATTCATAATACATGTGAATATGTAATTATAGTCGATGAAGTGAAAATTTGATTTAAAATTTTATACAGTAGATCTGGACTTCTAAAATCTGTGTTACCATCATTATCAACAGTAAGTTTATTTCTTTGATTACCAAGTGCTCAGAATTAAATGCATTCTGTCCTGTTTTAGGTCAGTTGGTGGTGTGTACTTTATGCTCCTGTGTCATGAAAACGAAGCAGATTTGGCTCTTTTCAGCTCATATGCTTCCTCTGCTAGCACGACTCTGCCTTGTTCCTCTGGAGACTATTGTTATTATCAACAAATTTGCTATGATTTTTACTGGATTGGAAGTTCTCTATTTTCTTGGCTCTAATCTTTTAGTACCTTATAACCTTGCTAAGTCTGCATACAGAGAATTGGTTCAGGTAAGATCATCACACACAGGTGAATAAAATTTTACATAAACATTAATAGAGCTTGTTCATTTTTATTTCATAGTCATAGTTACAACATTCCTTTCTACAGCTTCAAAACAGTGACTATTTTCAGCTCACTTAGGAGCATCTGAGATTCTTTCTTGGAAGTTCTCTTGAGAAGGTGGTAAAGGGAAGAGCAGACTGATTGGGTTTATATCCCAGAGCTGCTGTTATCAACTGTATAACTTTGGGATAATCACTTATCTTCACTTTCTGTAAAATGGAACTAATAATAACATTGTACTTTCTTCATGGGGTTGCTATGAGATTTAAAAGTCAGTTTAGTGCCAGGTAGATGTATATGTTAGCTGTTGTAATAGAGATAAAAATAATACAGAATCACATCTAGAAGTCACATCCTAGTTTTTTTTTTTCTGATTATAGTCCTGCTGTGACCATAGTTTCTTTCCTTTTTAAATTTAAACTGAAAAGTTAAATAGTTGTGGGTTATATTATGGATGGATTTCATTTGGATGCAGTGCTGGAGCTAACATTGCCAACATAAAATGCCTCTTGTAATAAAATAGTCTCTTTCTTTCTTTCTTTCTTTCTTTCTTTTTTTTTTACCTTTGCTCTAAGAAAAATTACTCCCAGACACAAACTAGACTTTTGGGAGATAAATTTTTTTGATTTATTTTTCAGTTTCAGTGTATAAAATAGATCTAAACCTGACTGGTATGAAAAATGTGTTTACATGGTTATTCTCTTCTGCCTCTTGACTATGTACATGACCAGAAAGTATAGGAAGCTTTTAGATTAACCACACAAATGACGTGCTCTCTTGTGCCTCAGGGGCAGATCTTTAAGGAAAAACTGCCTGAGCAGGTCTAAGCCTGATTCTATCTCCTTTCTTTGTCTTACACAGTTATTACCTGGGTGGTTCCCAGAAGTACATATTTCAAAGAAGAGGATATTATTTCCACATTCAGTGTAGAGATGCTTTTTAAGGAGGGGTTGTAGTTATATTCCGAGTGAGAATAACAAGTTTAACAGATGAACTTTTTTTCTTTTTAATTTTATCTTGTGGCACTATTCTAATTTGATAAACAGGAGATACTTAGTAACCCTCTTTTGACTATTAAATATGTAATACCCATAAGACAGAGTCTCCATTTTTTCAATGTTGTGTGTACTCCCTTGGTTGCCATAAGATTTATGCATCACCAGGTGGAGTAGTTGAAAATAAATTATAGGTTATGAAATTTGTGACTTAGGAAAAATGGGTAAGCAAGAAATGTAGAGTTAGACTTTTTAGTGATCTGTTCCTTGAATGGAAAATAGAGAATGTACTCTTTACTTCTTAATAATCTGCTTGCTTCTAATGATACTTTTATATCTAATCAAGCAATTCACTTTAACAATATTTTCTAGTTGGGAAAAGTAGACATTTGTTGTGGGTAGGCTGTAGAAAAAGAATTGCTTTACTGATGAAAAATATAAAATAATCTGCAAGTCATTCTACTTAAAGCTCTTTACACCTTTTTGAAATATACTGGTGTCACACTGAGAGATGCTGGCAAGATCAGTTGGCTGCTGAGGTAGGGTTTTGTAGGCTGCCTAGCAGAACCCTACTGGGTTTCCAGGGACTGGTCCCTGGCTTAGTAACTATATAGAAACTTGGTTACAGCTATGATCTTAGATTCAATCAGATTCTGACATTTGATTCTTGCTAATCAGTTCCATTAGAGATTGTTTTATAACTGGAAAATGAGTTTATTGAGTTATAGCAGATTACTAAGCTTTTTAAAGGTGTGCCCTTTTCCTGGTGTTAATGCACTTGGCAAACAAGATTGAGAACTATGGTTGATGAGTGAATACCCAGTAGGATCAAGGGGAATTTATTCATCTGAGGGAAAGGCTTGTTAGCTACCTCGTGTGCAGTAAAGTAGATTTCTCCAGTGAGTAAGTAAGTTTTGTCTTTCACTGAACTACTTCTCATCTATGACATTCCTGAGTAAGCCCTGAAAAAATTTTTTTCTGATTCTCTTTTTCCTAACCCCTCAATCATTGTATTATTCGTGTTAGTTCTGATTATTTTGATTAAATATAAGTATTTATCAAGCCTCCTCAAATTGCCTCAGGAGTAGTTCTGTTCTGAATGTGATTTTACTTTGACCTTACCCTTGAACTGCTAAGGCATTTTGCTGTTGCCATCAGATGGTGTGTGAAGTGTTATTAATATGAAAATGAATAAATTTGTATAAACATAATAGTATTACTATCTAGAGAGCTAACTTTAAAAAATTTAGCTGAAACAGTCTTGCAAAAAAAAAAGAAAATTTTAATTTTTACTTTAAATACTTCAGATTAAACTCAAAAAAGTGTTTAAAAGTGTCTATGGAGGGTGATGAAAAATGTTTTCCTGTCTTATTTTCTTATTTTCAGGTAGTGGAGGTATATGGCCTTTTAGCCTTGGGAATGTCCTTGTGGAATCAGCTGGTAGTCCCTGTTCTTTTTATGGTTTTCTGGCTCGTCTTATTCGCTCTTCAGATTTACTCCTACTTCAGTACTCGAGATCAGCCTGCATCGCGTGAAAGGCTTCTTTTCCTTTTTCTTACAAGGTAATTAATAAGAGCCAATGATACTATATATAACCTTAGGAAGAGAAAACTTCAATCTAGGAATAACAATTTTTGGAAATTACTTTTTGAAGTCATGTTATATGACTTCATATTTCATTATGGTAGGATTTTCATTCAGTGGGTACCAAGGCCTGGCCAGTACAGGGGTATGCTAATGGGAGTCTGAGAATATATTTGGCTGTACTGGGGACCAAAGTATAGCAAATGATTTGTGGAAAGGTACATAGCAAAGTATAAAAGTATTTTTTCAATTTTAAGTTAAATTACTGGTCAGTAAGAGAAAAATGATATTTAAAAATCACTTATCATTTATTAATATATCTCACTGCCAAACTTGCCCCTCACATTTAATCTTTCTAACAAATTGGAGACATAAGTACTTTTATTGTCATTGCCATTTTGTAGCTGAGAAAACTATATCAAAAGTAACTTGAATGTGACACTGTTACAAGAAATAGAGCTAACATTCAAACCCCATCTGAGTTCAGAACTTGTGACTTTTCTGTACTCTTACTGTGTGACCTCATATTTTTAATGTTTTGCTTCAGAACTGACATAGTGATAAATAATTGATGAAACGGATAAGTCATAGTACTATACTCTTTAACCCAACAGAATTCTAAGACTTGGTTTTTAAAATTTACAGGTTTCTTTTAAGTCTTAGGACAGTTGAGTCCTTTCCCTAGCACACTGTCTTTTCTATGAGCTTACACCAGATTCCTGTTTCTCATTTTTTCCACTCTGGGTATGAATCTTCGTTCCTTGTTTCATTGTTACTTTGAAATACAATAATGAAAATAAATAAAGACAGGTAAAAGTTCTGAGTTCCAGTTATTAGAGCCATTGCTATTCATTCAGCTATCTAGTATGATGGAGGACTATGTATTAAGTGTTGTAGGTAATGAGAAGTTTTAAGACAAATTCATAGTCCTAAAGGAACATGTTATTGGTCAAGATGGAAATTATTAACACAAATCTAAATATCTATAAAAATGTGATAGGGCGATATCCATTTTAAAATGTAGGATAAACTTACTGATAGAAGTCAGATTTTGTACTTTATGAAAATGAGTCACATTTTTATTTATAAGTAGCTGTATAAGCATGCAATAAGTTGATGTCAAAGTCAGACAAATTTTAGTGACCAATTCTGTATTGAATAATATTTGTTTTTATATAAATATTATGGAGGTTTTATGCAGAAATCATAAATGATTTAAAAAAAAAGAAAAAGGTCTACAACTATGGTTAAGATAGTAACTCCAATGTGAGACTGTAATCCTCATACTTTAAGTCAAATTATTCATTTTGAATTCATTTTCAAATTATATATAGCATAATTATTTTAATAGTTTTAACTAGTTATTAACCTGTGAATGAATTTGGATTTATTTACAAAGCAGAAAAGTAATACTGAGATTTTGGATACCATACCAAAATAATTTTTCCCTCTATTTTCCTATACATAGGCAAGATGGATTATCCTTTCTCAAGATGAGAATATTTTGATTTGGTTTTAGTTGAGATGCTCCCATATTGGTTCTTTTTGTTAATTTTTGTCTCTAAGAGTTGTTTTCTGTCCTTGATGTTTTTGTGTGCCAGGTTATATTTATGTGTTTCATTGCCAAAAAACAACTTATTTACAAAAATAAGATTAGAAATTTACTAGAATACCCTACTCAAACAGAAAAGCACACTCAAACAACTAAAAAAAAAAAGGTGTTTTGTTTACCTCCAGAAAATAGAAATTGAAATCAATAAAAATGTCTCTTACTGAAGAGAGAAGGGAAGAAAAGTTTTATAAATTTCCAGAACTCTCTCACTTCCTCAAAGTTCAGTTTTAAACCTTTGGATCCTTTAGTATGCTCTCTTTTGAAAAATAAATGCACAATGTTTTCTGAAGTTAGAGAAGAATGTGCTCCTCTCGCATATGAAATTAGATCATATAGTTTTGGTGTAAAAGATTTCTCTAAATATGAAGACAAGAATAGAAGTAGTGATTCTCATATTTGCTTAAACAGTTTGTTTAAACATTATATAATGATTCCTGGGAAGAAAAATGTCACATTTCAGAAATTTAGATTAGTAAGAATGTCATGAAATTATTTGTTATTTTAGCTAACAACCACTATGACTAGTGGATATTTTGGCTGCTAGCAGAAAACCAGACATACTTTTCTATAATGTACATAGGTCTATACAACATTAGTTGCTTTCACATAAAAACCAATTTATAAGCAATTGTTTAGGAAAAAAAACTATATAAAAGTATAGAGCTACATAATAAATGATAGGTGTTGATTTACCTAAATGAATTTTCATGTATACAAATGAAATTCTCTGAAATCCTAAAGCTTAATGTGTTTGTGTTCGTGTATTCATGTGTATAAAATTATATATAGGTGCTGTGTAAATGCTAAATCTAACTCATTATTACATAATAGTTCATATTATTTATAATATATTTTTATACCTAAATTAATATCTAATATGTTAAATGAAAGTATTTCTAAGATCTAGTGGGTCTTCCAGTTGTCTGTTTAAGAGGTTTCACAGCAAACTTTTATGTTAAAAACTGATATACTAAAATTATTTTTAAATTATCCTGGACTTTACTCTTGGATATGCTTTTAAAATCATCCTTTAAAAAATTCATTTAACTAAACCTGAATTAAAATGTGAGACACTGGTAATATGTTTTATACTGTTGTAGATAGAGGGTTGTGGGTTGCCAGGAGGCCCTTACTCTGTAGCCATTCGGTCAAATAAAGAGTTGTAACAAGTGATCCTATTAGCAGTACAGTCTGAACATTTTGAACAGCCAGTATTTTTCAGAAGGAACAATGGGCAAAGGTACAAGTTTCTTTTGAATACTTACCAGCAGCTAATTATATGTTTCATAAGATTTGAACAGAATTTAAGCTTTCTGAATTTCATTGCATTTGAAGGAGATGATAGCTAATTAAGAAAAAATAAAGATCTTGTTTCAGATAGGGTGCCAAGTACTGAATATTTGCCAAAGAGCCAGAAAAAGATGTAATTTTGAATAACAATAATATGATTTAAAGTATTTATAGAGTGATCAGGTGATTTCATCTCAGATTTTGTCTTGAGGTGATTAAATGAGGATCTAATGAAACTTGGTGATTATTTAAAGGCTGAAAATGTTTTTATTCCAAATAGAAAATTCATATCTGTTAATTTCTCCTGCTCTTTTCCAGCATTGCTGAATGCTGCAGCACTCCTTACTCTCTTTTGGGTTTAGTCTTCACGGTTTCTTTTGTTGCTTTGGGTGTTCTGACACTCTGCAAGTTTTACTTGCAGGGTTATCGAGCTTTCATGAATGACCCTGCCATGAATAGGTAAGTTCTTTTATTGAATGTGTCTAGCAACATAAGCCTGTAGATAGCTTTAAGAAGTAATGACGAATTGCTTTGGTTGATGGATTTTAGAGGAAATGGAATTTTGAGGAGTTTTTCTAGATGTGTTGAAACATTGAGATAAAAATACTATGAAAAAATAACTAAATTCCCATGTTAAAATGTATTTTGATTGTATGTATATTACAATGAATAACAATGACACTGTTCCTTTTCTAGATTGCTTTAGGATTTTTCAAAGCTTTTTTCCCTTTGGAAGTTTCAGTGTAGTCCTGTTCAAATCTGATTCTATGTTTGATACATCCTTAAAATTTTTGTTGTTGTTGTTAGAACAAACAAAATTTGAATACTTCTTTTTGCTGTTAAAAAAGTAAGATCAGGTTTTGAGAAATCTGTAGAACTTCTTGTGATTTCTGTTACCTTCATATACGAATGTAATGTTTTTCATTTTTATGAGTTTATAGAAACTCTTCTCAAAAGCCTTCATTTATTTATATAGCCTCTTCTTAAAATCTTTAAATATTTATTATCCATAATCCTCCTGCTTGTCCCAGCCAAGAACTTTTAAGATGGAAAAAAGGGGGTGGTTCCGGTAAAGGGAACAAGAAAAGAGAAATAATTCCTGTAAAAGTTTAGAAGATTCATATAATTTACAAGGTTCAAAATGCAAGGTGACTGCTCCTTTCCCCTGTTTGCTGTTTCCTTTCCACAAAGGTAACAGCTCTAGATGGTTATTTTAAAAATTTTTATATGGAAAAAAGTACATTTATATATATATTGTTTTTTGGGTTCATTGTCAACTCTTTTTTGTTGTTTTGCTGTTAGAAAATAATACTGCTTTAAGTATCTGTACATCTTTTCTCTTTTAAAATCTTTAATTAGGAAAAATTTAAACCAACATACTTGATAGTAGTAAAATTAACCCCACATGCTCATTGCCCATTTCTGTTCTCCTGCTCCTATCAGCTCCACCCACCCTGCCCCCAACCCCATGATTGTTTGGAGATAGTATCATTTTGTCCCTAAATATTTCAATATGTAAATCTTTTGAAAAGCATAATTGCAACAGAATAATAGCCTAATAAAATAAATCCTTGCTATCAAATATCTATAGTTGTTCAAATTTTCCTAATTATTTTTTAACCCATTGTTTTACTCAACTCAGGATCCAAATAAGACCCCATATTGCAGTTTGTTTGATTGTCTATTAGGTCCATGCTATCTCTCTATTTCCTCCCCACTCCACCTCCCATCATATGTTGAGGATACCAGGTGTTTGTCCTGCTGAGTGTTTCAGAGTCTGAATTTTGTTGAGTGCATCCCATGGTGTCATAGAACAAGTTCCCCTATTCACTGGATTTTCATTTATACATACATCTTAATTTTGTAGTATATCCATAGAGTAAAATTATATCAGTAAAATTATGTGTACATTTAAATTCATATAGCAGCTTTGCTCCAGGAAGATTTGATGTCTGTCTCAACATTAGTGTGCTCAATTCCTCTCACATTTTTTGTTGATCCTTAGTGTCATCATAGTTTGAAATATTTGCTATGTGTAGTTTTAAAAACTGCACCTGTCCTTTAATTATTTCTCATTTATTTTTGAGAGGTCTTTATATATCAAGTCAATAGAATAAAAATTCTTATGACTTTGTATATGTTATATTTTTCTGTATGAAAATTAAATTTCAAAAAGTATTTGTATTTATCTGGTTCTTATGGTCTTTTTAAAGAGATATTTCCCTCTGGAAGATTATGAAGAAATTTACCGATATTTTTTGTTTTATAATCAGGGTATGGTTCATGACAATTCATAGGTCTAATTGATAGTGGATATCGAGAGACAGAAAGAAATGATTTATTAACAAAGTCTGGTTAGAAAAATTATTAGTGTTGCAAATTGTTTTTTTCCTTTCATGGTATGCTAAAATGGCAGGTGGTCTGCTTTTGCACATGAAGGGGAATACACACTAACATTTCACATTCATGTTGTATAATATGAAGTTACTGTACATACCAGAAAGGGTTTTGGTCTGAATTTTCGGAATTTGATTTACAAACTGTGTAACAACACTTTTGAGTCTTTAGATTATTTTCTTTGGACTTAAATGGGATTCACATTATTTACTTCTCAAATGTCTGCTTTTTTAGGGGCATGACAGAAGGAGTGACACTGTTAATTCTGGCAGTGCAGACGGGGTTGATCGAACTCCAGGTGGTTCACCGGGCATTCCTGCTCAGTATTATCCTCTTCATTGTTGTAGCTTCTATCCTACAGTCTATGTTAGAGATTGCAGATCCTATTGTTTTGGCGCTGGGAGCATCTAGAGATAAGTAAGTAATTTCCTAATATTCTTTGATTTAACTTAATTCTTATAGTATTCTTTCCATGAATTTGTTATCTACAGCCTTAGGGAATGTTAATGATGGACAGTAAAGATGGAAAACAAATATGTAACCGGTATTTTAAAATTTATTTTTTTCCCTCAAGATTTCTGTAGTCAAAAAGTCTTACCAGAGACTATGAAATTACAAAAATTCAATACCTTTTATATTTGTCCAGTTTTAAAGTTAAAAAAATAGAACATATTTAGTCCAGTAAATATAGTGATTATTATGTAATTTTGTTCTGTGAAATGTTATTAAAATAGGAAACAAAGCATTGTTTAAAAAACAAAAAAAGAAAGCTGCAAGTGAAAAAGAAAAATAAAGGCTGTCAGATAATCGTAAAGATAGGTATTTATGGGATAAGAGCCTTTTAGAGAGTTGTTACTTACTGAGTTATAATGGAGATTCTTGACACCTATGGGACCAAATGAAATTAGTAGTTGGATTCATGTATATCTTGTATTACAAAAATTTTCATAAGGAATAAAACTCAAAACTATTAGTTCCTTAAAGATATAATTTTTGGTAGTTGTAATTTATGAAAGCAAATTGTATAAGGAATTGCTTAAAATTCATTGTCACTATTTTTTTCCCAGCATTCCAGCCACGTTTTAATAATTAGTTGATTATAGAAATACATCTGAAATTATTGCTTGGAGCAGGCAGTCTTTAGGGAGGTAGAGTTGTGACAATGGATTTCTAAAACATTGCAGTTTAGCATTTTAATTATAGTTCATCAGATTTATCTTTGTAGCCCCATAATGCATATTGCCAAATGTTCTGTAAAATTTTCTCAAATGGTAGAATGGCTGAAACAACCCATTTGAAAGCTCAGAGTTCTTGGATATATTTCAAATAATCTTAATCTTCATACTTAATAATATAGTTACTTGATCTTTGTTTTTGAAGCTTAAGGTTTCTCCATAAAGCATTTAAGATGTTGAACTCAAGGATGAGCTCAGTTAAATAACCACTTAATAGCTTAATGAGTAGGGTCAGTTGTCATCTCTGGAAAATGAAGCTGATAGAATATTATAGAAAGCTTGGAAAAGAGAAAGGAAAAAATAACAACCCATAATTCCACTACAGTAAGAACCAGCACGTCCATCTCTGGTCTTCCTAGGATGCTGAACTAACCTCCCTGCTGGTAGCCTCTTCTAAAATAAAATGCAGAGGAATTGGGGAGGAAAAGTAGCAAATTAAGAGGTTTGTGAGAGCCTGGGGATGCAAATTTGAGTTGGTGTATGTGTTATTACTCAGGGCTGCCAGCATCCTTGGTCTGAGATGAGAGAGGCAGTCCTCTTGACTGTGGGAGGGAAATAGGAATCAACAGCTAGGTTCTGTGCTTCTAACTATTGCCTACAGTCATAAGAGCATACAGTCAACATCCACATACTAGTACTTTTTAAAACAAGGAAAAAGTTATGAGAAAAATGTAGCAAATGACTCAAGAATAACTAAAAAATAACATGCATAGTTCTGTGATTGCTGAAGAAGCTAAAGCAGTTGGTAAATGTGACCAGTGGCAGGTTCTAAGGAATAATGTTGTCTTTCTCCAGGAGTTTATGGAAGCACTTCCGTGCTGTAAGCCTTTGTTTATTTTTACTGGTATTCCCTGCATATATGGCTTACATGATTTGCCAGTTTTTCCACATGGATTTTTGGCTTCTTATCATCATTTCCAGTAGTATTCTCACCTCTCTTCAGGTAAGCCTAATATTAATTACTATATAATAATTGATTTTCTTATTTTTCCTCTCTGAAAACGAAGTAAACTTTTTCAAGATTAGTGACTTTAAATGGCTTATTCTGTGGTAACTTCCCACTCTCTTTACTACAGGTATTTGAGCATAGGAGTTAGAAGGCAGTTTGTAACAATGCTAAATAGACCTGTCTATCTCGCTGTAGTTTTTATTAAGATAATTAATCCTTTCAGTTTCTCATTTTGAAAATGTTATGATACAGAGTTGTTACAGAAATCTGAAATAAATAATCATAAAATATTAAACTATTTTCGAGCTTGTTTGGAGTAGATTTTTTGAATTAGATACTTGAAATACCTGTAGTTTCATGACATATATAAATATACATGACACACGTATATATCACACAGATGCAATATATAGTTTATACACAAACACGCAAAACACAGTATTGCTCTAGAAATCATAAGCTATTGTAACTTAAAGGTGGATCTTTGCTGCTAGCTCAGTGAGAAGCAAAAGAGAATGTAATACTGGTGGTAAAGATTTATTCATTGTTACTATAGAAGTTAAGGTTTTTTGAGATTTTTAGTAAGAGGAATGACTATAGAATGAGAAATGACTATAGAGGGGTTTGGAAGAGTTAGAGAAAACTGATTATTCATTGTTTTAGGAAAGATATGTATGAAGGTGTGGTTTTTTGTTATCTCATAGGTGGTTTACTAAGCTCATGCACATTTTAATTACACCAGTGCCTCCTTATATTTTTTTACATTATATTTATTTTTAAATATACATTATATTTATTTTTTCCCTGGATATGCCTCTTTAGATTTTAAGTATGGCATCCTAAAAGAACCAAGAATGTGTTAATATTTAACGCTTATGAAAAAGCTTTAAAAAATATTCATATACATTTTTTTCCAGGTTCTGGGAACACTTTTTATTTATGTCTTATTTATGGTTGAAGAATTCAGAAAAGAGCCAGTGGAAAACATGGATGATGTCATCTACTATGTGAATGGCACTTACCGCCTGCTGGAGTTTCTCGTGGCCCTCTGTGTGGTGGCCTATGGTGTCTCAGAGACCATCTTTGGAGAGTGGACTGTGATGGGCTCCATGATCATCTTCATCCATTCCTACTACAACGTGTGGCTTCGGGCCCAGCTAGGGTGGAAGAGCTTTCTTCTCCGCCGGGATGCTGTGAATAAGATTAAATCCTTACCCATTGCTACAAAAGAGCAGCTTGAGAAACACAATGATATTTGTGCCATCTGTTATCAGGTAACTCACTCAATAGACATCCACTCAGGTGGATCAGACAGTATACACCTTGGCACTGCAACCACATTAACCAAGTACAAGTTAAGTTTCCAGGTAGCATTAAATCCTGGGTTTTTAAAAAAATGTGCTGCTAAAATTATTAAAGATCTGATAAAATATTTCCATTTTATTTTAAAAGTAAGCTTTTAATTTAGTCCCTCCAGTTCTAATTATCGTTGTTTTCAACATTATTGCTCACCCATAAATAAAGGAAAAACAGGTCAGGTGTATTTTATATTTACTCCTGCATAAACCTACACACACACACACACACACGCATATGTACTACCAGATGTATACTACCATCAGGAGTCAGCAGCTTCTGAAAAGTGGTGTGTCAAGATTCTGACTCAGTCCTTCTACTATTCCTGATATGGGGGAAGAAGTGTTCATGGACTTACAACAGGTGGAGACTGTGCTCACCTGTGGGGTATAGGTATCAGGGAGTATCAGTTTGTGGGAGGTGGGGGATACGGTGGAGGTCACCTTGGTGAACCTCTGAAGCTGACCTGCCTGCTGTCTTTGGCATACATACTGTAGAGAGCTAATGATTGCCTTCAGTTACAAATTAAATATTTAAATCACCTTGGAAATTAAAAAAAAAGGGAGGGGAGGCCTAGATTTAGTCACCAGTCACCAATGCTGGAGTGTGGATAAAAATTATGGTCAACAACAGAAACTACTCCACTTAAAATCACTCTTAACAGTGTGTCTGGTGGAATAAAACTATAAATAGTGTTAGAATACACAGGGAATGTACTTTCTCCAGGGCTACTTTGGTAAAGTAGGGTGGTCTTTGTTTTTGTGTGTTCTTAAAACTATTTAGAATAAGAATATTTTTCTCATAGTAAAATGTACCTATACCACTTTTTAAAAATGTGATTAAAACACTTTAGATACTAGCAAAACATTGTGTGCCAGGTGATGGTTGCATTTGAAGGAACCGAGTAATGTAGCTCCCTTCCCTCAGGTCTCTTTGCCATCGTTCTGTTTGTTGTTAAAGTGGTCTTCAGCTCTTTTGTGCCAGGTAGCCTCATGCACTCAGAGCAGAGTACATTAGAAACAGATTCAGGGCATATCAGCTTCAGCAGCCAATGTCTGAATATTCCATCTGGGGATTCGAGAGTCCTCTTTTTGTATTTCCTGTTGTCACATCACTTTTTTTGAGGTGCTAGAACTACCTGCTGATATCATGAAAAATAAGAGTAGAATTGCTTAGCTTCCCGGCTGGCTGCTTTTCTTTGGATGGCTTTCTGCTTAAAAGTTGACTCCCAGGTGTTCTTGGCAAGGAATTTCTGGGATGATCGTTTCTTGTTTGGGGACTTCAAACAAAATCAATGCTTATTAACCAAATGTATATCTGTACAATGTACTCAGGCTTCCCTCCCCATATACATCTTATGCAAGGAATATTCATGCAAAGTATGCCATTCCTTACTCCATTGGTTATCAAACGTGGGTATGTAAAAGTCTCGTGGAATGCTTATTGTAACTATAGCTTTGTGAATCACATCTTCAAATATCCTGATTCAGTGGGTCTGGGACAGCCCTAGAATGTGTTGATAGCAAGTGGCTCTAATGCAAGTTGAGGAACACTGGCTTATACAGACCAAACCTTGAAAACTGGGTCAAATAAAATTGCCACTTCCTTGCCAATACTCTGGTGTTATGTGGCTGATTTTTGTCTCTCCTTGCAAATAATCTCATCCTGGAGTAATCTGTTCAGCTGTGTTGCAGCATAACTGTGGTAAAAGTCCTGTTCTCATCAGATTTTTCTGAGGTTATAATTATACTTGTGTCATACCAATGGCTCAAGTAATCATACTGCTACAGTTGTTTAACTCTTGCATTTCATATTTAGGCATACCTATTTTGAAGGTAGTTTCTTCCTCGTTTTTTTTTTTCTGTTTTTTTTTTCTTTTTTTAAAAATTACTTAGCCAGTAGTTCTTATGTTTATAAGGGGGGGTCTCTGATAGCAATAGCATTTTTACTAAAATAAAATGAAGCTTTTTTTTCTAAGATCTGTATTAGAAATTTTCTATTTGTGTTATAAAAAAATATTGGAGTCAGAACTCTTGTGGATAGCATCAGAAAGTTTGGATGCTAGACATTTATGAGCTGCCTTTTCGGCCCCTCTTTTAGGACATGAAATCTGCTGTGATCACGCCTTGCAGTCATTTCTTCCACGCAGGCTGTCTTAAGAAATGGCTGTATGTCCAGGAGACCTGCCCTCTCTGCCACTGCCACCTCAAAAACTCCCCTCAGCTTCCTGGATCAGGGACAGAGCTGGCTGCACAGCCTCATGCTGGAGCTGAGCAAAATGTCATGCTTCAGGAAGGTACTGAGCCTGCAGACCACGAGCATCCTCCAGGAACCACGATACAGGAAGGTTCTGGGGACAGTAGTGAGCTCATCACCAGAAGATCAGATAGCCAGGAAGGGTCTGTTGACCCCAGAGAGTGTCCTCAGAGTGTGAAAGATGAAGCACGTCCCAGCGAGTCAACCTAGAGCAAAGAAAGTAGGTGTTCTGCTTTGGTACTCTGGAGAAGTTGGCTCAAGATGAACTTCGTACTTGGATCTAAGGAGTGAATATATGAAATGATCAGGCAGGAAACTGACATTCCAAGGATCTACACCAGGAAGCACTCTCAGTGGAGACCCCTGCTTTCATCCCCTTGAATGCAATGTATGCTAATCAAAATGTATTTATATGTTCTATATTGATGTTTTGTAGAGGTTTACCAAGAAAATTCAACCTCAGCATCTTCAGGAATGGCCCCTAATATGAGGGATTAAATGAAATTGATTTGAGTATTTGAAGGGGGCTAAGGAAAAGTGGATAAAGAGTACGAGGTTGGCATGGGAAGAAGCAGGCAGAAGTGGAACTGGAGTTTCCCAGGGATGGGATCATTCATGTTTCGAAGTATGAGTGGTGACCTTTTCTCCACCCCCTTTTCCCTCAATTGATTGGAACTCAGTCAGGGGATTATTTAGTTTTGTACAGCACTGCAATTAAATCAAAGATGTAGAAGCATTGATTGTATTCAAAGAGTGAAGCACGCTCGTACTTCAGATGTGCTTTAGGGAAGGGGGTGGGTGGGTGTTGGGCCTTGCGGGTGCATTACGTAACCTGAGACTCTTGAACTTCATGATGGAGTCTTCATTATTTTGATGTATATGGAACTTTTGTTAATATATTGTATACTTTGTTGGCTGTGTGAAGTAAACTGAAACTCTAATGAACACTTTGGAGTCCGCTTTAGTGAAGGAAGCCAAAGTGGGAGGGGCTTTAGGGCACTGATAAAGGCCCCGAGTGTACTTCTCAATCCTGTGTAATGTTTAATTCTTGCAATTGAATTAAAGCAGTGTTAAAATTATGGCAATATTTGCACTTTGGGAATGAGTACTTAACTGTATGATCACACTCTGCAAATGCCACTTTTAAAGCTGTTAATAGATTTTGCACCTTTTCTTTGACAAGGATGTGTCATATTTAAATTTTTACATTCATCATGGCTACAGGTAGAACTGGGGAGGGGGGAATGTAATTTTTTATGGGAATTTTGATATGAAAAGAAACTAGTCATTTATTTATACAATAGGCTTGGCTCAAAAAGTGTTTTTCAGACTCGGTATTCCTAATGTGGGATGTGACTTTATTTTATTTTTAGTAGCAAATTTGGAAGTAGACTGACAGACATAGCTGAATGTCTTAATAAATTTAAATTTGAAGATAACCATGTTTTGTCCTGGGGATTTATTATTGCTGTAAAGTGTTTTATTGAAATTCTGTTCCCAGGAGGTTCTGATTTTATCTAGCTGGACTGTGTTGTGTGTGTGTGTGTGTGTGTGTGTGTGTGTGTGTGTGTGAGGGGGGGGGAGAAGGACAAGTTCATTGATATCTTGTATAGTAATGGCAGCAAACAGCTCTGCATCAGAAACATCTGGGGAAGATTTTTAAAAATTATATATTTCTGATCCCTGCTTCAAACCTCCTGAATCAGTCATTTGAGGTGCCTGGAGTTCTTTGCAGGTGCTTCTGTCTGGCCAGCCTAGCACCAGCACGATATTACATTTAGAAAAGCAGTGTCTAGACTGGAATGAATTTCTCTTCAGGTATAGCTGGCAGTTTTTCCATCCTTTTGGAGAACGACTTTAGGCAGAAAATAAAGCAGATGGCTCCCTCTAGTGGTAATGAAGCTAACCGAACACCTAGCACTGATTTGAAAACCAATTTTCAATTTTTGTGTGAAAGATGCATGTTCAAATATTAGAAATTTTGGTGCCCTGTTTGATGGAATAAAATGACAGATAAAGTTGAGGTCATTTATGACATACTGAATTGGGTTGCCATTTAGCATGAACACCTGTGTGAGATTTTGTTTTAAGTCTTTGTGATCAAAGGGGTCTCATTTAGTCATAAGGAAAAGTACTCAAATATTTTAATACAAGAAGAGACTGGCTTGGGATCAGTTTTGCATTGTAACAGTTTTTCCTCCTCATAACTAGTAGACCTCTGCTGTGTATACCAGGTCAGATTAGCCTCTCAGCAACCTGTTGGATATGTATTTATAACTGTGCATCCTTTTGCTTCAGTCAGGAGACTTATATGGTGTTAGAGTTAAAAACAAAATCAACAAATAAGCCTTGAAAATTACACTAGCTTTAAAACAACAAAGGTTTGTCTTGGATATGTACACTACTTGTGTCCAGTTGCAAGGATACTCTGGTGCAGATGTTCAGGGATGTAGGCTGGTGGCCTGGCCACTCTTGAACCTTCCTGATGGTATATCAATAGGAGAGAACCCAAAAGCTGTATAAAGACAGTCTCCTAGGCATGGACACTGTCCCTTCTACTTACCATCCCTTGCCTGGAACTGCTGCTGGCCACAACAGGGTACAGAGTTTGTCTTCCATGCCTGAAAAGAGAACAGTGGAGCAACATTTAATTTTACACATTACTCAAAATTTGGGGATACAGCTGTGGATGGTTCTGCCTATACCAGGTGGCAACTTCTGACTTGACTTGTTCCTTGTTCTGGTACACTGGCATGATAGAGTTGTATGATGCCATCCTTATTTCACATTCTCTTCTAGTCATATTTTAATAGTTTCCAACTCATGGCATATATTTTTAGTTAGGAAGAAGGCATGAAAGAAAAAGAACACAAGAGAAAGAAAATTTCCCTTTAATTATGCTTGATCAAATTGAGAAAACGATCAAATTCCTCCTTTGCAGACCATGTAATGTTTTTTTACTGTTTTTTAGATGATGCACACCTTTCACTTGTGCTCAGTATTTTCCTCAGACTTTAATAAAAGGTTTATCACGTTAATGAACTTTTATCTCAGTACTGAGCAATCTAAACCCTCACAGTAGTTAATATAGTGCCTCTTTGTGTTGGCTTTCAGTTTATAAAACGTTCTAGCCAGGTGCAATGGCACATACCTATATTCCCAGCTACTCAGGAGGCAGAGGTGGGAGGATCACAAATTTGAGGCCAGCCTGGGCAACTTAATGAGCCCCTATCAAAGTAAAAAGGACTGGAGATGTAGGTCGGTAGAGAGAGTGCTCACTTTGCATGCACAAGGCCTAGATTCAATCCTAGTACAGCAAACAATAGCAACGACAATTGTTCTAATAATCCCAATCATGCCATCTGCAAAATATGTCTCCAGACGTCTGATTTTCAAACCTACATTGAAAATCCTCCCTGAAGCCCTTCAGTAGGTTTTGGCTGTTTCTTCTTAAATGTCTTATGAGCACTTCCCATCAGAAGTACTCTGCTTTTAATGTCTTGAAGTATATCAAGTTGTGGATTTAATTGGTTAATTAAGAAGGAGAAAATCTTGTCATTTCCAAGTTTAAAAGGAAGGGTTTTGTCTATGGCTATGATAATGAAACAAGCACCTTCAAAGAAATTTAAATATTAATAAGTTATGTGTCAAGTTGGGGGGCTTTTAAATACATTTTACACTTCCATGCTGCATTTGTTTTTCCAATTTTGGAACTCTGGCAAGGTAAAGTAGTGATTATAATAAGATTTTGATTATTTAAAAAATATATGTAGGTTCTGTATGGAGCCATGTTCTGCCTCATTTTAGGCCAGAGCAATGAAGTTGACTGACCACGGACTGAACCTCTGAAGCTGGGAGCCAAAATAAACTATTTCCTCTAAATTATTGTCTTCAGGCATTTTGGTCACAGCAATGGAAAACTGATACCTATACTTAATTTTTTTAAATTTTAAAACACTGCTTATTATTTAGAAAATAAAGTATTAGTGAAGAATATAAATCACTCCAATCTCATTTTGGAATTTGTCCAAGTTTGTGTTTATATTTGATGCTAGCAGATGCCCCTGCCCCCCGTTACAAGTGCACCTCCCCACCAGCCACACTTCCATGTTTCTTTGAAACTCTCCTGCCTAAATTCAAATACATCCAAACAATTTGGTAATTCATCATTACAGCACACCTGTTTCTGTCACCTTTGGAGATAAAGATGGTACAGCTTTAAAACAGAGAGTTACATTTTGTAAGGTACTTGGTTAGAAAGTAATCATAAGAACTCCAGGAGCTCTTGCCCCCCTGGTGGGAGGGGAGGCTCTGATCTCTGGGCTTCCATGCGCTGGCACTGGAGGAGTGGAGGGAGAAAGCATTGATCAGACTACTCCCTGGAATCTCAGACTTGTACTTCCAATGTCTGAAGCGCAAGACCCTGGGTTCAATCGTTAATACTGCAAATAAAGAGGAGATTCCAACATGGCGGCAGCGCGGAGAGATCAAGTCTCTGACCTCTTCAGCTGTGCAGGCATAGGGAGTCGTAAACAACCTAAATCTGTTTGCTCAGGATCACTAGGCAATGCTGAGCTGACGTGGATCTGGGGCGAACAGTCTGGGCCTCTCAGAACACACACTGAGCCCGGATTGGCCGAATTCAAGCTCCAGTTCGCCTGCTTCCCGCAGACAAACAGCTGTGACTCAGCACTAATCCATCCGGCTGAAACAACTGGTCGGCCCTTCTGTTCCTACGGAGGTAAATGCCTACCGAGCCTTCATAAGTAGTGGCCACAGGTTTGAAACGGGGCTTGGGAGAGACAGTAAGGACCCACCCATTGCATTGGTCACCCAGCAAAGGGAAACCAACTGTCGCCATTTGCAAGAGATACCACCATGGCAGAGAACTGACGTCATCAGACTGCGGCTGAGGAGATAACTTCATTGAAACCTGCGGCAACAGGTGTGTAATTCCCTAGCCTTCCCTCTCCACACCTTAAGGGCCCCTCCCAGCTCTCCTGTGAGTGCGATAGCCAGACCGAGGGAATCAGAGATGGCGCGGGACCCGCGGCGCAGAACTACCACTCCCACCAGTGCTGACAGCTGAGGTCTCTTGCACCAGCTACCTGGGGCGTGGCTACCAGAAGGCAAGTAAAATTCACTGAGGATTCTCAGCCCCAAGCTCTACAAACTTAGGGTCTGAGGGAATGGCAAACTGGGAGAGTGTGCCCAGTCGTCCATGAAAACAGGGCTCCCGGGAGCAGCAGACCTGGCGTGTAGCCAGTATTGTGGTGAGCGGCACCCGTGAGAGGGGTCTGGCTAGAGGAAAAGTGGGAAGTGACTAGACACAAGAGGAGGCCCTAGGCACTCAGGATTGGAGACTTGCCCAGTCTGGGAGGAGCTGCTGCACAGTGATTGGTTCCCGCGTATTGACAGGAGAAACTTGGCCTGGTGGGCACAGCACCACCTACTGGAAGAGAAGTTAATCAAACTCTAAGACTGCATTTTAGTTTGGGGGGGTTTTTTTCTCTTTTTTTTTCTTTTTTCTTTTCTCTCTTTTTTTTTGATTTGGGTTTTTCTTTCATTTTTCTTTCTTGTTTTTTTAATTTTTTTTACAAATTTTTAAAATTTCTTTTCTTCTAATTTTAATTTTAATTTTTTTTATTATTTTTTTAAAATTTTTTTTCTTTTTTATTTCCTATTTTTTTTCTTCTTTTGTCTTTTCATTTCTTTTCAATTATCTTATCCCCCCTTCCTTGAATTCTACCTGCTTACTCTCATTCTCTTTAGTGACTTCTTCCCTTCCCTTCTAATACCTTTCCTCCCAAGCATCAAATAAATTTATAGGAGTAAACAGTAACTCAGCAGTCAAACAGAACAAGAAGCAACAGGAGCAGCTTCAAAAAGCAAGGAAGAAAAGGAGTACAAACAATGCAAATAAATATTCAGGAGGACCTAGAGTCATCAGAAAAATGGTCATATAAAGAACTCAAGGAACACCTTAGACAGATGGAATGGAACCTTAAAGAAGATACAAGACAGCAAATTCAAGCAGCGAAAGAACACATTGAGAATGAATTACATAAACAGATAAAAGAAGAAGTTAAGCATCTTTATCAGGAGATAGAGATTATAAAAAGTAATCAAACAATAATTCTAGAAATGAAGGAAACGATAAACCAAATTAAAAACTCAATTGAGAGTATCACTAACAGAGTGGAGCAAGTAGAAGCCAGAACGTCAGATAATGAAGACAAAATATATCATCTTGAAAAGAGTCTAGCCAACTCAGAAAGGCTGGTAAAAAATCATGAGAAAAACATCCAAGAGTTATGGGATAACATGAAGAAACCAAACTTATGAGTCATTGGGATAGAAGAAGGTACAGAGATTCAAACCAAGGGAATGAGTAACCTGCTGAATGAAATAATTACAGAAAACTTTCCAGAAATAAAAAAGGAAACAGATATACAAATTGAAGATGCATACAGGACACCGAGCACACAAAATCACAGTAGACCAACGCCAAGACACATTGTTATGAAGATATCCAATATACAGAACAAAGAGAAAATATTAAAAGCTACAAGAGAAAGGAGGCAGATTACATTCAGGAGTAAACCAATAAGGTTAACAACGGATTTTTCATAACAGACACTGAAAGCAAGAAGGTCATGGAACAATGTATTTCAAACACTGAAAGACAATGGATGCCAACCAAGAATTCTGTATCCAGCAAAATTAAGCTTCAGGTATGACAACGAAATAAAGATCTTTCATGATAAACAAAAGTTAAAAGAATTTGCAGCCAGAAAACCAGCATTGCAAAGCATTTTGAGCAAAACACTACACGAGGAAGAAATGAAAAACAATAACCAAAACCATCAGTGGGAAGTGCCTCGGTAAAGACAGAGGACGAGGGGAAAGATAATCATGGAGAAACAAACTAAATTTTTTATTAAAAGGATAAATAATCAAACATGGCTGGAAGTACAAACCATATATCAATAGTAACTCTGAATGTTATTGGCTTAAACTCTCCAATAAAGCGACATAGGCTGGTATCTTGGATTAAAAAAACAAATCCAACAATATGCTGCCTCCAGGAGACACATCTGATTGGAAAAGACATACACAGGCTGAAGGTGAAAGGATAGGGAAAAAATATACCACGCACACGGTCCTCGTAAGCAAGCAGGGGTGGCCATCCTCATATTGAATAAAATCGACTTCAAGACTAAGTTAATCAAAAGGGATAAAGAAGGACATTATATACTGTTAAAAGGAACCATTCACCAACAAGACATAACAATTATCAATATTTATGCACCAAATAATGGTGCTGTGACATTCATAAAACAAATTCTCCTCAAGTTCAAGAATCAAATAGACCACAACACAATAATTATGGGTGACTTCAACACACCTCTATCACCATTGGACAGATCCTCCAAACAAAAGTTGAATAAAGAAACTATAGAACTCAATACCACAATCAATAACCTAGACTTAACTGACATATATAGAATATATCAACCATCATCAAATGGATATACTTTTTTCTCAGCAGCACATGGATCCTTCTCAAAAATAGACCATATATTATGTCATAGGGCAACCCTCAGTAAATATAAAGGGGTGGAGATAATACCATGCATTTTATCTGATCATAATGGAATGAAACTGGAAATCAATGATAAAAGAAGGAAGGAAAAATCCTACATCACATGGAAAATGAACAATATGTTACTGAATGATCAATGGGTTACAGAAGACATAAAGGAGGAAATCAAAAAATTCTTAGAGATAAATGAAAATACAGACACAACATATCGGAATCTATGGGACACAATGAAAGCAGTTTTAAGAGGAAAATTCATCACCTGGGGGTCATTCCTCCAAAAAAGAAAAAACCAACAAATAAATGAGCTCACACTTCATCTCAAAGCCCTAGAAAAGGAAGAGCAAAACAACAGCAAATGTAGCAGAAGGCAAGAAATAATTAAAATCAGAGCGGAAATCAATGAAATTGAAACAAAAGAAACTATTGAAAAAATTGACAAAACTAAAAGTTGGTTCTTCGAAAAAATAAACAAGATCAACAGACCTTTAGCCATGCTAACGAAGAGAAGAAGAGAGAGAACTCAAATTACTAACATACGGGATGAAAAAGGCAATATCACAACAGATGCTACAGAAATACAGAAGACAATTAGAAATTATTTTGAAAACCTATATTCCAATAAAATAGAAGATAGTGAAGACATCGATAAATTTCTTAAGTCATATGATTTGCCCCGACTGAGTCAGGAGGATACACACAATTTGAACAGACCAATATCAATGGATGAAATTGAAGAAGCCATCAAAAGACTACCAACCAAGAAAAGCCCAGGACCAGATGGGTATACAGCGGAGTTTTACAAAACCTTTAAAGAAGAATTAGTACCAATACTTTTCAAGTTATTTCAGGAAATAGAAAAAGAGGGAGCTCTTCCAAATGCATTCTATGAGGCCAACATCACCCTGATTCCGAAACCAGACAAAGATACCTCAAAGAAAGAAAACTACAGACCAATATCTCTAATGAACCTAGATGCAAAAATCCTCAATAAAATTCTGGCGAATCAAATACAAAAACACATCAAAAAAATTGTGCACCATGATCAAGTAGGATTCATCCCTGGGATGCAAGGATGGTTCAATATACGGAAATCAATAAATGTTATTCACCACATCAATAGACTTAAAGATAAGAACCATATGATCATCTCGATAGATGCAGAGAAAGCATTCGACAAAGTACAGCATCCCTTTATGTTCAAAGCATTAGAAAAACTAGGGATAACAGGAACTTACCTTGACATTGTAAAAGCTATCTATGCTAAGCCTCAGGCTAGCATCATTCTGAATGGACAAAAGTTAAAGGCATTCCCTCTAAAATCTGGAACAAGACAGGGATGCCCTCTATCACCACTTCTATTCAATATAGTTCTTTTTTTTTTAATATTTATTTATTTATTTTTTAGTTTTCGGCAGACGTAACATCTTTGTTTGTATGTGGTGCTGAGGATCGAACGTGGGCTGTACGCATGCCAGGCGAGGGCGCTACCGCTTGAGCCACATCCCCAGCCCTCAATATAGTTCTTGAAACACTGGCCAGAGCAATTAGACAGATGAAAGAAATTAAAGGCATAAAAATAGGAAAAGAAGAACTTAAAGTATCACTATTTGCAGATGACATGATTCTATACCTAGAAGACCCAAAAGGGTCTACAAAGAAACTACTAGAACTAATAAATGAATTCAGCAAAGTGGCAGGATATAAAATCAACACGCATAAATCAAAGGCATTTCTGTATATCAGCGACAAAACTTCTGAAATGGAAATGAGGAAAAACACTCCATTCACAATATCCTCAAAAAAAAAAATAAAATACTTGGGAATCAACCTAACAAAAGAGGTGAAAGACTTATACAATGAAAACTACAGAACCCTAAAGAGAGAAGTAGAAGAAGATCTTAGAAGATGGAAAAATATACCCTGTTCATGGATAGGCAGAACTAACATTATCAAAATGGCGATATTACCAAAAGTTCTCTATAGGTTTAATGCAATGCCAATCAAAATCCCAACGGCATTTCTTGTAGAAATTGACAAAGCAATCATGAAATTCATATGGAAAAATAAAAGACCCAAAATAGCAAAAGGAATTCTAAGCAGGAAGTGTGAATCAGGCGGTATAGCGATACCAGATTTCAAACTATATTACAGAGCAATAGTGACAAAAACAGCATGGTACTGGTACCAAAACAGGCGGGTAGACCAATGGTATAGAATAGAGGACACAGAGACTAATCCACAAAGCTACAACTATCTTATATTTGATAAAGGGGCTAAAAGCATGCAATGGAGGAAGGATAGCATCTTCAACAAATGGTGTTGGGAAAACTGGAAATCCATATGCAACAAAATGAAACTGAATCCCTTTCTCTCGCCATGCACAAAAGTTAACTCAAAATGGATCAAGGAGCTTGATATCAAATCAGAGACTCTGCGTCTGATAGAAGAAAAAGTTGGCTCTGATCTACATATTGTGGGGTCGGGCTCCAAATTCCTTAATAGGACACCCATAGCACAAGAGTTAATAACAAGAATCAACAAATGGGACTTCCTTAAACTGAAAAGTTTTTTCTCAGCAAGAGAAACAATAAGAGAGGTAAATAGGGAGCCTACATCCTGGGAACAAATTTTTACTCCTCACACTTCAGATAGAGCCCTAATATCCAGAGTATACAAAGAACTCAAAAAATTAGACAATAAGATAACAAATAACCCAATCAACAAATGGGCCAAGGACCTGAACAGACACTTCTCAGAGGAGGATATACCATCAATCAACAAGTACATGAAAAAATGCTCACCATCTCTAGCAGTCGGAGAAATGCAAATCAAAACCACCCTAAGATACTATCTCACTCCAGTAAGATTGGCAGCCATGATGAAGTCAAACAACAACAAGTGCTGGCGAGGATGTGGAGAAAAGGGTACACTTGTACATTGCTGGTGGGACTGCAAATTGGTGCGGCCAATTTGGAAAGCAGTTTGGAGATTCCTGGGAAAGCTGGCAATGGAACCACCATTTGACCCTGGTATTGCCCTTCTCGGACTATTCCCTGAAGACCTTAAAAGAGCATGCTACAGGGATACTGCCACATCGATGTTCATAGCAGCACAATTCACAATAGCTAGACTGTGGAACCAACCCAGATGCCCTTCAATAGATGAATGGATAAAAAAAATGTGGCATCTATACACAATGGAGTACTATGCAGCAATAAAAATGACAAAATCATAGAATTTGCAGGGAAATGGATGGCACTAGAGCAGATTATGCTTAGTGAAGCTAGCCAATCCCTAAAAAACAAATACCAAATGTCTTCTTTGATATAATGAGAGCAACTATGAACATAGCAGGGAGGAAGAGCAGGAAGAAAAGATTAACATCAAACAGAGACATGAGATGGAAGGGAAAGGGAGAGAAAAGGGAAATTGCATGGAAATGAAGGGAGACCCTCATTGCTATACAAAATTACATATAAGAGGTTGTGAGGGGAATGGGGAAATAAACAAGGGGAGAAATGAATTACAGTAGATGGGGTAGAGAGAGAAGATGGGAGGGGAGGGGAGGGGGGATAGTAGGGGATAGGAAAGGTAGCAGAATACAACAATTACTAATAGGGCATTATGTAAAATTGTGGATGTGTAACCGACGTGATTCTGCAATCTGCATTTGGGGTAAAATTGGGGGTTCATAATCCACTTCAATCTAATGTATGAAATATGATATGTCAAGAGCTTTGTAATGTTGTGAACAACCAATAAAAAGATTAAAAAAAACTGCAAATAAAAACCTAAAAACCTTCAAAAAAAAAGAAAGTAATCATAAATACTTGAACCTTCAAATAAAAAAATTCGTAAATACTCAAGAGTATTCAATAAAATGCCTTTTTTTCTTTCCTGCAGTGGATTTTGCATTTGGTTGCACTATGTGGACAAGTTTCAGAGTAAAGACAGGCTTTTGCCAGGGAAGACAGCAAATCCTGCTCAGCACAACCCACCTAGACTCTTTCCTTGCCCTTACTAACACCGATGTTGGTGATTCTTTTTTTTTTCCCCCTAATCTATTTTGTGTCAATCTTGGCTGTTGGGCCCTTTTTCTTTCAATTATCAGTAGATAAAAGCAACTCCCTTCTTTTCTATTGTCTTATATGTTTGGAGGTAAGAAAAGATGGCTCTGACTAGCTGGAAATATTTTCTTGGGAATGCAGAAGAAATTCCAAGCCAGTTCTAGACGAAATATTCGATTACTTTCCAAATGAGAACTTGCCGGCCTGAAGACCTCTCTGGCATGGAGCCTGCAAACTTCCTTTGATTATTCCTTATCAGTCCCTTCATTTTCAGGAAGCAGAGAGGGGGTGAAGAGACGGGGTCAGGGACAAGAAATTGCCTTCAAAATCACAACCCCAGTGACCTACTTCCTCCTATGAGGCCCCACCTTCCGAAGTTTCTATTGTGTCTCAATATCCCATTTTGAATCCATCAGTGGATTAATCCACTGATGAGGTCAGAGCACTCATGATTCAGTCATCTTCCAGAGGCCTGACCTCTGAATTCTGCTGCTTTGTGGACTAAGCCTTCAACACATGAACCTTTGGGGAACATTTCAGCTCTAACCCATAACAGGACCTTCAAGTGAAATCTGATGAATTTTGCTGTGCTTTGTTGTTTGGCCTGCTCTGTGATGCATTTTCACATGATGTTTTAAAAAATATTTGAATTAGTTGTCCATCATCAGGAAATTGCAAGATCATGTATTGTGCAAACTCAATTTCTATCTTACTGTGAAAGAAGTAAGGGTTAGCTGCACAGGTTACTCATTCCTGCCAGCCACAGCTGGTAGAGGCTGAGGTGGGCTGGGATTCTGATTCACCCACCTCCCCTCCCCACTGCTACTGCAATAGAAAGCTTGATAGTTATCATCAAGCTCTTCTGATTGCACAGAAGATGCTATGAATGAGCACAGGGCAGTTTTGCATCTCCTTTAATCACATTCAAATCCCTTAGGAGGAGGTATATAGTACAAATGTTTCATAATGATCAAAGTGAAAAATGTAGGATTTAAAAACCAGAAGTAATATGGAAAAATTTGATGTTCATGTATGAAAGTTCAGAATCTGTATATTTTCATTTTTCTTTATTACAGTAATTCAGTTAAAAAAAAAAAAGAAAAACAGTAACCAAGCCTTTCATTTTAACAGCCAGTCATTACTCTATACCTGTGAGGGGACTGGTTTCAGGACACTCCGCAGATCCCCAGATCTTCAGAAGCTCATGGTATATAACCCATGCACAACCTCCAATTATCATCTCTAGATTACTTATGCTACTTAATAAAATATAAATAACATACTGTATTGTTTAGGAAATAATGAGAAGAAAAAAGTCCAGGCTCAATATAGATACCATTTTTCTTTTTGAATACTTTCAATTAGTTGGTTGAATCCACAGATGTGGAGCCAACAAACATGGAGGTCTCTCTGTATTTTCAATTTGGGTCTATGCTTTAACTTTGCAGGTTACCATATCACCAAGTTGTTCCATGGCCCTAGACCAGAGTTTCTCAGTCTTTCTTGGGTGTTGGAAGCATGTTGAGATGGATGCTTGGGCTCAACCCCATAATTCTGACTCTCTAGGGTTGGAGCCTGAGCCTCTGTTATCTTTCTACAACATTTTCAGGTGATTCTGATCCTGTGGAGATCTGAGAGCCTTTGATCTACAGCAAATATTCCTGTCGTTTTAGTGAGCTTCAAACAATTTTTTATGTGCTACCAAATATTAAATTTAGCTAAGGTTTGATTCCCCACTGTATTCTCACTGCCCAGCACAGGGCAGGAGCTCTGTAAATGACCAGTGTTGGAACTACTGCTTCGAGAAGAAATGCACACAGGTGTCAGGAGCCATTTACAGGCTGCATGTGGGCCACAGGGCATGAGCCTAGTGGATAGGAACATCTGGTGTCTGGGAACTTCCTGTGGACATTTCCTCTGTGTAAGATTCCCCTGACACATTGTGAACCTCTATTCTGCTCTGCCATGTCCCACACAGCACCTGAAATGGGTGTAACCTGCCAAGATGCTAATCAACCTGCTGACTGTAAGATAATCAAAAAGCAAGAATCTACCCTGGAAATGTTATCCCTGCCTTTGATGTACCCCCTTAAACCACTGGAGCCATTTTTCCTTTGTCTAGTTCTAGCTCTTGTGTGGACTGGATCTATCAGGGGCTCAACTTTTGTCTTTTGTTCTTCATTAATTATTTTAGACTTAAGTTCTCAGGTGGCTTACACATTCCTCGGCAGGAAGAAGAACACCCCCCCCCGCCCCAATGAGAAACTGACCATCTATCCCTATACACAGGTATGTATGCCTCTGAGGAACATTTGTGGTTAAGGATTTCAGCAAATGTTATAACACGCACTGTCTCTGCGATGAAGCAGCAGTCTGGCCAGCATGCAGTGCAGGTTTGGCTCAGTCTACAAATCATTTGCTTAATTGATCACCCAAAATGGCCTAAAGCTATTTATATTGAAAGTTAAACAGTTGTCAGTCCTCCCATCCCCCTAAGCATATAGGAAAAAAAAAGAGCAATACAATTTTGGAAATAGGCCAGCCTTCAGAGATCCAGATCAGTGGTCTTATCTGACAAGAGAGCCACATTATCAACTTGTCCAAGGACACACAATTAAAAGCCAAATAGTGCTCAAACCTCCTGAATTCTAACTCAGGTCTCTTTCTGTTATCACAAGTCCCCTCAGGAAAGGCCCAAGCCTCCATATGTATTATGTTGAGATATATGTATGTGTGTGTGTGTGTGTGTGTGTGTGTGTGTGTGTGTGTGTGTGTTATGTGAACTCTGGTGAGAAGATGGAACAGCTAGAGTTTCTGAGTTCCAATAATAATCAAAGTGATCAATTTGAGGTCAAACTTTTGGTGAATCATATAAAAAAGGAAAAAAAGAGCAGGAAATAAATAAAAATGCAGAATAAATCAATGTACAGCCAGGCAAGACACAACCTATCAAGGTTGGAAGTTGGAAGCTGTTGGCTAAAAAATTTCTTGCCCCATTTGCTATGAAGATGCTTTCTGCATATTAGCGGAGGCACAGACCTGTGCAGACCATGAAATCAGACTGTTTTCAGGGACAGAATGGGAAGCTTCTGAGACTGAGGAGGTCAGTCTTGGTTTAGAGAATTACAAAATAGATAAAATAAAACTGCTTCCTTCTCAAAGTAAGTATTAAGTCAGTCTAGAAAGCACATGTGTGGGGTAAATATAAACATAAATTTCCATTTTTTTTCTCAAATAGCTTGATCTTTTCCAAAGCTGCTGGTGTTCCCTAAATTGCCCTGAAATTCCTCCCCTCCCTCAAAAAAGGAAATGAAGCTGGGTGGATATTCTAAGGGGGTACTTACATATACTTTTGTTATTATTAACTATACTGTGCAGCACAAACGGAATTGAACTTGCAAGACGGGGGTCTCCATCTTGGTGCTGGTGCTGCAGGGGATATCTGAAAGGCTAGAAAGTACTCAGACAAGGGAAGGAGGCTGATTGGCAGAGCTAATTTGTACCTTAACAATTAAAACTTTCAATGCACATTTTGAGTTTTCAGCCTGCCCCTGTGGTATTTCTATTTACCATTTGCTTTGAGTTTAGGTTTTTATTGTTTCTTCCACATTTCAGTAAAAAAAGTAAATGATAGCTGGAAGAAATGATACCTAAGAGCCAGGTGTGGTAGCACACGCCTGTAATCCCAGTGACTTAGGAGGCTGGGGCATGAGGATTGCAAGTTCAAAGCCAACCTCAGCAACTTAGCAAGAAGTAGTCTCAAAATAAAACATAAAAAATTCAGGGATGTGGCTCAGTGGTTAAGTTCTCCCAGTTTCATTCCCCAGTATCAATCAATCAATAATACCTAAGAAATACATCTGCCACCAAAGCATACTTGGTGGAAAGAATAAACTGTTTTTATAATTTTCTATTTTAAAAAAGGATGGAAAACAGTTTCAACTACTTAGAAATAAGAACTAGAATTTTTAATGTAATATGGGGCAAATATTTCCTAAATCACCAGTGCAAATAAAATGAACAATTTGCTTTGTCACAGGTATGTGCATATATAGATTCTATCTGCTTTGAAGGTTCAGGTGGATGGGATTCAATAAGCCCAAGTGCAGTGTGCTGCATTCAGCACCCAGTATGAGAGAGCAATGAGAAACACATCATTGTAGGATGATGGGCTTCATGGGTACCCACCAAGTGCCCTGCAGCTTGGGCTGAGGGGTCATTGTGTGCCTAGTTGTTCTCACCAAGTCATCTGATTCTTTTAGTATTTAAAGAGAGCAAAGTAGAGTCTCTTTCTCCCTCCACCCCCTTAGGCTTTGATCCCTGAGCTAATCTATGTTTTCCAAACATCTTACATGAACATTCCAGAAGAATCACTATACCCCTTTTTTCTGAAATCCTCCGTGAACACAATAGCTGGCACTTCTTTAATCCCTTTATGCATAATAATTCATAAACTCCTGGTAAACAGCTGTTTAGGTGGACATTGCTATCTCCATTATCCAGATGAGGAAACTGAGGCACAGAGCAGTACAGAGGCTTGTTATTTAAGCCTAGGCAGTTGAGCTTCAGAGACTACTTAATCATTTATGTTATGGTGCCTTGTCTCCTGGACATGAGTTTTTCAAATTTTTTATTTTTATACTTAAAGCTGGAGGTGGTAGAGAAGGCACAGTAGGAATTATCTCTGTGCTGGGTACAGTGTGCGTTTCATTTATTCACTGACCGCCACAGGATGACCTCTATCAAACCCCACCCTGTTCTTTGCTGTGGACACCTGCTTTGGTTCAAATAGTATCTCACCCCACATCCTCCTCCCCACAACAAGCTTGCCGTCCTATCTCCATGGCATCTAATCCACATGAATTTGTAGGTAACTCCTAGCACCAGATGTAGGCTGTCAGTCATCCCTGCCTTATAGGGCTCTCATAGTCCATTCAGGAGACTCTCAGTTAAATGAGAACAAGAAAGGGTCGTGGATTCCTAAATGGGCACCAATACCTCTGCTTCCCTGTGACTGTGTGCACACTCCGCTATTCATTCATTAAGTCCTAAGTGACTAAGGAGGGATGACTAAGGAGAGATTGTCACTCAGAATCGTTTTCACCAAAAGAGGGGAAAATCTTCAAATCTTTAAAATTGACTGTTGGAAACCGTATTGTGAACGATGGGCAATATTTGAGCCTTTAAGGCAGGGAAACCCCTCTTCTGGGAACTCCTGGGTGAAATTCCCCAGATCCTGCTGGCACCCTGACCTAGCTCACAGCTTCAAGTTCAAACACAGCTGCCAGAGATGGGTGTAACCTGCCAAGCACAAACAACCTGCTGATCTCCACGCTCATCCTGTTCCCCTGAAGGAGATCCCTATTGATCCCCTTTGGTCTGTACCGCTCTAAATAAAGCAAGCTCGGGGCTTTTTCTTTGTTAGTGTCAGACCCAATTTGTCCGATCAATCCGTCACGTCCCTGCTTTGAAAATATATCATTCTTGCCTTTCTGTCTTCATTTCTTAATATACTATTTTCATAGCTTTTATTTAGCAGTCAGCCCATCCCTCCTACAGTTACTCACTCCCTTGCCCACACGGGATGTGGTCTTGCCCCCAAAGACAGCTTTATCAACACTGTGAAGGCAGCCTCGCAGACTCAGAGAGAGGCCCTTAGCACAATAAGTTCTACATTTCCATGCACACTGGAACCCTCTGGGGTCCCACCTTCAGGCATTATGATTTCATCGGGCTGGAGTGAAACCTGGGCATGGAGATTTTGAAAAGTTCCTTAAATGTTTCCTGTGTGCCCCAAATTCTGGGAACCAGCATGTCCAAGAAATCAGCACTCTCTGCTGTTCTGCTCACAATGGTACCCTGCAGATAGGTCCTCTTATGATCAGTGTCCCTGGTTGTAGCACCACTTCCCCCTACAGTGGACCTTTCCATTCTCCACACCTGATCCAATTCAGCATCAGGCAAGTCAATTGACCATCATGGCACTGCCCAATCTTCAGGCTCAGAATGGCCAACTGGCACCTGTGATCGTAATCTGACTAGCTAACTTGTTTTGCTTAGACAGTATTTCTTAAATAATTGAGCTAACTTTTAAAAATTGGGAAATTTCACCTAAAAAAATAATAAATCTGGATTCCTGGCTCCTTTGGGAAAATTAGAAGGTTTTGGCCTTTTTGTAATAAATATTCAACAGGAGCTCAGGGACTCTGCCCCTTAAATGAGCATGTACTTCTGTCTGACCTCTCAGCTCATCAGGTGCATCAGATCTGGATACCTAATTATTTACATTGCCTGAGATCCGCAGCAGGTCACATACTGAGGAATTATTCCATTTTTCCAGTTGCTTTTGCTTATCTATTGCTGGATATTCACAATAGATATTGGCCAATATTGCTGCCCTGCCAGTTCTTTCTCTTGCACATCACGTTCCAGGTTTATTATCTCTGCTTTTGTTATTTTCTTTTTCAGATCATTTCCAGCTCTTTCTCTTTTTGTATCTTTCTGATGGATTAGATTTAGCGGATTTTTCAAAACTAAGCAGTCAAAAGCATGGGAGTAGACCAAGTTCTCAAATTCTTCCCACAGGGATCAGTTAAATGATGTAAAGGGGTGAAGAGGGCAGGCTAACTGGAGATTGGAGAGACCTGCAGGCAGTACTGCTCAGAAGAACCCTCTGTGGTGATGGAGTGTTCCATAGCAGCCCTGTTCAATATGGCAGATGTTCTGATTTTTCCCCAGAGTTTTCAGGACTCCATATATTTAGGAAAATGCGTTTTCTTCATTTAAAATGTTGACTCCATTTTAAAAAGTGCTGTAAAAACCAAACAAAATACATTGATGGGAAGCATTATAACATGCAACCATCCACTGATGCTCTCCACCAAGGAGTAATGAACAGTTGAAAAAGAAAAGTACTCTGCAATCTGTTGGCAGAATGCAAAGGGTACAGTTAATGTGTTATTGTCCTGAAATATGGCCTTACTTAAACCTTACTTGAAAGTTTGTCATGGTGGAACTTATATGCATCCTATCTTATTCTACTCTATTATAGTCTATCCTACTTATGAAAACATATAGCATATATGAAAACATGTAGGCTAAGATATAAAGGATGAAGAAAAGGTATCTGCATGAATAGGAACAGCAAAGGGAAAGACCAAAGAGAAAAGGAAGAACACAAATGACTGGAACCTAAAAAAGTTTTGTGTGTCTGGTCATCCAATATGGTAGCCACTAGCCATATGGCTATCCAAATTTTAGTTTAAATAAAATTTCACAATTTAAAAATGCAGTTCCTTGATCACATAAGTTACATTTCAGGCACTTGATAGCCACATGTGGTTAATAATGACCATATTGGAATTTCCAGACAGAACATTCCATGGTTGCAGAAAAGTCTGCAAGACAAGACTTTGAGGGTATAGCCGGTGAGGAAAGCAGGAAGGAGAGAGCATCATGAGACAGGAGACAGGGGATTACTCAGGAACTAGCCATGAGGTCATGAAGTGGCTGGGGTACCATGTTAGAAAGTTTGGTCTTTGGGTTGAAGATTTTTCTCTTAAGAAGCTCATGCTGTGGTTGAGTGGAAAATGCATTGGAAGGAGTAAAAGAGTGGAAGATAGAGACCACTCAAGAGGCTGAGATGAGGATGCTCCAAGGATCAGAGTTTATGCATGACCCACAGTGCTTGCTCCACAGCCTACAGTGCCATCTCTCTTACTGTACCAGGTAGAGAACAGTCACTCAAAATAGGTCCAAGTCTGCAGGCAAGGGAACCAAATTTCACAAGGGAACCAAAGACCACACAGCCAGGAAGCTCCAGTTCCAGTTCTTAGCCATGACTATTTAATTCCAAAGCCTGAGATAGTTTTTAATTTTTATTTTTCCCTTATATAAGGCCTTGCCCCCTGGAATAGAAAGCAAGGAACATGGAAAATAGAGGATAGAGAGCTCTTGATCTCATGAAGTGGGGTGGTATTAGGCAGGGCAGCCTCCTGGAGGACAGGGAAGAGACTTGGAGTCACAGTCCTGTGGTCTGAGCAGCACTAATGTCATGTCTGGGATGGTGGCATGCTAGTCGCCCCACACCTGTTCCTGGGCTCTGGGCAGTTTCTTTTATTTTTAAAGGCACAGGCAGCAATGTGCCTATTGATACACTGGACTCACTGCAAGGGAGAGCAACTTCAGGGATGCCACATAAATCACCTGTCAATTAGCTTTTTGCTGGTGACAATTCATTCCTTTTGCATCAGCTTCCCCTACCCCATATCCAATAAATCACTCTCCCAACTGTATCCTCACCAATACTGTATTTGCTTTTCCTTTTAAGATGGGGGGGATATATTTTAGAGCAACTGGGGGGAGGGATCCATAGCCAGCTTCCCTTGTCCAGCTGAACCCATCAAGTCCCCAGTTGTCAATTCTGCAAATATTTCAATGAATTGATGCAGGTGCATTAAAAATAGGCTGGAAACAATAGTCTAGAGATTATATATATATTATATCAATTAATATCATTATATTATATATTTACATTTTTACAAATGTTTTACATCTGGGACAATAGGAAAGATGGATTTAGGGTGATGGCAGCTGGTTGGTTGGTTGCTTGGGTTCAAGGATAGGACCGAGTATGTGGAGTCTTCCATACCTGAGAACATTAACTGTGTGAGCTTTTATACAAATGTGTGTGCCTTTGAGGAATTCTACAGACATCTGGGGAATTTAAACTAATAATTTATAATAGATTCCTTTGACTAGCAAGATAATTCCCTAATGGAAAGAGCAGCACTTTATCTCAGACTTAATGCAGCAATGTAAAGAAATCAAGTTGCTGAAATTCTTTTTTTTTTTTTTATGGAAATTCTTAAGTCTCTAGGTACAAGTGTATTTTGCTTTTGTTTGTTTCTAGCAAAAAGGCAGTTTAAAATTCCTGAAAATCTTATTTTCTAATTTTTCTTTTTATGTAATTTATGTAATTTCAAACTTACAGAAAAGCTGCTAAACCTGTATGCGCTCTTCGACATATCCAGCCATTGTTAATGGTATGCCATGTGTACCTTCTCTTCAGACACACACACACACACACACACACACACACACACACACACAGAGTTTTGAACCACTTAGAAATAAGCGGCAGACATAATGTCCCTTTACCCTGAACTGGTTCAGTGTTTCCTAATTTAAAGATACTTTCTTTCCCCCACCTCTTTCTTTCTCTTTTTTTCTTTTGCAGTTCTGGGATTGAACCCAAGGCCAATTTACCACCTAGCAACATCTCCAGCTCTTTTTATTTTTTATTTTGAGACAGGGCCTAAGTTGCCTAGGCTGGCCTCTAATTTATAATCCTCCTGCTTAACCTTCCTGAGTCACTGGGATTACAGGCAAGTGCCACCACGCCCAACATAAAGATACTTCTGTAGCTGTAGGAGGTGGGGGCCTCACTTAAGTACAGACTCGAATTCAGAATTATGTATTATAGAGAGCTGTCCTATTTCTTTGATCTCCTTAATCTTGAACAATTCCTCAAGCTTTTTTGACTTTCATGACATATTTTTGAAGGTCAAAAAATACAATAGCAATAGATTATAGATTATGCAAAGATTTATATACAATCTTTAGTATGTACATGAATATGTAATCTGTATCTAATGCATGGCTATCTATGATAAGATCCATACCTGAGTAGATGTGTGAATATTGGATTCATAGATTATGTAAGAATCCATGAGATTGTAATTACAAATAAACACTAGGGAGCCCTTCTCTTTCATTAAAATGCTAATTAATAAAAATGTAGAAAAGAATACAGAATTAGAAAATTACTCTTTTGCAGCTATTATAATAATAATTGACTCAGGCTAGAATTATCAATGGAGATTGAAACTAGTAGATGAAAGCTTGAAAAGGAAAAAATCATATAATCTCAAAATATTGCCCTACAAATCCTGTATCACTTAGAAAGAGAACAACAGTTCTGGTAGGTGATGCATGGCTGTAATCCCAGCCGCTTGGGAAGCTGAGGCAGGAGGATCTTGAGTTCAAAACCAGCTTCAGCAACTTAGCAAGATCCTATCTCTAAACAAAACATAAAAAAGGGCTGAGGACGTGGCTCAGTGGTTAAACATCCCTGGATTCAATCCTTGGTACCCCTAACCCCCACCAAAAAAAGGAGGGGAACAATAGTAACAAGGAATAAACCCAGTGGATACCCCGGTAAACAAGTAATGGAAGTTAACATCGCTAAAGACTTGACAAACCATCATGTTCCTCTTGATAGGAACCACTTCACTTACATGCTATTCCTATTAAAACTATATCTAGGGCTGGGGATGTGGCTCAAGTGGTAGCGCGCTCGCCTGGCATGCGTGCGGCCCGGGTTCGATCCTCAGCACCACATACCAACAAAGATGTTGTGTCCGCCGAGGACTAAAAAATAATAAATATTAAGAAATTTAAAAAAAACTATATCTAATCACCAGGAAGTAGTCAAACCCAAACCGAGGATAATTCACAAAATAATGTTCCCATTTTCATCCCAAGCCTGATTAAATCAAGGATTGCATAAGCAGTTCATTCTCAAACACTACCTACCACTAGATGTCACTGTGGTCCCGCAAGTTGCAAAGTTTTATAAATTCCTTTGCGGCCTGCTTCTCATTTTGACTGGAAGAGTGGGCACCTTGAGTCAATTCCAACAGATAAAGCTTCTGAGAAGCCTAAAACCAAATAATGGCAAAATAAATGGAGGAGAGGGCAGCAGACTTAGTCTTGTCTTGTCTCTGCCATTCCAAACTGTGAAACTAGAGGATCCCTGCCCTGTCTCTGGGCTTTGTTTTCTAGTATATAAAATGTGGGGGTTTGAATTATCTGCTCCCATCTCTTCTTGTCCAGGCCATCTGTGACTTTAAGCTGATGTTTTCTTAACTTAAATTATTTCTGTGCTCCTTACAAGATTCTTGCCCAACCACATTGGACCCACTACTCTCTATCTATCTATCTTTGTTTTTAAGTTGACTCAGTTTTCAAAAATGTAAATAAAGAAAAAAATGTTGTAGGCCGATCACAAATGGAAACCACTTCACTTGCCATAAATAGAAGGTAACCACAAAAATAAATACAATAAAAACAGTAGAGTGTAATTAAATTTGAACTAGATAGTAGTATCTGCCAAAGGCCTGGACCTGTGACCTGCTCTTTTTTTCTCATGTTTTTTTTTTTTTTTTTTTTTTTTTTTTTAAAGGAGGCTTGGGGAGTGTTAAAGAGAAGTTGCAGACAGGCCAGCTCTGAGACTTTCCTTTTGAAATAAGTAAAAGAATGGAGACTGAGAACTTTCAGTGAAGTTCAGTATTGTTGAATTCTGTGTCCATGAAACCAATCATGATGCTTTGTATACCACCTAAAACCAGACCCACTTTTATAAGCTATTCCAAGTTACATGATCCCCTTACCCCCCTCTTCCTTCCTTCCTTCCTTCCTTCTTTCCTTCCTTCCTTCCTTCCTTCCTTCCTTCTTTCCTTCCTTCCTTTCTTCCTTCCTTCCTTCCTTCCTTCCTTCCTTCCTTCCTTCCTTCCTTCCTCCCTCCCTCCCTCCCTCCCTTCCTTCCTTCCTTCCTTCTTTCTCTCCTCTGATTCTGCTGTGCTTCTAATAGATCAGAAAGGGTGTGATTAGAAATCATGCATTATTAATCATATTCTCCAATCAATATTTAAGCTTATGTTTTATTTTTGTATCTATTTCAGTTTTGTGTTGGTTTAGCATTCCTTTACTGTTTATTTAAATTTACATTTATATTTAGTCTTCCTCACTTTAAAAATGCTCATTTCCCTTTTAACAGGGAAGATGATACATAACTCCTGTGCTGTCAATGTTGAAGCAATTATGTGCCACCAAATGGCTTGTGATTTGGCATCTCTTCCTGATAAATGCTTATGATAGATAGAATGTGGCAGAGGTCAGGAATTCTACTGAGTACAACCTGAGGGTGTTCTTCAAATTGCTTGTGCTTTATCCAAATCCCTTAGGACACAATCAGAAAGCTGGTCCTCTTCAATTTTGTGCAACGCTTTCTTCTTCATTCTTCACAGAGATTTCAAGTGAAGATGTACAAGTCTGAACCACCTAATTGCACTCTTTATGCCTTAACATTAGCTTAGCCCTTTCCTGCTTTGTATAATCTGTTATAATTACTAATTTTCTGGCCACAATTAGCATAGGGGATTTTATCGGAGCACAGACAATTTCTTAGCTACCCAAGGTTGCTAAATAATTTAAAAAGGGGAAGACAATGAATTTCCATCAAATATGCTTTGTTTTCTTAATGCCCGTGTTGCCATTAAGAGAAAACGATTGCAAGGTAAAGAAATCAGGAAATTCATAAAGATCAATACACCAATGCTTTCCCGTATTATAAAAGTTATTTTTCCATCATTTCCTTTTCTTGGCAAGGTGGATCTAATTTGCCATTAGAAGTACAAAATCAGAGAGGATAGTTTCACTGTTCAACAAAACAGAATGCATTTGTCTGGCTGGAAACACTGTTAGCTCTGCAAAAACTGTCTAGAGAGATTTTTTTTTCAGAAGAAATTTTCCTTAAAAGTTTGATGATGAGCTCATGGGTACATTTTCTATATCAAATGCTGTAGAACAATCTCAACCTGCACTTCTCCACCCCCCCCCCCCAAAATTGATAATCATAAGAACTAGGCTGAGATTCCAACCAGAGCAAGCAGGATATAAAATTTCATGAGATATACTACACACACCCGGTGAAAATAAGATAAGAAGCATGATTATTTTCTGGTGAGAGGCTTACCTGAAATTTTTAAAAAATTTCTTCAGCTTTGGGCTGGGGATGTAGCTCAGTGGTAGAGTGCTTGTCTAGTATATGTGAAGCCCTGGGTACTGGTACATTAAAAAAAAAAAGAGCAAACTTCAGATTTCGTTGAGCCCCATTTGCTCCTGATGCTGATCAGTGTTTAAAATTCCATCATTCACGTTACAGACTCCTGCTGCTCCCCAATCATTCTACTCTATTGCTTTATTACTTGTTAACATCAGCCTTAACAGATGATGGCATCGTTGGCAGAGGCCCCTTCCAAGGTCTTCTGAATATCACTAAGACTTTGAACCCATTTCTGGAACCATATCTCTAGGGTTGCACATTATACTTCTATTTCATTGTTTCCTAGCGTCCAGAGCCAACCTGTCTGCTGAAGATATTGAGCCAAGTGTTGTCCGTCCAGCACATGTGTATCTGTCGATTCCTTGCAAGAGACCTCATTGTATTTGTGCTGATCTTAGAGCAACAGCATTGACAGAGGCTTTAGAGACCCCATCATCTCACTAGTGCCTGGTTGCCAGTAAGACTGGGCTCTGGGGTACAAGAAAAACACACCGACTCAGGGCAAGTGAAGACCAGTTGTTGGAAGAGGGATCCTGGTGAAAACCTGCAAGGACCAGGCTAGGAAGGCCAAGGAACTGTGTGGACTCAGGGGATCTCGCTGACAGGTGCCAACGGGTAATGTCACCCATGGTGACTCCAAGGGGATATTTAGGGAGCTTTCAACTCCCCCAGCCCTCTCAAATTCTTTGTATAGAGAGTTGAGATTTCTTACCCTCAGGCAAAACTCAGGTGGTTTAAAGTGGTTCCCCAAATCTGCCCTCAACCAGATTGCCACTTCCATCCCCTTCTACACAGAAATTAAAAGGCTGACATGGACATGGCCAGTATGGGAACAGCTTTGCATTGTGTCCCCAGCTACTCCTACTTCCTGTGTCAGTGTCCTGTGGGGGGTGGGGCGTCCTTGGCAGTCTTGGGTCAGGATATCAGCACCTTCAGCCGGAGTCATTGTTAAATCGAGACTGTCACAGGAGGGGAGAGCAGCTATAGTTTGGGTCTAAATTGTCCCCCAGAAGCCCCAGTATCTAAGGCTTAGTCCCCAGCTTAGCACTATTGGAAGGTGATTGGAACTTGAAGAGGTAAGGCCTAGCAGGAAATCTTTCAGTCACTAGGGACATGCCTTCAAAGGGGATTTGCAGGACCTCGGTCTCTTCCTCTTTCTCTTGCTTGCTCTCCGCACCCCACCCTTCACCACGCTCCCTGCCATGACAGGTGCCTCCCCACAGCCCCAAAAGCAACGGACCCAACGAACCATGGACTCAAATCTCCCAAACGGTGAGCCAAAATAAAACTTCTCTCCTTATATAGGTTGATTATCTCAGGTATCCGGACAGTAGAGGCAAGATGACTCACCCAACAGGTAATTTCCCATAAAGAAAATTGGGGGAATGCCCCCCAAAACTGTGTTCACCAACCTTACCAAGTGAGGAATAACCACTTCCAGAAGCAGGGCCTGTGTTGACTCCTCTGCTGTGGCCTCTGGTCAAGGGCTGGGGGCCTTACTTCCTGTCTTTCCTGGGGGTGGGGGTGGGGGGGAATTCAGCTCCCCTGGCTTTAGGGTCTGCTGATCCCAGCTCTACATTCTCCAGTTTGTCTGAAGCAATTTCTGCAGGTGTTTGAAGTCAGCTTGCGGATCTCTGGCAAGTCATTGTGTCCTCCAGGCTTTCTCGGGCTCTGAACTTGCTATTTTCTCTCCCTGGAACACACTTACCCAAATCTATACAAGACTGACTCCTCATGCTTCACTTCTCAGCCAGATCTCCTCAGAGACATTGACTCTGACAAATCTGTTTCAGCACCCTGACCTTCAATGCCGTTCACAACCACCATCCTGTTTTTCATACTCTTTATTACAATCTAAAATTACTCCCCACCCCGTTTTTTTGGGGGGGGAGTGTACTTTTATCTCTGTCTCTACCAAATTCTAAGTTCCATGAGAGTAGGGACCTTCTCTGTCTTTTCATAACTTTATGTAATCACTGTCTAGAATTGTGCCTTATATACTAAAGATGCTCGATAAATATTTATTGAAAACTAACAAATAGTGGGCTTTATAGAACTTTTATTTCAATATAGAATACATATACAGAAACATGCATAAATCTATATGCACTGTTTAACAATGGTTCTCAAGTGAACGTTTGTTAATTCCCTCCCAAGGTATGATACAGAACTGGAGCCCAGGAACTGCCCTTGCACTGCATGTATCCATTTCCGATCACAACCCCTTCTTCTCCGAGAGGTAGCTATTATCTTCATCATTGATTTGCTTTTCTTCACAGTATTACAATCTATACACTTATTCCCAAATCATACAGTTTGGTTTTCCCGGTACTTAGAACTAGATAAGAATGGAATTATACCTTTCTGCACCTTAATTATTTCACTCGGGATTATGATTTTAGACTTTTGACTTTAAGCATCATGGAGTAAAGACACTGATAAATTATATCCCCCCAAAACAACTATTAAGCTCGTCAGACCTTCAAATATAACTGTTTCAAAGTTCTGGAAATTGATCCAAAGCATGCTACAGATTGATGCAATCTCTTAAACTCTGGGTAGAACAGCATCAATCTGTGACTTTGTTGCCTGGACTGTTTCCCTCCCTCCCTGACCTCCAGTTCTGAGGAGTTCAACTACGTGGGCAAGGTCATGAAAACCAACACTTGCTGCTGTCACTAGAATGGACTCCTTGATTTGGAACTTTGTTGGTCAAAGTGCAAATCTTGGTGACATGTGAACCAGAAGAGCTAGCAGCTCCATAAGGTGAGATTATGGTCCTGGTTGATACAAGGACTGGGCTGACTGGATTCCAGGGAAGTCCAGATGTGAGATCCATGGGTTTGATTACTTCCCCAATACCTTGGATTGACTGGAAGCTGTGCTCCTGTACAGCAGAGACCAGATGGATCCCAGGCCACTCACACCCGCCTACCCCATGGATCCTGCACCTGTGCACAGTAGAAACATCAGAAAGCCCAGCAGAAAATAAAATCTGGGGCCAATTTGAAAACATCTTGTACTTTGAATAGGTTCCATATCCACACATAGATTCATCAGCAAAGAGTAGAAGGCTCACTGGCTTGAGGCATTTGAAAATTATATTTGGCCAATCTATTTGAATTCTAAGCTATGCAGACAGAGGGGGAATCCCTAAGAAGCCAGACTTAAACATGAAAGCAATGACTGGGTGCAGTAGCACAAACCTCTAATTCCAGCAGCTCAGGAGGCTGAGGCAGGAGGATCCACAAATTCCAGGCCAGCCTCAGCAACTTAGCATAACCCCATCTCAAAATAAAAACTAAAAAAGAGATGGGGATGTAGCTCAGTATTAAAGTGTCTTTGGGTTCAATCCCCAGAACCAATAACTAAATAAATAATAAAACAATGAAAAAAAATCCCAGAAAAATCAGCAATAGCCACAAACTGTGAGAAAAATAGATTTCATTGATTTAGTCCAGCTAAAATACTAAATAAAACAAATAAAAGACCATACCCATGGGAAAAAAATCACAATCCAGAGTGCCTGCAATTTTATTTAGTTGGGTGATATTTAACACAGTTTCAAGGCTTGTAAGTAACCAAAAACATAACCATATTCAGGAGAATAAAGCAGTCAATAGTATGCCCAGGTACTGGATTTAGGAGACAAAAATTTCAAAGCAGATATTATTAAATATGTTCAAAGGACTAAAGAAAACAACTTAAAATAATTAAGGCAAAGTATGATAACAATGACAGTGTACAGAATCTCAAAAAATTAGAAATTAGAAATTCTAAAGTTGAAAGTACAATAATTGAAATGAATAGTTTATTAGAACTCAGTGGTTTTAAAATGGCAGGAAAAGAACTAGTAAACTAGAAAATAAACCAGTAAAAATTATGCAATCTGAAAATGGGAAGAAAAATATTAAATAGAAATGTACAGTCCTTAGAGACCTATGGGGTCACATCAAATGTATCAACATATGTGTAACATCAATATCAGTCTCTTTAGATATAACAGAATCAACCTGTTGAAAATTAAATACAGACAGAAGAATCTCAAAGATGTCAAAAAAAAACAACTGAGAAAAACAGAAATACTATTAATATCTGACTTCTCATTAGGAAGACTGAAGGTCAGATTCAAAGAGCTGAAACTTATAATTCTATATTAAACAATGACATTGTTTTTTTCTGTTGTTGTTGTTTGGTACAGGGGGTTGAACTCAGGAGCACTCGATCACTGAGCCACATCCCCAGCCATATTCTATTTTATTTAGAGACAGGGTCTCACTGAGTTGCTTAGTGCCTTGCTGTTGCTGAGGCTGGCTTTGAACTCATGATCCTCTGTCTCAGCCTCCCCAGCTGCTGGGATTACAGGTGTGTGCCACTGCACCTGGCAAGAATATTCTCTAAAAGTGAACACAAAATAAAAATGTTCCACAAATAACCAAGTTGGAAAGTATTCATTACTAACAAACCTGCCTTACAAGAACACAAAGGAAGTTGTCAGGCTGAGAGAAAGTGGCTCCAGTCAGTAAATCCAATCCAAATGAATAAATGAAGTGTGCCAGAAATGATAAAGATGTGAAAAAATATAAAAGTATCCTGAAGTGCATTTTCTCATTTTCCTCTTAATTTCTTTAAAAGGTATACTTTTGTATAAGCCACACGTACAACACTATTTTATAGAGTTTAAAATATATGTAGACATAAAATATATGATAATAAAAATACTACAGAAGCAAGATAAAGGAGATATATTCAAGCAATGTTTCCATATTTCATTGGAATTAAGTTAGTATTACCCTTAAGTACACTGTGATAGAATGAAATACATATTGCAATTCCTAAGACAATCATTAAGAAAATACCTTATTACAAAATGTAATAAATGAGAAACAAAGAATTAAAGTGACACACTAAAGGAATTAATTTAACACAAAAGGAGGTTATAAGGGAGTAACAAGAAAATACATGGGTGAATAGCAAGCACATAGCAAAGCAGCAGTTGTAATTCCAACAGTATCAATTATTACATTAAACACAATTGGGCTAAACACCTGACTTGAAAACCAGAAATTGTCAGGCTGAATGAAAAAGCAAAAGCCAATGGCATACTATCTAAGATGAGAAATCTATGTTAGAGTCAAAGGCACAAATAGGTTAAAATAAATGGATGGAAAAAGACACACCCTGCAAACAGTAACCATAAGAGGGTTGAAATACTCATTTAATATCAGACAAAATAACCTTTAAAATAAAAAATGTTATCAGAAGCAAAAGGGACATGTCATAGTGATAAGGTCAACACATCAGGGAAATATAACGATTTTACATCTCTAAATGCACCAAATAACACAGCCTTAAAATATATAAAGCAAATTCTGATAACATTAAAGGAAAAGTAGACAATCAACAATAATATTTGGAGATTTCAATATTCCAAACTCAATAATTGATACAACTAGACAGAAAATTAAGAATATAGGAGAGCTAAACCATATTTTCAACTTGATTTAAATACCATATATAGGAGCTGAAAAAAAATCAATGAATACAGAATACAAATTCTTTTTTTCCTCACATTTTTTTATTGGTGCATTACAGTTGCACATAATGGGGGACTTGTTGTTTTGTATTTGTGCATGCACACAATATGAATGTGTATTCTTTTCAAGTTCACATGGGACATTCTCCAAGAGAGGTCACATAGTGAGTGAATAAAAAAAAAAAAATCCCAATATATTTTAAAAGACTGAAGTCAGACAAAGTTTGTTTTCTTACCACAACAAAATTAAGGATCCACAAGGAAATTTTCACAAACCTCAAATATTTGGAAATGAGACAACATACTTCTAAACAACCCATGATTTAATAAAAAAAAAAAGAAATCACAAGGGGAATTAAAATATATTTGGAACTGAATGGGAATGAAAGCACAGCATATCAAAATTCACAGGTTGCATTAAATAGGCATATAGAAATATGTATTGTTTTTTGCTTTGAAAAACTATATTAGAAAAGAAAAAAGGTCTGCAATCAATAAGTTATTCCTTAAGAAATTATAAACAAGCAGGATGTGATGGCCCATGCCTGTAATCCCAGCTACTCGGGAGGCTGAGCGGGGTTGTGAGTTTGAAGTCAGCCTGAGAAATGGAGGGAGACCCTGTCTCAAACCGACAACAAAAAAAGCAATGTGCTTTCTAGAAATGTAACTCAGTGGTAGAGTGCCCCTGGACTTAATCCCTAGTCAGAGGGGAGGAGAAACTGTAATTGGAAGAAGGAGGGAAATAATCAATATTAGAGTAGAAATCAATGGAATTGAGCTTCCTTCTCCGGTAGAGAAAAATCAATGAAAACAAAGTTGTTCTTTGAAAATATCAACAAAACTGACAGGTAAATTAGCAAATCTGACAAAATAAGAGAAGACATGAACTATCAAAAATCAGGAATGAAACAGTGGGCATCACTACCAACCAAGAAACAAAAAGGGATTCATGAGAAGGTTATGAACAGCTATACCCACTGATTAGACAACCTCAATGAAATGTGCAGATTCCTAGAAAGAGGCAAATCTCAAAAATGACTACAGAAGACACAGGAAAAGTGCATAGGTCTGTAGGAAGTAAGGAAGGTGGATACCGTTCATAGTAACATTATTTGCAATAGCCATAGGAAGAATCCACCACTCTGAACTTATTCTATGAAGCCGCTATTACCCTGCTTCAAGGCCAGATAAAGACCTCCCTGGACAAGAAAACTACAGACCAGTTCCTTCATGAACATAGATGTAAAATTCTTTTTTAAATTTTTTTTAGTTGTAGATGGACACAATACCTTTATTTTATTTATTTAGTTTTATGTGGTGCTGAGGATCGAACCCAGTGCCTCACACATGCTAGGCAAGTGCTCCACCACTGAGCCTCAGCCCCAGCCCAAATATAGGAATTCTTAATGGAATATTACAAAGTTGAATTTAACCATACATTAATGGGAAATCCGATGCCTATGACCAAGTGGGATTTGTCCATATATTGTTAGTTGGTTTAGTGTGCATTTCTATAGAGTACATACCTAGGAGTTGAATTTCTGGATTAACGGGTAAAATGTTTTGTAGATAATGTCAGAGTACTTTCCAAAGAGTTTGTACTTATTAACAGTGTAGGATGGTTCCTTTTTGGATTGGCAATACTAGGTCTTACCAGACCTTTAAGCTTTTGCCTGTTGGGTGAGTAAATGTATCTTATTCTGGTCTTTTGTCTTTGCCTAAACGCTAGGGATACCGGGCACCTTCTTATGTATGTTTGGCTATTCGCAGAGATTCTATATGTGTGTATGAAAAACCTGTTAGAGTCTATAAATAGTGATAATAGATAGCATTTATTATGTGATTGTCAAGTACAGGCACTGTTCCAAGTGCTTGATATATGCTCATCTTATCATCACAATAATTCTTCAAGGTAGATACCATTATTATTTACATCAACTCCTTTCCCCACCCCCCCTGCATGTATCATGATGATAATATAATTTTTCTCTTTCAATCTATTACTTTAGCAATTTACATTGCTTGATTTTCATTATGTTACCTCAACCTTAAAATCAAAGGATAATCTCAACTTGTTGATGACACATTGTCTTTTTTGTATATTGTGAATTCAATTTCTTCATATTCTGTTTAGAATTGTTAAAATCTGTGTTTGTGAGTGAGACTAACTTGTAATATTTCTTCCTTATACTTTTCTTGTTAGATTTTGGTGTCAATATTACCTTTAATCTTTAACACTTATGATTATTCAATTGATTTTATTTACTTGTTTGTAAATAAAATGCTGATTTTAGTTGTTAGCTTATGTTATAAGTTGAACTGTGTCTCCCCAAAAGGTATATGAAAGTCCTAACCTGTAAATGTAACTGGATTTAGAAATAGGGTCTTGCAGATGCATTAAATCAAGGTGAGGTCATTAAGGTGGGACCCAATCCAATGTGACAGGTATTCTTATTTTTCATTCTTTTTTTTAAATTTTGTATTTGTTTTAATTGTTTATATGTGACCATGGAATGCATTTATGCACGTTGATATATCATACATAGATGGAATATAGTTTCTCATTTTTCTGAGTGTACATGTTGCAGAATCATATTGGTCATGTAGTCACATATATAATACAGTAATAATGTCTGTTTCATTCTACTATCTTTCCTATTCCCTCCCATCACTTCACTCTACCTAATCTAAGGTAATGCTATTCTTCCCTAGTGTCCCCCACCTTATTATGAATTAGCATCCACATATTAGAGAAAACAGTTGGCCTTTGGTTATGGTATTGGCTTGTTTTGCATAGCATCATATCCTCCAACTCAAACCATTTACTGGCAAATGACATAATTTCACCCGTCTTTAAAGCTGAGTAATATTCCATTGAGTATATATACCACATTTTCTTTATCCATTCATCTACTGAGGGACACCTAGGTTGGTTCCATAGTCTAGCTATTGTGAATTGAGCTGCTATTAACATTGATGTGGCTGCGTCACTACAGTATGCTGATTTTAAGTCATTTGGGTATAAAACAAGGAGTAGGATGGCTGGGTCAAATGGTGGTTCCATTCCCAGTTTTCTGAGGAATCTCCATACTGCTTTCCATAGTGGTTGCACAAATTTGCAGTCCCACCTGCCATCTATGAGTGTACCTGTTCCACCACATCCTCACCAACATTTATTGTTGACTATATTCTTGATGATTGCCATTCTGACAGGACTGAGAAAATCTTAAGAGTAGTTTTGATTTGCATTTCTCTAGTTGCTAGAGATGTTGAACATTTTTTCATATGTTTGTTAATCAATTGTATTTCTTCTTCTGTGAAGTGTCTGTTCAGTTTCTTAGCCCATTTATTGATTGGGTTATTTGTTTTTGTTTTTGTTTTTTGGTGTTTAGTTTTTGAGTTCATTGTACATCCTAGAGATTAATGCTTTATTGGAGGTACATGTGGTAAAAATTTTCTCCTAATCTGTAGTCTCTCTTCTCGTGTTATTAATTATTTCCTTTGCTGAGAAGAAGCTTTTCAATTTGAATCCATCCCATTTATTGATTCTTGAATTTACTTTTTGTACTTTAAAAATCCTGTTAAGGAAGTCAGAGTCTAGGCTGACGTGGTGCATATTTGGGTCTATTTTTTCTTCTATTAGGTGCAGGGTCTCTGTTCTAGTGCCTAAGTCTTTGTCTCAGTTCGAGTTGATTTTTGTGCAGGGTGAGAGAGATTTAATTTCATTTTGCTACATATGGATTTCCAGTTTTGCCAGCACCATTTGTTGAATAGGCTATCTTTTCTCCAGTGAATGGTTTGGGAATTTTTGTCTAGTATGATATAACCATATTTATGTGGGTTTGTCTCTGTGTCCTCTATTCTATACCATTGGTCTACAAGTCTATTTTGGTGCCAATATCATGCCGTTTTTGTTACTATAGCTCTGTAGTATAGTTTAAGTTTCGTACTGTGATGCCTCCACCTCACATGCTTTCATTATCTGGTACTTTAATCAATCCTCTTCTTCCCCTCTAGAAATTCTCATTACCATTTTGTATATTGATGCTTATTTTATTTACCACCACTCCCCATTTCCTTCCTTCCACAAACTTCCTACATCTCAGATCTGTCTGTTACCATTGTCTTCCTGCTTGAAGCATAGCAATAGATTTCCTGCAGGGAGAATCTGCTGGTAACATATTCTCTTAGGTTTAGCTTGTCTTTCCCTGGGTGCAGGAATCTGTGGTAGCAATTATTTTCTTTTAGTACATCAAAGGTACCATTCCACCATCTTCATCTTCTATGATCCATTATCACTGTTGAGAAAACATGTAGCTGTTGGCTAGAAGTCAGTCTAACTTTCATTCTTTAATGAGTATCTTGTCCCTTTTTCCCCCTTTGGCTGCTTAAAATTTTTCTCTTTTTTTTTTTGCAATTTTATTCTCATGCATCCACTTGCAGATTTATATTTATTTATTTGTGGTGCTGGGGATCAAACTCAGAGCCTTGTGTGTGCAAAGCAAGTGCTCTACCACTGAGCTATATACCCAAGCCTGAGGATTTTTGTGTGTGTGTGTGTGTGTGTGTGTGTGTGTGTGTGTGTGTCTGTTTTCGTGCTTAGGGCCCCTGGATTGCTTTGATCTGTAGATTGATGTGTCTCTACAGTTTTAAAAAATTATCAGCAATATTTTCTTCCAATGTTCCCTCTACCTCATCCCTTTTTCCCTCTCCTCCTAAGGAATCAATTAAATGTATGTGAGATTTCTCATTATAACCTTCTAACGTCTTGCTCTCCTTTTTTGCTTTCTCATGTTCATCCTGGATAACTTCTTCTAATTTACTTTTCCACTCATTAGCTTTCCCATATGTTTTTTTTTTCTCCAATCTGATGTTGAACACATTTGCTGAGTTTTTAGCATTATTTTAGTCTTTACTTATAAAAGTTCTATTTGTTTCTTTTTCAAATCTGCCATAACAAATTCTATAGTTTTTCTCTTTCCTGCAGATAGTACGAAGTTTGCCATTTATTTCTTTAAATAGGGTGACTGTTGGTATTGTGGTCTGTAAGATGCTTTTGCCATCTGAGATGTTTCTGTGTTCTGCTAATTCTGCTGATTCTCATTATGTCCTGCTCCCTTGTGTTGCTGCTAATCTTGGTCAGCTTGCTTTCTTTGCTCTGGTAAAATGACTTATAAGGATTACTATAGTCTGGCATAGATATGCTTCTATCAGGTACCTGGGTGCACTACCTGTTGAGTACTGTCTTCAATCATTTTTGCAAGCTGAGATTCCTTGCTGACTCACTCCACAGAGCCAACCTGTGAAGGGCAAGGAGCCTCTGAAGGGGGTATTTTAGACCTATTTTGTCCTGATGTTGAAAATGTAGGTTATACGAGAAAGTATAATTTGAAATCCTAGGTTATATGAGTAAGTCTCTTGAAAATTTTCCACTTTGGACAGTTTAGAACTCTGACCTTGGCTATCTCTGGGAAGGTAACCTCAGAGCAGAAGCCCAAGTGAATTATTAGCAAAGATGCTTTCTGACCTAAGTACTGAAGTGTCAAATATTATAGCCATGTCTCTGATTATAAGTCTTTCCCCAAAAATGGGCTTGGGAACTTCTCACTGCTGTTTTAGCTGTTCAGTACTTTAAGGAGCATTGGAAATTATTTTAGCCGGTGTGTGTGTGTGTGTGTGTGTGTGTGTGTGTGTTGAGAGGCAAAGTGGGGGTTGATCTGAATGCCATAGATGGGAGGACTGGAACTTAGGAGCTCAGTGGTTGGTTTCAGTCTCCCACATCCTTGAATGCATCCAAGTTGGCATTGTGTCCCCAGAAGGCAGAGGGATTTGGGTGCTTGTGAAGTACTGTGCGTGTGGCCATGAACTAGCACAAAGTAAAATGAAGAGAAAAATTAATTTTGCTTAAATTTCTTACCTAATTTTGGTTAAGAATATGGTCCAAATCTTTATTAAACAACAAGTGCCTACATATCTCAAAGCTGTATGACTTCTACAAATCTTTATATAGGAAGCTGAGCCTGGGACTGGGGGCACAGCTCTCTGGTAGAACATATGTGTGGGAGGCCATCCTCGCACCTGATTTGAGTTACCTCCCTGGCTGGGTGAGAGGCGCTTAGGCACAGCTGTGTCAGAGCTTTCCCCACCCTTATCCAGGTTCGAGGGCTTGTCCGTGCAGACCCAGTCATTGCCCCTGACCTTGGGATGCTGCCCCCCTTAATCTTCATTGGATGGGATTTTCCCCAGAATTTTTTGTTCCCCAATAAAAGTCCACTCCCTGGCGTGTTCTCCCATTCTCGCTAGCCTCTCAGTAAACCTTGCTACCATAATGGGTGGCTGGAGGCTGGAGCTAGGAGGAGCCATCCTGGAGCTGGTTTAAAGGTAATTAGAGTCTTGTCTCTTTAATTCAAAACTCCCTAGCAGTTTCTCACGACTGGAACCTTCTTTCATGAAGCCGGCATGGGTCGCGGGCTAAACATATGCTTAGCCATAAAGTAGCTTCTAGCACCCAGCACCAAAAAAGAAAGAAAGAAAAGAAGCTGAGTTCATGCAGTTTCTCAAATATTAACATGTTTATGGAATGATAGATGAATTTAAACAAGGGATCAGTCTTGTGACTGATCTTGATTCTTCAGAAAGAAACAACTGTTGCTCAGGCTTATTAGGAATGGAGGCTAAATATATTTTTAAATTTTATTTTTTATTCAAAAATATCAGTTTTTTCATACATGTCCTTTTGCAAAATTAATGAAGCAGAATATTTCCATGAAATTATTTAGGAATAATTACGCTGTTAAAACAAAGAGTACCATGAAGATCAAAACTTTTTAAACCCGAATTACAAAATATTTCTATCTGAATATATAAGATACTCCATAATTCACCCATTATAAAGTTTAATATCTGTGTGAATGATTTGAAGTGTCAACTCCCTACTGTTGTGGGCTTCACATTTCAAAATCTAGCCTTTATTCTGTACGACAGGTAATAGGTGTTTTTTGAAGGCTCCAGTACATCATACAAGAAAACATTTTTTACTACTTACACAGCCTATGTGTTCATATCATTCAATTTTATCTTATTAACTCCTTATCTGTAATTTCACTTTTCATAGTGTCAGTTACCTGTGGTCAACCAATCTGAAAATGTTATATGGAAAATTCCAGAAATAAACAACGAACAATTATTAAGTATATACTCTGGGTAGCATGATGAACTATCACACTATCCTGTCATTTCCTGCCCTGGACGTGAATCATCCCTTTGTCCAGGGTATCCATGTCATATATGTTATCCATCCATTAGTCACTCAGTAGCCACCTTGATTATCCAATTGATGGTTGTAGTATCACAGTACCTGGGTTCAAGTAACCCTTATTTTACTTAATAGTGACCCCAAAGTGCAAAAGTAGTGATGCTGGCAATTTCATTACTGTATAATGTTATAATTGTTCTAATTTAATATGAATTATTATTGTTTATTGTGCCCAATTAATAAATTTGATTTTAATATACATAGTAAATATGGAGTTCAGTACTATCTGTGGTTTCAGGCATTCAGGGGGCATCTTGGGACATACCTTCCACAGACAAGGGGTCCTACTCTAGAAATACTGGTTGACTGTCCTTCATTCTCTAGATAGCTCAAGTGAGGCAAGAATAATGGCCGTAAACTACAGATCATGAGAATGTTATCTCTTCTGTCTGTGGTTTCAAAGCCATGATTAGATGGAGTGGAGTAGAATGAGTGTCATGTAGACCTTTCGAGGCCCAGGACAGTGGTGCTCAGCAGCAAGAACTTCTTTCTTGAGGTTGTTTAAGAAGACAGACAAACTGCCCCTGGTGCCCCTGCAGCCTTGAGATGACCCACCCGTATTTCCAGAAGCTGGAGATCCTGGGTGACCCTTCAGCAGCCGCAACTGGTCCTTTTGGATGGCTCCTACAAATGGCTTTTGTGTACATATTCAGAACTGTGTTCAAGTAACCCTTATATCTCAAAGGGGACACCAGGTCTGTGTCCAAAGACTGCATGGTGAGTGAAATCAGAAGTGTGACCTCAGACGCGATCCTGGGATCGGATGCTTGACTTCACCACCTCCTGCCTGTGATCTCAGGCCAAGATCTCACCTCTGTGCCTTGCTCTCCTCATCTGTAAAGGGGAATAATGATTGCATCCTCTTCATAGACTTGCTGAGAGGAGGAAATAAGTCATCAATGGAAAGGATTTAAAATCGTTGCTGGCATGTAAGAAGTACTCAGCAAATATTGGGGATCATTATTCAGATTTGAGAAAATGTTTTGCACAGTCTTGGTTAACTCACCTGGGGACAGTGATATTCTTGAGAGAGAATTTAGAATGTAGTTCAGAAATAATTAAATGCCTTCCTTGATTGAAATAGAAAGGCAATTAAGACAATGAAGCATTTTTCTCTGTGGTATCTAGGACATATTTTTCTCATTTTCACTCTGTAATGGGAAAGTGTGAAACTTACTCAGAGTGGTGGCAAGTTACTCATTCTGAGGTCAATTGTTCCCCCAACAAACACATTTCAAATATGGAAGGTGAATAAGATCTTGGGAGGCCTCAGAATCCAACGCTGGGTAGCATGATGGGAGGAATCAGGAAACCTGGATTCTAGTAGATGACTTTGGAAAACTCTTTAACTCCTTTGGGTCTCAGGCTCCTGAACTATAAATTAGGGGTGAAAATACAAACCCACAATGGTGGTGATGTCAAGCTGGTAGGAGACAGTGCATGGTACCGTGGCACAGTCAGAGAAAAGACCCCAGAGCTGGCTTTACAATGGGCTCCGGGAGTCACTGTCACAGGGGGTAACCTGTCACAGCACCTCGACTAGCCAGCCAAGCTCTAGTCACCTCACTCAATAAAACAGTGTTTCAAATGTGTGTCTGGGAATGAACAGGGGCATGAAGGGAAGGGGACAGTGACAACCTAACCTGCTGTACATGTTGCAGACATTAATCCTCCCCAGGGTTATTTATCTGATGGCATTTTTATTCATTTCACCAACATGAATTAGAAAGGCTCAATAAACAAATTATTCACGATCCCTGTCTTTAAAGGTAGGGAAGAAGGGGAAAGCCTCATACTTACAGAAAGTCATATAGGTGCTTGGGTGTTATATCAGAAACACGATACGCATAGACCAAGAAACCTGGAATATTTACTATCGGGACCTTTATAAAGGACAGTGTGTAAAATTGTACCCTGGAGCTCTGGAATCCTGTGCCAGATCCCGATTAAGTCCACAGAGTGAGAAGGAACAGATCGAAGGCCTTGTGGGAGGACTTAGAGACTACATCTGGAAATGTCTTTTCATCAAGGGAAGTTGGGAAATCAGTGGGCTAAGGCCGGGGAGGAAAATGCATAACAAAAATGGTCCTGTACTAGACTCTTCATTTCACTCTTTGTGCTTTAACGTAAGAATGGTATGCTTTGCAGATAAATGCTGGAGATTCAGAGAGGTTAAGCAACTCCCCTCAAAGTCACCCACAATCAAAATAATAGGGAGATCATGCTCAGGATACCTGTGCTATTCTTCCTGAAAAAAATATTTTAATTTTGGTGAAATATGCAAAACATTTGTCCTTTTAACCAGTTTGCAAGTACACACTTCATGGGCATCTGAAATGCGCTTTGAGAGTGGACTGTTCCTAAGTTTGAATAAAAATTTCAAAGCTTAGGGTTTTTATTTCAATGATATACTTACAAAGCTAAGCACAGGTATCCTTAAATCTGAAAACCGACACAAAATTTCTGAGCTCAAGTTTTAGAATGTGTTTATTGGCATCAACAGTGAGAAAGGTCAGGCTGGGTAAGAAAGGAACAGAAGTAGCTTTGGTACTAAAATGATTCCTTTAAACTTTTCTTACACAATATGAATTAAGGAATGTTTTGTGGTAGTTGGAAAAAAAAAAAGTGAGCCATTGCTGAGGGCAGATTAAAGAAGCTTGCTCTACTCCAAAGAACCTGCTTGACACTTGGATAGCAATGTAGTTTCCACTAAGCCATGTGGATTCCAGTATATTTTGTTACTGTTTATTTATAATCCTTTGGTTATGTGGTATTTTTCTTTTCATTTAGTTTGGAATCTGGTTTTGCAGTTGCTCAATAAGTACATGTGTGAAGAATTCGTTCCTACTTTTATGCTTGTGCATATTTAAGTAATATTGTCAAATTGATTTAAATAAAACCATGAGGGTTTAGGAGGATATTTTCTCTTTCAAAGGTATGTATCTATATGATCAGTTTAAGATCCACCCTACAGAGGTAATATTCTTTTATAAAAGAATTAAATTTGAATCAAGAAATCATACCAGTCAAGACAGGCTAATTTAAGCTTCAATAACAAGCAAGCCCAAATTCTCAGTGGTTGAGACCATTTGCTTTACATTAAATTCATTGCATCTTGGTATAGTACCAATCACCACATTGGGAAACAAACTGAGGCATTCACCTTCAGAAAAACCTCTAGTCCAAGTGGAAGGAGTGTTCAGGTGGTTCTCTCTTTCAAGTACATGCTCTGGATAGAGGAACAGAGATCAGCAGAGCAAACTTTGAGGTCGAAGTATACCATCTTCTCAGATGCTCAGGAGACACGAAACAGGTGTTTGTTTATGGCAATAATGCCTGCAATAGAAAGCATCTCACATCTTTCCATACAGGAGTGCCCATGGCATTGTTTGACACTTCTATTCCCAACCAAAATGGCAGATGGATTTCTTCATAGGCAGTCATTGTTCTGGGGTTATAGCCAAACTGGGCTGCTTACCAGCCATGTGATATGGGCACAGCTCAATCTCATTTCCTCTCTGGTGAAAGAGAGATGACAGTTGTATGGTTTGTTGAGAGGACTTCAAGCAATAAGTCATGTGAAACCCCTCTGTTAGTTTTACACTATTATCCAAATTAAAGTAGTAGTATTATTCTTGGTGACCAGTCATACCACACCAAGGATTAAAAAAACAAGATAGCAATGATTGCACCCAACGGTGTTTGTCACACAATCAATATTTTCTCACAAAATTTCCTTAGGTGTGAGATAATGAAACATGAAAGAACAGTTCATCAATATAGAAGCAAATTTCTCCTCTTGGCTTGAAAATGACAAAGCATTTTATATGGCCCCAAAACTATATGGCCCAATATTCTTGCAGAGTTCCACATTTAAAAAAAGATTGAGGTTGAAGAAAATCAAACATGAAAGAATAGTTCATCAATAATCAAAATTATCAAATGTCTTGCCTAAGAGGCAGTTTGAGCTAGAATCAGTCTGAAAAAAAAAGTAAATACATAAAAAAGTATTTCACAAAATAGTGCTGTGGGTAAAAACACAGGAAGATTATACCAAAGCAACAACTTCTGAAACTGGTGTCATCCCAATACCTCAGAATTCCAGCTGAGAAGAACTGGATGGTATCCCAAATTACTAACTCTAATTACTTTTATTTCCCCCAAGCGTTAGTCAGTTCAGGCTGCTCTTACAACACATCACAGACCAGGTGGCGTCAACAACAGACATTTATTTCTCACAGTTCGGAAGTTGGGAAGTCTGAGATCATGGCGCCAACATAATCAGGTTCTGGTGAGGGCCCCCTTCCTGGCTTGCAGATGGCTTTCTTCTTGCTGTGTCCTCATGTGGCAGAGACAGAGCTTGAAAGAGGGAGAAACCTTCTAGTCCTTTCCTCTTCTTTTAAGAACACTAATCCCATCAGAGGGATCCATTCTCATGACTTAAGTCACTTAAAACCTAATTATTTCTTAATTACCTTTGGGAGATATCCTTGGGTTAGGGTTTCAACATACAAATTTGGGGAGGGGGAGGCAATTTTTTTTTTTAAAGAGAGAGAGAGAGAGAGAGAGAGAGAGAGAGAGAGAGAGAGAGAATTTTTAATATTTATTTTTTAGTTCTCGGCGGACACAACATCTTTGTTGGTATGTGGTGCTGAGGATCGAACCCGGGCCGCACGCATGCCAGGCGAGCGCACTACTGCTTGAGCCACATCCCCAGCCCGAGGGGGAGGCAATTTTGAGGAGGGGATGGCGCGTTTATGCCTCCATGACACTAAATGAGGAAATAAAGCTTGTCCTAGATAATGTTTCTTAAAGACATATTGATTGCCAGGTTTTTTTTTTTTCCCCTTCTACCAACCTGAAATTATAGAAATGAACATTATGGAGAGAAATCCTTCTTCATTCCCTCAATCAATTTCTAACAGAGTGTTTTCCTACCAGTCCCTGTGAAATATCCTGGTGTATCTATTAGTGGGCATATAGCTCACCAAAAAGACTTGTGGAGGTCTAGCAAGAGTTTTGAGATTCTTTGTAATCATTTTTTGAAATTCAGTTCTCCTCATTTCACCTTTTTCTAAATGATGCTTTGAACCCCAGACATGTGTGGATTGACTAAGAAAATAGATTTAGATTTCTAGTTGAACAATTTCATTATCTGATTATTCTAGTTAACTAGATGCAGAGATCTACATTTCACTCCAGGGGAATTTTGTGATTGTCCACAAAAAGAAAAGTAAAGATAAGTGACCTCTCTAAATGTATTAGTCAGGAGAGGCTAGGTGATTCCTTTAAACACCTCTAACAAACACACTAATAAAGCTTGGCTTCCTAAGCATGCTAAATGCCCATGTGGGTAGGAGAGGTCTCCACTCTAAACCATCTTTTCAAGGAGTGGCAGGTTTATGGAAACTCCATTTGGGGGTCACTAGCTCCTACAGCCTAGGAAAGGGGATTTGGTGAATTGCACATTAGCTCTTTATCACTCTATCACTTTATTAATGTAATTTCTTATTACATTAATAATTTATTAATATAATGTAATTTCTCATTTGCCAAAGCAAATCTCAGGGTCATAGCTAAATTTGGAGAGGACAGAACACTTAAATCTTACTATGCACCTGGAAGAAGAAAACCCAGAATATTGGTGAATGGGTCTAGTGACTACTGGGGGCGGGGGAAAGAAGAAGAAAAGAAAACAGAACAAGTCTTCAAATTATCAAAAAACCAGTGTCTCACATTATTGATGTGAATAAAATCCCCAATCAAGGACAATAAAATGTTGTCAGCTATATGGTAAAAGGTCTGAACTTAACATTTGTTGCAGGTAGATTCCCAAATGCATTTCATGTCCATACAGAGCACTGCCTAAAATGGGAAGCAGGGACAAATGAACAGAACTAAATTGGGGCTGGGATGAAGTTACTAGAAATGGATTATGGGCCAGCTAAATGGGGAGGCACATTTATACCTTTTGTGGGTTTTATTGGCCTCATTTCTCTGAGGAGAAATCATGTGTTTATGACATGACTATACTAGTCAATAGTCATTTTGAAAGAAGGAAAGTAGTAATGTTATAGCCCGATTAGGCAGAAAAGTTCATTTTCACTTAAATTGCTAACAGGAGAAATTAATGGGTCATTCTAGAAAGAGACCCTAAACTTTTAAAACTTATCCTTTTGGGGGAAATGTCTAAAGGCCTGGGATATGTTTAAACAAACCTCATTTGTTTCTTTTATTTGGGTACAATCATTTGCTTAGACACATATTTTTAAACTTTAATGTATTGGTAATAACAAAGTTTTTTGAGTGGGGAAAAACTCAAACTAGCTCAGAATCTCCCCTAACTTAAAAAGAAAGTTTTGTACTTTCCAGAATAACAATCACATTTATAGTTTTCCTTTTAATCTTTCTTGGCCAAAGTCTACAAAGCAGGAGGAAAGGGTGAGAAGCAAAATCTGCTGATTTACTGTTTAACTGTATTTTTTTCCCTGCACCTGAAATTTTTACAACAAAGCAGGGTTAACATTAACACTCCAACCACCATAGAGTGGACATATTTTATCACATAAGTAATTTCCAAGATGAAAATAAAGATATTCAAATGTACAGTGAATTCTCTGTGATGAGGATTAATTTTTTTGTTTTAGTTTTTAAGCTATCAACAATTATATTTGGCATTATAATTATTGAGTACTGATATCAAGCACTTCAATTCCCCCCCCTCACTTAACCTCACAGTAAACCTATTTTTTCCACATGAAGAAATTGAGGACAAAGCGAAGTAACTAATTAAGATTGGAATATTCGGGGGAATTAAAAATGTGGTGACATTTCAGTCAAAGTGTCTGATAATTGCAATGCTTTCCCCAGCCCAACTCTAGAAGATCAAATTGAAAAAGGCAATAGTACATTTGTTCATAAACATATGAGTGAGTGGCCACTCTATGCCTTGTTCTGTCATAAAGTCAGTGACTAAAGAGCTGAAAAGTCTGTAAGACACAGAGGTTGAGAAGAGTGGGTTCTGGTATCAGGCAGGTAGGCTTGGGGTAAGTTCTGCAATGGGACCTTGGATGGGCACTTGTTTTCTCTAGCTTCAGTTTCTTCATCTGTAAAATGGGAAATAATATTGAAGTAGGGTGTTCGATGCAGTACATTGCATAAGATGCTCCATAATATGCACTAAATAAATACTAGATTTTATTGATGTTGGATAAGTCACAATAATAACTGTAGAGAAAATAATATTTTCTTTATTAAATAATATTGTCCGATGTGATATATTAGGGACTAGGGACAGACATGAGCCTTAGAAGGGTTTGAAAAGGTTTCATAGAGATGCCCTTTGAGTTCCATCTCCCCTTTGCCAGGTGGAGAAAGGGGCATTTTGGCGGTGTTCAAAGGGGCAGCCACAAATCGTGTTTGAAGGCTTAGTCAAAGAGAAATAGTGAAAACGAATAGGAAATCAGCGGTAGGAAGGTCCCAACCTTCGTGGTGGTGACGTGGGGGACGCTAGGAGACGCTAGGTGGCGCTATGGCTCCATCATAAGAGGAAATTCTGGCATTCGCAGATCTCTCACGCGCTCAGAGTTGCGCACCGAGGTGGGGCAGAGACTTCTTGGTAGATTTGGCACCGTCTTCACCGCGGGCACCAAATAATAACAGTGTTAAACAGAATAAATACACAAGCGAATAATCCGAAAGCGGTTTCTTTTAGGACACACCGCATCAATAACCAGAAACTGTCCTCAAGAAATGATCAAGAGCTCGGAACTGTCCAGCAGGGACTATTGCGATCTCGGTCCTCGTAATTGCTGGCCGACAGGGGGACCGGCCTTGCCCGCCAAGAGCTGGGCGCTAACCTGCAGACTCTGAGAGCGTTGCGCGCTCCACAGGAGGTCCCCCACCACCACCACCTGCAAAGCCAAGGGACCAGCCTGCCCTTGGCCCCTCAGTCAGCATTCAGCCTGCTAAACTTTCTTCTGGCTGGGCTTAAGTTTTTAGGAGTTCTTTGCTAGGTTTCACACGCACAAATGTGCACACGAATCACGTACGAACTCAGGTTCTACACATGTGTATGATGCTGTTGCACAACAGACAGTACTTCTGCCCATTCACACTGCACTTACACAAGTTAGACTCGTGACACACGCACACACTATCCACATACATGTGTGCTCTTGCTTGCGTGTACCTCTGCCTCCTCCAGCACAAGCGCACGCAAACAGCTAAGTGCACGCTGTCACTTCCCAGCACAAACACACACACACACACACACACACACACACACACGGACTGTACAGTCCCACAAAATATGCAGCCACCCTTCGTTGAGAACGTATTTGCACACTCGAATCATAAGCATCTCTCAAACAAAGATAGCAAAGGCGGTACAGTGCTCAGTGTTGGGAAATATCTAGGGAGTTGTGCCTCGAAGGAAATGCGAGCGCAATTTTTTTTTTTCACCCGGTCACCTCTAGCGCTCCTGCTAAATTCGCCCTCTCCCCCCCACCCCTTTCTCCTAAGTAAATAAACAGGTCTATTCCTCTGTTCCTCTCCAAAACTCCGCAGGCCCAAGTTTCTTTTACTAGAGTTTGCGCTACGTAGGGGATGCTAATTTCCAAACTGCTGGAAAGCTCTCTTCTCCCACCTCCGAAGTGCCTTCTATTGAGGAAGCGGGATTTCAAGGTCCCAGACTAGGGACAAGGGCTGAAGGGTGAGTTTCGTGATGCTCTCTGATAGCTTTGGACCTATGAGATAATTCCCGGCTGTGTCCCCAACTGTATTCTCCGGACTCAAAATAACTTGAACTTTTCGTATGGTCACGACAAGGGAGAATCATCTTCTACCCCAATTAAAGCACATTCGCAGGTGTCTAAATTTCCGTCCTCTGATAGACGAACCGATGTCCCCACCCCCCACCCCCAAAGTCCTGTGTTTAGCTCGTTTCTTTCGGGAAAGCTTCTATGAACTCTAAGACCTCAGCTAGGACTGGGACAAACGACTGACTGGAGGCCACGTAAATGTAACAGTCAAGGGCTGGCGCTGGATGCCCCAGGTGCTCCCTGTCCGGGTAGGGCCGGGAGAGAAGCCCCAGTCGTAGCTGACCGCGTGAATGCGCATTCAGTCGGAACACTCTTTAGGACTTTTCTTGGGAACTCCCCAGCACCCTCGTTCTCTCCTCTGCTGTAAGTCCGATCGATCCCCCACTGTGGGAGGGGGCTTGTGCGCTCTCTTCTCGCGGACCTGAATACGGAACCCAGACCCTGGGGAAGGAAAGCCAAGGAATCCGTGAGCATTCTGGGGTAGGAGACTCACTCTGCCAATGGTTTGGCTCCCAGGTTAAGGCGCAGGTCCTGGAGAATTGTGGTTTTGGCAACTGTACTAGCTGTGTAGTATTGGACACTTTTTTTTTTTTTAACGCTTTCCTCATAGATTCTCAGTTTCCCCACCTGTAAAATGGGAGTGACCTTAATCTGTCTTCTTGATCTGTGATGGAAAGTCAGTGAATTTATGCTGGTAAAGTCTTCGACAAATTATCTATTATTATCTGGGACGCCCCCACCCCACCCCACCCCCGCCCCGGGGAAACCCGAGAGAGATTTGTCAGAACCCCTTGCCCCAGGCTCTTGGTCCTAGCAAACTAAGCTCTCCCACGTGTCTCTACCTCCTGTCTGTGGGCACCTTTGTCCTTCTCTAGGCCTCAGTCCCCCTGCCTGTACTGCGGGGGGAGGTGCGCTCCTGGGATTGGTAGTGTCCGACTGCGTGAGCAAAGGGGCTCCGCAGATCGCGGGAGTCGGAAACTGGGATCAGAGTCCGGATTTCCGGTGGAACTGTGGCCTGCAGCTCCCACGCGTTCCCCAAGAGCTGAGGGTGAGGTCACCGAGGGAAAGGGTTAGGGTTTTGCTGGCTGGTGGTCCCGGTGATGGACCGTTCTTGTCCGCGTCTGGAGTGAGGAACCCAGGCGCTCACAGAGCTGCGCAGGGGCAGGTCTGGCTTTCCCAGACACTGGGTTGCCGCCTACTCATCCCTTTCCCTGCGGGCAGCAGATGGGCCTCGGTCCATCCCCGCCCCCGCCTCAGACTTCAGGTTTCGGGGCGACTCTTCTGGATCCTGCCGCACCTGTTGGGATTTTGCGGTTTGAGCTTTGTCACCCTGTTTTCCTCTTCCCCGCACTGCAGGAGGCGTCTGCCTTCCCACCTCACTCAGGGCAGCCTCTAGAAAGTGGCAAAGGTGAGGGGCCATTCCCCCCCCCCCACACACACACACAGGTTCCCCTTACTAGGGGAACGAAAATTCAAGAAATTTTCTAAGTGACAAGTCCCAAGTCTGGCCTCCTGGGGGCGGACGAGCCGAGATGATTCCCTCTTTTCCGGGGACGTTCCTCCTGGTCCTAGTTAGGCTGTATTTATATTCTCTCTCTCTCTCTCTCTCTCTCTCTCTCTCTCTCTCTCTCTCTCTCTCTCTCTCTCTCTCTCAGATGAGGGGGTAGGGGGGATGAAGGACAGGTTTCTACCTGAGTCCTCAGAAATCTTTGCGGCGACTCAAGCTCTTCAGGAAAAGGAATCGATTCCCCTGTGCCTCAAGAAGGTTGGTACAACCAAAGAGTAGAAGTTAGGGGCGAGGGATGGGAAAGGAGGGGTTTGCTCACTGGCATGAACTTCCTCCGGACCGGAGACCTTGAGAGATGTGCAGCCCCGCCTGCGAGATGGAACATTCGGGCAAGTGTGGTTGTTGCCCCTGTGCGTTGAAGAAACTGTGGAGGAAGCTCAGGGAGAGACTTCATTCCCTGGAAATGCCAATCCTCTCCAATGGCTCCTTGGAGTTTATACAGATGAAACTCGGTGTGCTGTTATTTTTTTCATGCATAGGTTAGTTTCCCCTCCCTTCTTCCCTCCCTCCCTTCTTTCTCTGAGATGATATATCAGAAACCAAGAGTATCCAAATATCTTTAAATATGAATCCAGAGGCACCATCTCAGAGGCTCTGATTGATTGGTCAAATCTGAACAAGGCCTGGAAATCTGCATTTTCAAGAAGCCTCCCCACCCTCCAATCCCCTATATGACTAGGGTATTGAGTCCAGTTTATAAACTACTAAAGTCAACTCACAGGTACGCCATAGATCTTAGGCAATGCACTGCAGGTCCTACATGCATGCATATCTCCACAGGAGATGTGACTATAAAGTAAAAAGGAGGGAAGCAGTCTGGATTCACACTTCACAGTCACCCCTACACAAAGGCTTTGTCTCTAGAGGTGGTGCCAACCTCACATGACGGGGAGATTTAGAAGTATTTAAGAAATTCCTTTTCAAAGTTTAGAATTCACTAAAGAAAGCTATTACTCTGCTGCTGGCCTGGGTGTCATTCCCAGTTTTCTGTCACTCTCTATGTCTCTTTCCCACTTTCTCTTTTTAGCCTCCTTCCTACTTAAACATTTATTACAGTCTGGGAAAGCCAGGTTGAAAGCACAAGGACACCCAGAAGAAGAAAAGCTATGAATACTCTGCTTGATTAAAATATAGTCAGCACCCCAGGTGAGGTAACAGCCAAAGTGCATTAGTCTTATCAAAAAGATTTCTGTCCCCCCTCCCCCTGTTATTTTTCTGTCTTCTCTAGCCAGGCAGATGTGAAAAAATGCCTCCCTCTAATTTAGTTCCTGGGGATTTGGCTCTGGGGGCAGGAATAGGGCTGCTGAAGGCTCCTTTCTCTGTGCAAATTTCTCACTTGAGAGAGTCAGTTTCAGACACCTCAATGAACACATCCTTTGCAGATGCTTCTAGATTCTGCTTGACTCCCCAGAAATCCCTCTGTTGTATGTGTGTGTCTTGCTCATTCTGGACCTCAGAACAGCAGTGTCTCTCCTTCCCTGGCACCTTTCCCAGTGATCAGTTCCTTTACTGTGTGTTCTCTATCTCTGCACCATGTACCCCATCACACTCAACTTGGAGTCCTGCAGACTGTTTACTGGATAGTAAATTGTAGGCTCATGGAGTTAATTAGAGGGAGGCATAGGTCTTGTGCCAGAACTATCTGGGACTCACTGATGAAAGGGGTGATCTTTGCTTCCTGACCCCTCTACCTTGAAGGTCCCCTCTGAACTGGGGGAAGGGGTTGGCTCTGGGAATCTTTGGGGCCTGAGGCATCAGGTTAAGCTTGGAGCTTTGGAAAGTTTTTTTTTTTTTCAAGAGAAAAACATACAAAATTTTAAATTTATTTTTAAACGCAGGCCAGTTTCAATTATACATTTAATTTCCCCTCACAAGTCTGCCACCCTTCCAGTTTCTACCATTATACCTCTCTTGAGCACCTACTGTATGCCAGGAAGTCTGGTAGATGCTATGGGGATCCCCCTGGATGAGAATAATCTCTTCAGGCAGTGTCTTGGAGGAGATGACATTAATTACGGTACCAGGAAGAAAGTCCTCAACACACAGAGGTGCAGAACAAGTGCTATGAGAGCTGGGCAGGAGATAGTGCTCGAAGGAGATAGTTGCCATGCATTTGCAGGCCTGGAACACACGCTTTCACCCGGTTTAGGGATCAAGAAGTGGTTCCACGTTCCTGTTGTGCCAAAAGCACAAAGCTTAACTCTTAACTATCTCCCTCCATTCAACATAAGCATGTGTACCTTTCCATCACTGACCCTTCCTAAATCAAAGGGCCAAAGGCGGCCAGTAGAAAGGGGACCTGGATTTCTGGCAGAGAATTTCCCCCCCAAGGGGTCTTTAGCAAATTTGGCTAAATTCCTCTGAGAGCAATGAAACAGAAGTTCACCATGTGCTTATTAGCGGTTACAACCTGCTAAAAAATGATGGGGCACACTACCCACATCTAGCCATCACTTTTGCCAGCCACAAGCATATATGCTAAAGGTAGAAGACCAAGTTCTTCTCTTTTCTTCCCTCTCTTTCTTCTCCTTCTCTTATTCTTCCCCTCCCTCTCTTTTATTATTCCCCGCGCCCCCACCCCCGCCATGGCTTCCCCCTCCTTCTTTCCATTCCCTCCCCCAGCTCTCCCTTTCTCTGCCCACACCGCTGGAACAGAATTTAGAGCGGTTTGTTCACTCCTCCTCCCTGCCCCGCGCACTTTTAACAGGAAGAGATTCTGCAACAACCAACAAATCAGAGATAGATGTGGTCGTTGTTTCTCCTGAAGAAGAAGGAAAAAAACTACTTTGGGGGGGGGTGAGGAGTTGGAGACTGAATTTGAGAAAAATTTTAAAACGCACCCTGACCCAGTGGCAGTAAGACCCATTATCCCACTGTTCACCTATCTTCACAGTAACCCAAGAGAAGTGAGCGTGTAAGAACAGTGCTTAACACCGCTGGCCTCGGGTTAGTGAGGAGCGAGAAGCGTTTCAGAGGCCAGGTTGGATTCAGAGTCTGGGTCCCCCACTGCCAGGGGATCCACAAAGCCTTATTTGAGCGGTCCTGAATTCACCCGCCCCTCCCAGCGTGGAGACAGTGTCTCTCCGCAAGCTCCCAGCACCGACCTCGCGACCCATATTCCATCCCACCACCCCGCCTCAAAGCGAAGAGGTGGGCACCTGGGACACGCGTCCTGCTTTTTCTGTCTGGGCTCTCCTGTCTCCTCCACTTTTGCCCCCGACGTCCCAGGACTGCGGAGCAGGACGTGGCATCAGCCCTGGGAGAACCGAAGCCTGTATGCCTCGAGCGCGCCCAGGGCGCAGCAAGGATGCTAAGGGACAGCAATAGCCTGGATGCAGATCTCCAGCTCAAATCCCTGGAAAGGATACCCCCCTCTCCTTCCTTCTGTCCCCTTTTCCGCTTCAGTCGACCCGACTCCTCCCCAGCCCAGACGCCTTGCTCAGCGCTCCCTCGCTCGCCACTTTGCAAGGAACTTTGCCCGGCTTCTCCGAGCCACCAGGAGAAGGATGTTAATGAGGGAGCGTGGCCTGGCTCCGTGAGCAAGCCAGATACTCAGCGGCGATTGGCTGCGGCGAGGCGGAAGAATGACGTTATGCAAAGAAGGGGCGGGGCTTTGAGGCTTGAGCCCCGCCTCCTCCCTTTGGGGTTAGTGTGCCTGTGTTTAGCTCTGGGGAGAGTCAAACTGGATTCCATAGGGAAAGCCTGCAAATCACTTCTATTTTAGCAAGGAGAAAACAGAATCTCCATCCAGCAGGGTCCACCCCTCTCTCTTTCTCCCTGTCCTCTCTTTCTATCTCTCTCTTTCCCTCCCCCCCCTTCCTCTTTCCCTTTATCCCCCCTTCCCCCCACCCTCTCTGGTGTAGCTGTCTACGGCAACCAGCGTCCTCCTCATCTACACGCACTGAAAGGAAAGAAACATCTTTGGTTGGGAGAGAAGGAGGAAAAAAAAAAAAAAAAGAAAGGAAAAAACTTGCCTGGTTGTGGAAAATGACACTTGAAGTAGCAAAGCCGGCAGCGCGAGTTGAGTCTATTGTTTCTTAAATTGCTATCACATTTTTTTTTCTTCCTGCTTGTTCAAGTGAAAGGTACCTCTACAAAAGGAAACTCCAGCCCCTCCTGTTCTCCACCGGCCTGTGATCACTACCAAAAAAAAAGAGAGAGAGAGAGAGAGAGAGAGAGAGAGAGAGAGAGAGAGAGAGAAAGGCAAAAAAAAAAAAAAGCGAAAAAAAAAAGCACCCAAACCAAAAATCAACCAACCAAACAACCCCCAACAGCCAAGCATACATCTCTAATTTTTTTTTATTTTGGTCTTTTCGTTGGATTTTCCCTTTCTTCTTCTTCTTTTTTATCCTCTCCTTTTTTTCCCCGGGTTATCGCTCTGTTTTGAACGAAGGTTTACATTTTTAAAAAATTTGCTTTCCAGCCCGCCTTGATCTTCTAGCGCGAGTTCATCGACTCAAAAAAAAAAAAAAAAAAAAAAAAGAAAGAAAAGAAAATCTCTGGTTGGCGTTTTCTTTTTTTTTTTTTTTTTCCTATTTTTTTTTTTCTATTTTCGAGGGGGAGGAGATTTTCCACAAGAAAAGGTTGTTTTCATGTTTGGGATTCAGGAAAGCATCCAACGGAGTGGAAGCAGCATGAAGGAAGAGCCGCTGGGTAGCGGCATGAACGCGGTGCGGACGTGGATGCAGGGCGCCGGGGTGCTGGACGCCAACACAGCGGCGCAGAGGTGGGTATCGCGCGGGGACCGCGGCCGAGGGAGCTAGCCGCTAGCGGGAGAGCTGGGAGGCGGCTGCCGCCGCGGCTGCCCCGGGGCCGGGCGGCACAGCTGCGTCCGCCGCTGCGCTCTGCTTGCAGCCTGAGCTCTGCGCTCCCCGGCTGCGCTGCAATCGTCGCCTGCGGCCGGAGAACCAGGAGCTGCCTGCGAGGAGCCCACGCTTTGCCGGCACTTTCCGCTGCCTCCTCTGTGACTGTTTTCATTTTGTTTTAACCCAGAAGAGGCGTCTCGCCAGCATGCTGTTGGATATCTGTGTTTTGTGATCGTTCTTTCTTTTCTGTCAGGCTATCTCTATTTTTCTTTTTTCTCCCCTCCTCTTCTTTCTTCCTCCCCTTCCCTTTTCTTCCGTCTTTTCTTTCTTTCTTCCTTACTTTATTTTCTTCTTCCTTTCCTTCCCTCCTTCTCTTCCTTTCTTTCCCCTCCTTCCATTTCTTTCCTTTTCTCTTCATTCCTTCTCATCTCTCTTTCCCCCTTATTTTAAATTCCCTCCTTTCATTTCATTTTCCTCTTTACCTTCATCTTCCCTTCCTTCTGTCCTTACTCGTCTTTCTCTTCTCTTCCCTACTCTCCTCTCTTTCTCCTTCCCATTACCTCTCTGTCTCTTCTGTTTTTCTCTCCCCATTTCTCCCTCGAGTCTTCTCTTATTTCTCCTATCTGGTTCTCCCTCCCTCCCTCTCTCTCGCCTTCAGTTTTTCTCAGTCCATCGGTAGAATAGCAACTCCCAACTTTAATTCTGACATCTCCTAAGTCTTCCCCACCCCCTGTCACCATGGCCTCTTCCAGCCCCTCTCCCACTCAAAACTCCCCAGATGCTAGACAGTGTGGCCCGAAGGCACTGCCCTTGGAGGTTGACTTGAAGAACTTCCCTGGGCACACCCAATGCCCTTTTCCAGGGGTTCCTGATCCCAAGCGTGAAACAGTGCCCTTTTAATTCCCGGCCACCAGTTGGGCTGAGGGGAGTGGGAAACCTGGTGGCCCCAGGCCCTATCAGACTCAGAGAGTGCGGAAGGGAAAGAAGGAAGATGACTAATTACATCATCCCCGGCTTCCCGGGGCTGGAGACCAGAGTCCCCGGCACTGTTACCTTCCCTGCCGAGCATAAGGTTGGGGGTAGTTGGTAGTGAGAGTGAATTGGGTAACTGGGCTGGAAACGAAAGTTATGTGTGTGTTTGGTGTGTGTGTGTGTGTGTGTGTGTGTGTGTGTACGCGCGCGCGCGCGCGTGTGCGCGCGCGTCCAGTGCGCCGTGTGTTTGTGCATGTATGTGCCTCTGTGCGCTTGTGTTTGGCAGGTTGGGCTGTCAGTGGCAGTCGGTACCCCTGGAGCCCCAGCCTTCAGTCTCCCAATGGGGGAGCTCAACCAGCAACCCTGGCCCTTATGATTTCTGGAATGATTGTGAGGATTTCTGCAGAGCAGAGAAACTTTCCCAGGACAGGTCTTTACAAAACATCTTAGTTCTTTCTCCCACAGAGACCACCCCGCCCCCGCCCCCGCCAACTCTGAGTCCTATCCTGGACTCTTCTGCACATGTTTTGGGGTGGAAATTTGGCTTCCCCAGGCTAGGCGTCGGTAATTGGCCAGGGCGCGGGAGGATTCCTGGAGGGTGGCTGTTGCAGCGAGAAGCGGAGCGTGTCTTCATTCATTCCCACCTGTCCACGTACCTGAGTCAAGAGATTCTAAAGAGTAGCGGGAACCCATTCTCATGTCCCCTCCCGCTAAATTGTAAACTTTGGGCTCTTCAAACCTCATTCACTGCCACTTTTCTTCCCCCCCAACTCAGCGCAGTTCAAGTCGGAAAAAATGCTTATAGCGTTTGTCTCGCGCGCAAAACCCAAACAAAACTTTCACACCTCTTTAGTGAGTTTTGAGGACGCGCTCTGCCCTCCGCAGGGAGAACAAGCACAAGCAAAGACATGCCTACTGGGTTGTTGGCTACTCCTGGGGGCCTGAGGGGTCCTGGAGGGAGTCCACTGGGGAAAGAGGAGGTGGGTGTTTGAGGGTTCTCGGGTGTGTAGTGGTAACAAGGGGGGCGCGAGTCGACGTCTTGCTTTGCCGTCTAACTCTGCGTTCTTTGGCCGCAGCGGGGTGGGTCTGGCCCGGGCTCACTTTGAGAAGCAGCCACCTTCCAATCTGCGCAAATCCAACTTCTTCCACTTCGTCCTGGCTCTCTACGACAGACAGGGCCAGCCCGTGGAGATCGAGAGGACAGCCTTTGTGGGGTTCGTGGAGAAGGAAAAAGTAAGTGGGCGCAGCGCCTCCTCCCCTTGTTCGCGGCTCGGGGAGCAGGCCCTGGTGCCTTGGGAGGCGCGCTCCTCCATGAGTGCAAAGCATTCACAACACACTCCTGTGAGGGGTTCCCAAGCCATTTCCCGTCCCGGACGAATCTGGGCTCCCAGTTCACGGGGTCCTCCTCCATAAAAGTTCGCGTGGAGCCCCTAGAGCTGGAGAAAGGCGAGCCCGGCTTCACAATCCACTGTCATGGGTGCCGGGATGAACTCGTCCTCGACTACCAGACCACACAGCGCCTGCCTCTGATGGTCCAGGCCCGCGTCCCCAGGCCCTGGGAAGAGGATCACCCCTTCGCGCCCCACGGAATTTTCTGGAAGGGGAGAGAGAGCAGTTTGGGATGGGAACGAAGGAGGGATCACAGTTTGCAGCATTTTCTGTTGCTCCGGGGCTCACCGGCCCGGGGACCCGGCTTGGGGAAAGTTGCCTCGAAGTTGGTCCACTCGCTCACGCCGACCTCTCTCCTGCGTCTCTTGTGTCTTTGCGTCCTGCTGCAAACTAGGAAGCCAACAGCGAAAAGACCAATAACGGGATTCACTACCGGCTCCAGCTCCTCTACAGCAATGGTGAGGCTCTCATCCTGCCTGTGCCTGCACCCTGGGGTTCCATGTCCGGTCAGGGCACTCAGGGATCTCCGGGTGGAGTAAAGCCTCTCCAGGGAAACTCAGTCCGCCATTCTGCAGGTGAACCTACCTCTCCTAAGTTTCCTCTTAGGAAGTTTCACCAGAACAGGCCTGGAGTGGCCTCAGGCCTCTTTGTCCCTCCATTATGTACTTGAGGCCAGGTGTCATGCCCCAGTCTTCTCTGGGCCACTTGCCTTCTTTCTCCCCTTTCTGAGGCCTGTTCCTTAAGTGTGGCCCAGACCCCAGGCCCGAGGTTAGCAGTGGTGGTGGCCTTAATGGCTCTAGGCGATCGCAGAAGGGCTCTTGCCTGGGAAGGAAGAAGAGTCAAGTTGGGGGTCCTGCTCCATTCCTAGCTACAGGCTTTCTGTCTAGCTTCTTAGAGCACCTGGGCTAGGCCAGCGGCAACTCTCTGGATGCTGGGGGAGGGAGGTCCAGGCTGTGCTTTTCCAGGGATAGGGGTTCCCATTCGCCTGGGATCCCTTGCCCCGTTCGTGTGGTTGAGTGTACTTTAGTTGTTCTTATGATTTGTTTTGTTATTATCGCCCCCTTCCCTCGCGACTGATCCCCTCTCATTTCTCATTTAATTCTCTTTCGTTTCCTCCTCTTTCCCCCAGGGATAAGGACAGAGCAGGATTTCTACGTGCGCCTCATTGACTCCATGACCAAACAAGTAAGTTTCTTAATTCCTCGCTGTGGGGGTGACGCTGGGGTCACAAATTTCCGGGGAATCAAGAAGCTGGTAGCTCCACAGCGGGAGGACGGGAACTCAAACCCTCCAGGCCAGTGTGGACCTGGGACCACGCTGCCGGTGCGCCTTCCCAGCCCTGAGCGCACTTGCGCCTCCGCCTGGAGAGCGTAGCTCGACGGCTCCTTCCCTCCAAGGGAAGCCCAGGCCTTGGGAATTGAGCCCGCAGGGTGCTGAGTGAAGTGGATGGGGGCTGAACTTCCTCTGACTTGGCCCCAGAGCCCCAGGGGGCGCAAAGGGCTCTGGGGCGGTTTGGGCTTAACTTCTGAAACCCAAGCCAACCAGGCCTCGCAGGGGAGGCCCAGGGCTGAGGAGTTGGAGGCTAGGGGCAAAGACGGCTTTCCGGGAGTGGCGAGAGGGCCAGGCACAGATGACCACTCCACAGATTTTTTTTTTTTTTTAAGGGGGGTGGTAGTGGAGGGCAGGGTTGGAACAGGGAGCGACAATTGTTAAGGATATTTTGCAAAAACCCTGCCGCTTTTGCCTCCAAGTTTGGCAGGATGCCAGGCAGCATGAGTGAGCTTGCGGTCTTAAAGGTACATAGACGGCATTTTCCTAAGCTCCCAACACGCGGTGTCAGGCAGTATACATTAAGGTTGAGTTATGGTTTAAAAGATACAATTATGAGCCGAGTCAGAAGAGAGGCCTGACATTTTAATGAGGCGCAGGAGCTCTCCCCTTCTTAATTTTAAGAAAAAGTTGAGTTTCAGAATGAAGTAGCTGGTTAGGTAGTTGCAGAACTTAGTAGCAGAAATAGGAAGACAGCTTTATAGGGTGGGGGAAAAGAAATCAGAACAAAGAGAAAAGTTATTCATTGTGTACTACCAGCATTTAGTAAGAGGGTTAAACTTGTTTACTTGATTGTTATTTTAAAAGGTTCCCTTTAAAATAAGGGAGGTGATATTCTCTCAAAAGCTGGCTTAGAAAGCTTGAAATCAGGGTGTGCATGCTTATTTAAAAACTGCTTTTAGAGATGCATGGCTTAAATATGTTGTCCAAAGTGCACATTAATTCGCTGTTGGTAATTTTAAAATACACTCAACAAGAACCAACTTAATAACAGCTAATTTCGATGACTGCTCTCATATTTCATTGTGACCTAAGTAGAAAACAAGAGGGTATGAAATGTATTTTAAAGAAGAATAAATATCTATTGAAATTGACCTCATGTTATTTCCTTAAAAGATTTGCCCTTCTTGAAGATTCTGCTCATTACTTATTTGTTAGATCAGAGTAAATTCCCATTTATACTTTCAGGCTTGGTCTTATTTTCTTTAATGGATTTGATTATTGCATAGGATAATTATCTTGCATAATTATATGTTTATGTGTTTTGGTAAGTTTTTTTTTTCTTTCCAAGCAGAAACACAAAAGCCTGACTTCAGTAACTTTTTTTTTTTAACAATATCGAAACAAAAATATCTTAAGTGGAGTTTTGTTTTCAAAAATTGTCTTTGATACCCTGGATATCCTTTCCTGCCGTTCTTATCAGAGGGGGAAAAGAAGGGGGAGAGTGCAAACTTAATTCATATTCCATATGTATTTATTAGGATTTACTTTTTAAAAGGTAAAAAGCTAATAGACATAGATAAGTATATAAGACCCGTCTGTACAACATTGACAACTGAAATGTTAATTCTAGGCAGCACAGTTTTAAGGAGCACAAAATTTGAACTGATTTTTTATGAGTTAAACCTCCTCAAAACTTTATTTTAGATCTGTCTAAACAAAATGTGCCACCAAGAATTGATTTTTCCATTCTGAAATGAACTGACTTTTACACACTATGATGGGAGAATAATCTTTTGATTTTCATAAAGCAATACGTCAAATACTTTACTAACAAGGTCATAGAGCTTAAGGAAACTGCAGCTAAAGTCATTCTTCGATCATTTGTATCATAAATTCTAGAAGAAGGGAAGGAGAGAGGGAGGGAGGAGTGAGAAGATATAGTTTTATTTTTAATGATAGCTCATCTGAGAAAGGCATTCACCCTATGTGACATCTTTCTGAAAGTTAAAATTATAGATGTATGCAATTATATATTTTGGTGAAGAGTAACCTGAAAAAAAGATTTAGTAATTGTCTTAGTGTAAAATATATGAAGGAAAAGGGATATTTCAAGACATACCTGTTTTATAGTATGTCTGTTTTGTTTTTATAGTAATTGTTTAAATAACCACCTTCTCTGTAGCTTTTGATTTGAAAATCAGTTCTTGCTCATTATCCATTTGCTTATTCTTTGATTACATGCTGTAACAGTTTTGAAAGTAGGTTATCTACTTGTGTATACATTTAATTCAATAGTCTCCAAAAAGCAGGTAGATCAGCAGGAAGAAGTCTACCTTTCCTTAGCTGTGACATAATATTTATATGTAGCCTTAGAGAGTAAAGCAGTAAATCCTCATCTGGCTTGAGATTATTTTATAATTAAATGCCCAGTCTGATTTTAAATTTCTTTCATTTTTTTATTTTACTTAAACACACAGTGGTCATTTCAATCATAAATAAGGCTTGATATGAACTGACTAATTAAATGGTTACTTTTATTCCCCCTGGGAAATTCTTCCTGATAGACTCCAGATTTTGATTTTAGAGTGTAGAGTAAAATACTTCTGGTAATGTGAGGGGTTCTGATGACAGCATAAATTGTAGAGGGAATACCTGGCCACTATTCAAGTGTCTTCTTAGTTGCTGGTTTATCAAAACATTTGTTGTTGTAGAGAGATGGCTTTGTATGTATGATGTCATATCCTTAACTCCCAAGCTGGGATTAAAATTCAAAAGAAGTCTTGGGCAGGCAACATGCAAAACTATCTGTGCATTATACATTTTCATAGATTGTTCCTGATCTTGAGTTAGCAGCATTGAGATCAAACAGAAATGTATTCAATCAACCAAGATGTATTGATATGACACAGAGTTTCACACCTTTTCAAAGTGTCTCATTAGACTATTTTGGATAATGACTCTTAATTTTGGACTCTATCAGGAAAGGAGAAGCTTCAATAGAAGTGAGTGTGTGAGGCTCTGAGGCTCCTCACAGCTAAGACTTCTTTGTAAAATTCATAGGACATAATATCTTAAAAATATTGTTCGCCAACTGGAAAAATAAAAGTCTTGCTTTTGGGAAGGGTTTTTCAAAACCAAGTTTAGCTGGACCAAAAATAGATTGTTTTCATGTCATTGCTGTTTTTGGTATTCTATTAGTGAGCATGCAAAAAAGCCCTGTAGGATCCAGAAGTTTATGGTTGTTGCATCCAAGTAACAGTATCTACTGCAGAAGTTCAGATGAACCCAGCAGAGGAGGTCAGAGTTTCAAAATGCCTTATTTCAGATTTTGGTCTACTACTTGTAATATGATTACATTCTGGGATTGCTTCAGTGAGGTATTTATCATTAAATAGTTAAAAACCAAAACATTATTATCTCCCCTCCTACCATCTTGCTTCAAGAGTGACATTCTTTTTTTCAGTTACACTCAAAGAATATCAAATTTCATAAACTTATCAAAAACAAAATGTTCCCTGCCCAAACAAAAGCTTTTTGTTTTGAGAAAGGAAAACAGTTATCATCTTAAACTTTTGTATGTATGGATTTAAAGGTGGGAGATGTGCTTTGGAGGGACACACAATGGGGGGTCCAAGGTGCAATAATCAAATGCTGTCAGATTCTTTCTCCCAGCCAGGCTTCTTTAAATATTGTTTTGATATTCCCAGTACTTTAAGTTACTGATGCAAGTGCATTTTTTCCTATTGATTGTTTTATTATATCCTGCCACAGCTATGCATATTTGATTAACAACCTTCTCAGTTTAGGGCTCTTCATTGGTAGATAAACACATTTTTAATATATCAGTAAGCTCCCAAGAAATTCACTAGTCCAGCAGAGAGGTTCTTCCACAGATTTAAGGAAAGAAACAAAAAAAGATTGGACCAAGTTTGTAATCAAGGGCCACATTTCAGCAGCTTTCTGTCTCCTATGGTAACATGTCAAAAATGCAGGTGATTTAAATTTCCTTGCACATAGAGGAATGAAGAAGTTTGGAATTTTTATGCATGATCAGGACCTGTGTTTGGGAAAATGTAAACTCATCACAGTGGAAAATGTGTTGTTTGGAGTCTGGGGGTGAAAACAAAGCTGATGGTTTTGGAGAGATTGCCGGAGCCAGATGGCCTAGTACTTCCCCAGTCTGGCGGTCCAACTGCTCCCTCCTGGATAATATACAGCCATTTGTTCGGGGATATTTACGCTAGAGCTGTTTCCATGTGAATGTTTGAACAGCATTAAAAACGAACATATTAGTAGGGATGCATTTATCGAACTTGTATGACTATACAGTCTGTTATGTCTGTCTTTACTTAGATTGCTGAGAGGGATGAAGGAGTGTTTAGACATTGGTGAATTGTTGACATAGTTGTTGAGCAAGAAAGATTTGGTCTTAGCAAGTAATTAAAATATATAAGCTTTTGGAACCAGACTAATGGGAATAATGATAGTACTCACCTGGAACTTCTGCTGTGGAAATTAAATTAATTCATACATGTAAAGGGCTTAGAACAGTGACTGACACATACTAAGTGCTTAATAACTTATCTTCTCTTATTATTATTTTATTATTATTATTATTATCATTATTATCATTGCTCTATTATTATCATTGCTCATTGGTGGAAAAAGTCAATTGTATTTATTAATATGGATGTAGATTCAGTTACCAAATGACCAAAATATCTTTTATTACTGTTAGGAAAAGAAATGTAATGAGGAATTGATATGATTTATTTAAAAAAAATTTTTTTTCTGGGGCATTTGGATAGCATAGGAGTTTTGTTTCTTTGTGACAGGAGAAATGCATTCTAAAGCCCACTACATTGGGTACACATTGGCTTTTTATTCAGGGCTGTGTTGTAACTGTACAGCATACTGAATATGATATAATTCTTTTGCAACTTTCCAAATTCACTTCTGAAAATGGGCCTGCTTAGCTGTTGAGCTGAAATTACATCTTTGTGATTTGTTCACTAGTAGAGAAGTTGCTAATGGAAGCAAAATAATTTTTTATTTTATTTTTTATTTTAATTTATCCCACTATTAATGTCATATTGCTGTCTGACACAATTGTTTATGAAATGTCAGGTTTGTAGGGTTTTCTTTGGCACAGTTTAATTTTTAACTAGGGCTTCTTTACCTACTAGTAATTTCTAGGACCACATCAGCTAGTAATTTTTTTTTTTTTAAATGACAAGCAGTGCAACTTGGTTGAATGTGATGATTATTATTATAGTGTGTTGATATTTTAGGTGTTCATATTATTTTTTGATTAGTTCAGTTCTCTGTAATTTGCTGCCAAAGGCATGTTGACAATTTATATTCAGAGGATATTTCACTTCTGGGTGAAGGAGGTACTTTGTATGTCCATGAACTTAGTCTTTAAGGTGACAAATTAAATTTGGCCTTTTATTTTGTGTATGGGAAAAAGAGTAAAATTTTCAAAGTTTTGATTTGAGTGGAAAAGTAGGAGTTTTGTTAGTTTTAGATAATCTTCCTTTTTCTTTATCTCTTCCTTCATTTTTTTTTAAACTAAAGATGACAAGTTTTCTGTTGTTTGGTTGCAAACTAAGAGAGGCTCCTCATGGAAGCATTTTGTTTCTAAAAGCCTTTCAGATTTTGCTGTGCCAATGTTGAAAGTATTCTCCTTGCTCCTTTTTTTTTTTTTGGGGCCTGGAACACAAAGAGTTAAAACTATTAGAAAAGTAAACAAAGAGAAGCCCTGCTCAATTCTCTGTACTTCCTTTGGCATCCTATTGAAGTGTGATCCTGGTGTAATTTCACTGAGTATTTTTCGTTTTACTGTGTGGTCTTTATCCAGAGTAAGTTTTAGTTCACTTTTAAGAGCCAGTGATACTTTAGAAAAGCAAGGGTGAACCTGGACTTCAAAGATGCCCTCTAAAACAGTGGCAATTGAGGCACACTTAGTGTCTTGAGCAACGGGTTTCGAAAGATGTTGCAGGTTAACTTATAAATTGAGCATTTGAAATTGATGGTATTTTATCCTCTACCAGTAAAACTTGCAGCACTGTTGTTGCATAAGAATGTGAGAGTTTAACAGCTCCTGTTTTTTTTTTTTTAAATTTATTTAGTTCATTACAAAAAAAAAAGGAAAACCCCAAACAAAAACAAAGAAACAAACAAACCCCCCCCCTCAATCTGAAAGAGGGAATTAAAAATAACATGCAATATTTTCTATCTCATTTTCTGACTGATCATTAGAGGACACTATTTAGAAAGGGAAGGCTGGTGCATCAGAAAAAGAAATCTGCTCTACTTTGTTTATCAATGTCACCAGGATTTTCAAGTTGAGATAAACTTATTGCTATTTACAATTTTACTTTTCTTCTTGGACATGCATTCCTACTGCCTTAAGGGATTTATTTGCCATTGGCAGGATTAATGTCAACATCATTTTCACTTGATACTGTATTTTTTTATTTCTTAAGTTACAAACCTCAACTTGATTCACCGTCAATTGATTTGTTTAAATAACATTTTTGTATAATTTCTCTCCCTCTGCTGCCCATCTTTGCAGCAGGCTTCTCAGCCTCACTTCTGATAAACACATTGATTTATTTAAACCACTGTTGTCTTTGCCGCTCTCACAGCAGACACCTTCCTCCCAGGGAGCAGACGCATGATTTACTGTGGAGGATGACAATAAGCCTTCTTCTTGGTGTCCCATTGTCTGGGCCCTAAACCAGCTGTCTATTAAAATGGTTTCACTTAAAATAGTCAATGCTGTTTATATGCTCCTGGGATCTCCCAGCTGACCCAGCCTGGACCAGCTTTACTAAGACCCTGCAAAGTGCATATTTAAATTAGGAAGAATGGCAGAAACTTCCCCTAAGTTGGTGTGAGAGGATCCCCATCCTTCTGAGCTTAACCCATTAAGCTTTGCTTAGCTCTGAGCCAGTTTTGATGTGTGCGTGCTAAATATAGATGGTAGAGTTTGAAGAGGGGCTTTCAGTTGGGGGTGCAAGCTGAAGGGAGAACTTGGTGGCATTTTTAAGCCTGTCTTATTGCTGCCACTCTGTCTCAGAAATGTTAACTCAAATAAGTTTATCATATCATTATATAATGGATCTCATTGCACTGTTGACTTCTGGGCCCATAGGATCCATATGATGACTCTCTGTGTGTGTGTGTGTGTGTGTGTGTGTGTGTGTGTGTGTGTTTAATAAGCCTTTGCAGTAACAAAAACTGCTGGGTGGGGTTGGAGTGGCTTTGTCTTTGAATTCCACTGGAAAGCTAACCCCCCTTACAGTGAGGTTCTAGTTCACTTTAGATACAGGATTTCAGACCTAGTCCATGGTGAAGTTTTGCTTTGCTTTTATTTTAGAAGTCACAAAACAACTGTTTTCTCTCTGCCTTTAAGTGTTGAGAAGTATTCTTCTATCCATGTGCAAGAAGGAGAGCAGAAACTTCAAGCTTCACTCCTCCCCAGAGTTCCTAATTATTTCTAAGCAAATCCACACTCATGGTTTCATTTTTCTATGCTTGATTTGGAGAAAGATTCTCTGTTTTGACTCTTCAGCCAGAAGTGAAGTGGCAGTTTGGTATTTGGTATAGAGATGTGTTACAGAGACTCCAGGCCTTCAGCAAATGATGTGCAGCTACCAAAGAGAAAACATGGGACCTCTGGTGATCCATATTATTTGCTTGGGGGAATGGGCATATATTGCAGTGCAGTGTAACTTTAACCAGATATCATGGGCCCACTGATTTAAATGGAATCATAGCTTCAATAAAATAATATTCATATCATTTACAACTAATCAGAATAAGAAAATTTAGTTAACGGACCCCCCCCCCCGCAAAAAAAAAAAAACACAACAAAATAACTTTTTTATTTTAACAGTAAGGGAAACCTCACCAATATTTGTGAATTTATTTACCAAGTTACTTGTTTTAGTTTAGCAAGATAAATATTAAAGTTGGAACAAAGGTTATCAAGAGTATTAAGAGAACATACAAAGAATTTAGTGATGATGGGAGTTAGCAGAAATGCGTCATTAGAATTTTTTAGCACCATGTATAAGATCTAATCAGTAATTTAGTGTTTTTTAAGAATTTTTTTTCAGCTATGATTACAGGAAATAAAGCAGGCTGACTTTTTTTTTTTTTTTTTTGGTTTTCAGAGCATTTTTAGTTAATGCATTTTTCTTGAGTAAAATAATTTCTTGGGAATTTGAAAAGGTCTTTGAAGAATATAGAAACAAATGGGCTAGGGATATAGCTCAGTTGGGAGAGTGTTTGCCTTGCATGAATAAGGCTCTGGGTTCGATCTCCAGCACCCACATTTTAAAAAGAAAAGGAACGAATCATCTGTGTGCTATGAACAGTGGATGAAAATTTGAGGCATAAGAGTTATTAACATAATGTAGATTATCTCTGCAGAAGATAGTTATGAATTACGCAGGTACAGTGATAACATTATAGTGGGGAAACCTGGCAGATGATCTCTGGTGAATGGCAGGCAACAAATGGTCAGAGATTAGGTTGCCAGTAGTGGCACTGGTGGATAGCATGACCTGATAGGGAGGGTTCCCCAGCACCCCCATAGTATTCCCACCCGGAAGTACATCACTTTAATCTGAGCCTGAGGAAACTCAGATCAACCCAAATAGAGGGATGTTTTGCAGAATGACTGGCCCGTATTCTTCAAAAATGTCAATGTCAAGAAATTCAAAGGCTCACAAGTGTTTCATATTAGAGGAGACATGACAGCTGAATGCAGTGATTAGTATTGGATTTTCTTTTGCTGTAAAGGACATTATTGGGTAATTGGTAATCTCAAGAAGGTCCAGAGATTAGATTATTGCATTGTATCAATGTTAATTTTCTGATGTAGATAATTGTACGGTGGTTATGTAAGAGAATTCCTTATATTAAGAAAATACAGGCTGAAATATTGAGGAAATGTCTGCAGTTTACTGAACATTTTTTTTAGGGAGGAAAGGTAAAAGAATAAAGCCAACTTAGTGAAATGCAAGCATTTGTGGACTCTGAGCAGCAAATATCCTGGACTTCTTTACATATTCTTGCCACTTTTCTGTAAGTCTACTATTATGTCAAAGTAAAAATATTTAAAAAAAACCCTATATGGTTATGATAGCCTAGCTGTAAAAAAAAGATTCTGATTGGGCCAATGGTAGGGAAATATTTCCTCCTCAATTTTTACTTTGTTGCAAAGTTTGTTTTTCCACCTGGTTAGATATAATAACCTGGATCTCTTCTAAGGATCTTTACTCACTGGGTCTTAATCTGTACCCATCATTTGCATATTCTGAATGTTCCAGCATCAAAAACAAAGTAAATTAGAGCCAACTACCAGTTAGTCGGTGCAGCATTTTCATGTGCTACATAATAGTCTCTGGCTAATTTAAGTTTTGTCACCAAGAAATTGAGGGTTATGTGAATGTGTGAAAGTAATTTTATTAACGATTTGAAGCTGTGTGATATTAGTATTATTCAGTGATGCAGTGTTAAGTTAGCTAAAAATATCCCTGTGCAGAATACTGTGCTGCTAATAGCCCTGTGTTTTTCTTTGGGCCAGGTATGAACATGTAGATCTGTGAGGAAGCTGAGGTCTAAGGGAATCTTTGTGGAAGCAAAATGTTTGTGCACACATTACAAAAATAGACAAAAACATCTTGGCTGGTGAGGTGGTTTGGGATTTTGAGAGTGAGAGGCAATTTGTAATGTAGGGAGATAATTCTGTGGCTTAACCACCACACCCAGCATATGCTAGCAAGTATTCCTGTTTGGGTGGGTGTGCACCCTGTGAGAGGGCCTTTTTTTTTAGTCTATGGTGGGAAGAGGGATTTTCCCTGATTGATTGAATCCTTTGTGAAAGGATGCAGTCAGTGAGTGGATGCCTTAGCTTCACCCACACTTGTTTTCTCCTGCTCCCCACTAGAACCCTAAAATTTGGGGCTGGGAGTAGTAAAGCAAGAGGCAACTGTATGCTTTTCTGTAATTTAAATAAATAGTATCTCAGTCTATTCAGTCTTCTGGGTTTTTTTCTTCTTATTGATTAGGCTTATTTTTATTCTGAATTGAAAAAAGTATTATGGTTGTCTTGACAACAGAAGTCCTTCACAAACCCTGATCCAAAGATGTGCATCATAATAAGGTGGTTGATAGGACAGAGAAGGACATATCGTATTCCATTCAATTTGGGGTGATCCTGAATAGTGTATTTGGAAACCATCAGCTCAGCAAGGTTCTGGCTCCTAAGGGCTAATTGGTCCTCAGCAGTGGCGACCTTGATTGAGATAATTTTTGTTCTGCTTCTTGGTTCCATTCATAGCTAAAAATCATGCCTTTGCTTTCAGGCCATAGTGTATGAAGGCCAAGACAAGAACCCCGAAATGTGCCGAGTCTTGCTCACACATGAGATCATGTGCAGGTAAGAAAAACCTTGGTCTCTCTCTTTAATTAGCCAAGAGAAGATGAATTAGTATCTCAAATGTAAGTGAGCTCAGTTTGATTTTGGGGTATAGATTTATCTTGCTTCTAGTCGACAATCTGAAAAGAATTGTTAGACGTATTTGGCAGTCCATGTGTCACGTGTAAGAGTGGTTCTCAATTATTTATTAGATTTTGCTCTGAAAGACACTCACTCCATTTTGATATCTCACTGTCCTCCCTTTCTTCCTTTCAATTGAATAAGATACAATATAACCCTTTTAATGTTAATATAGGCACTCAACTGCATTGTTAGTAAAATGAATAAGCATTCTACTGAAGCCACAGAGGCTTCTGTTTGGGTAAACTTGAAAGTTATAGTTTTTACTTTTAAATTCTCCCACTTAAAAATATGACTATCTGTGACTCAGGAGGCTGAGGCAGGAGGATTGTGAGTTCAAAGCCAGCCTTAGCAAAAGCAAGGTGCTAAGCAACTCAGTGAGAAATAAAATACAAAATAGGGCTGGGGTGGGGTGGCTCAGTGGTCAAATGTATCCCCACCCCCCAGAATGAACATCTGTACTTAGACATCATTTCTCCTTAAACTGAATGTGATTTTTTCCCCCTTACATCTTATCTCTTAGCTGCTTTGTTTGTAATTGATGTTGTAGCGAATATTTCTTAGAGGTTGTGAGCTTTGAGCCTTTGGAAGGATAGCAAAGATGAACCCCAAAAAAGTCCAAAAATTTATCCTACTCATGTTTTTACTTTTGCATGCAATCGGACTAAAGCTACATTTGAAAACAGGGATGAGACCCTTGGTACCTCCACATGTGAGAGAATAGACCAGGGAAGAGCCTTTTAACTCCTATTCTTATTCTTTGTAAAATAATACCAGCACTTTGCTCCCAATATATTCTGAATAATTGGATAAAGCATTTAGATGCCACTGTGCATCAGAGAGAGGCTACTAATTGCTTTATTAGCTACGCAGCCTCCTCCTGGCATAAGGCGTGCTTGGCTACTACTATTACTGACCAATTGGTTTGGGACTTCAGCTGCCACCTCAGCATGGGTGGCCCTTATATGCTGCTCATGGACTTGTGGGGGAAAGCCATCTTAAGACTCTACAGGTGGAAATAAAACTCAAGGGCTTAATGTGCTTCCTGAGTGAAATCCCAAATATTAACTTCTTCCATGTCTATAAAAATTTCATTTTTTTCCTTTTCAAAAAAATGCTTCTAATATATTATTTCAAAATATATAGAACTTTCACAAGTTTCCACTTCAGTGATCTGTACAACTTGTTAATTATTCCAAAAATATGTTGTTTTTCTCTAAAGCAGTAGCAGAATCCAAAAATGTGGTCATGGATTTGTTTTATGATGAGGCCAAAATTAGGGTTATGCTGCATATAATGATTGTATAATAAAGCTGAGTTGCACCTCTCAGAATTAAATGAGTAAAATCCATTTTGAAAAGCATTAAAATGTGACCTCCTTTGTCTTCCTGTTTTCCCATCATCTCTCTATTATTTTAGCTTCCTACAATTAGCATGTCATTAGACTGAATTTTCCGTGTTCCTCTATGTGTGATTCTAGCAAAATAGAAAAGAGACAGGAAGATGGATCTCAACCAGTAGGCCAAATAATATCTATACATCATAGATTTGCATCTCGTATCTGCACGTTTGGTCTATGCTAGAAATAATTCTGTTTTTGAAATGCTTAAAGATATATTATCCCTTTCACATACAGGCCTACCCTCTATTAATGCAGTTTATATTTTTCTTGTTTTTAAAATTCATTGGTCCAAAGTGCTTTATTATGCTGGTTGGTGTGCTTTATTGCTGATGTTCTCTCTATTTTTCAGAAACATAAAAATAGCAAAAATAAAATTCTCAAGCCACTGAAGGCAAACGATGCTGTTTGTACCAGGAGGCTAAGAGGGAAAAGCCATATTCAAAATGTCATCTTGCTAATGTTACAGATTATAGTTTTCCTGGTTGCCTATAGATGTGTAAGGGGTACTGTTTGTTTACCAGGCCGCCATGACCCCATTACACAAACCTGTCATCTATTGTGTGGCTAACAGTCTTTTAAATTGCAAATCTGATGCTCTTTAGGGGGCTTTAGGAAAAAAAAATCTCACTTTCCACACCATCCTATTTCTCTTGATTTCTTGCCTGTTGTAAGTGGAAGTTGGGATGTGCTGAATTTGCACCAGGGGTGCAAATGCAGGCTCAATTATAAGCATAAAATTAGAGTCTGTTCACCATTAATCAGCCTGGCTAATTGCTATGCACCACCATTAGCCATATGGTGTGAAAGACAGCTTGCTCTCCCCAAGATGAAATTTCTTCATTGCAGACATGAAATAGTGAGGGCCCTGGATTTTAAAATAGCTTGTTTTAGATATTTAATTTCTAAACAACTTTCTGCAGTGCTTTCTATCAAAGCTAACTGCACAATAAAACTTTGCGTTGATGTCACAAAAGCTGTATATTTATAGTATGTTGGCTATGGTAAAGGAGACACAGAATTTAGATCGACAAGAAAGGGCTTGGTATGATTCTGTTTTGTTGCAAGCAAAGGAAAAAAAAAGAAAAGAAAAAGAAAAACAGAGTTATATCTGAGGTGTTGCAAATTTTAAAACCTATTGTGTTCTGTAGAAAAGCTGACCCCATTGCGTGAGCTGGCTAAAAGAACTGCCACCATTGGATTATAATTGTTACCACTTGGAGACAAACGTTTCTTGCTTGATGACATGGAGCTCTTCTGCAGCATTCTGGGAGAGTTTCTGCCTTTTTGGTGAATCGGCATCTGGCATACCAATCCCGATTATGTTATACTGATACCTGGTGGTGATGTTCTTCAAATAATATGAATCCATGAATGACTTTTTAGAGTAAGATTCTAGAAGAGATTTGCTTCTAAAGGCATCCTGACATCCAGTGTTTAAATGTGATTGGAAAATAGGAGTTCTACCCAGTAGGTGAACCTAGTTCTCAGTGATCTGGGGAAGGCTAGATGAAGTAGGTTTTCTCCACTTGTAGTACACAGGACAATGGCAGTGGGTGGGTTCCCAATTTAGGAAAGCATTCTTCCAGTTTTTAGAGCTTGGTTACTTGTATGACCAAGTGTTCTCAAAGCTAGCCCTGAACCTTGATGTGCTTTTTCTTGCTTCCTCTTTTACTGGCTTAGTCTGATTTCCTCCTTTAGACACTCACTAGAGCCTGGCTCTTCAGAGAAGTTGGCCTAGCCCTTGGTCTGAGCCATGGCCACTTGGGTGACATCCTGTATACACTGTGCTTCCTTTGGGGCTCTTTTTGAGGTTTTAATATTAACTTTCCCATGTGGTGGTGAAGATTAAATGCTGTAATCCTTCTAATTGCTTATCATAGTGCCGGATACAGTCCATAATGAATGTCTATTATTATTTTTAGTAGTATATAGTATTAATGGAAGCAGTATCAGCAATATCTTCAGTGTTTAGCTAAATATTGACACATCATTTCTCAGGGTGAATGATGACAAGAGATTATTGAAAGGAAGTGAACTATGTATTGAAGCAAGAAAAGACTTTGTGCATTCCCATTTTGGTGGTTAAGGATGCCTTCATTCATTTGTTTAGCATCTTCTATGTGCAAATCTTCAAGGAATAGAGTTGGATCCTACAGTAAGAGAGCTGGAGTTCACCTGGAAGCTGAGACCTGTAGGCGGACAACTAGATTTCACCCTAGAAAGGGTTGAATATGATAAAAGGTAGAGGTTGAATATGATAAAAGGTAGAGGTAGAGAGCTCTGCCTGTCCAGAAGAGGGACTAAATACTTGTAGGTGGTCACAGGAGGGGGAGCTGGATGAGGGATTTTAACAGGTGAATGAAGGAATGTTGGAAGTCAGGCAGAATTTCTGTGTGGAGTGGTCTGCAGTTGGGTGGACCTGGGGCCTGGACCTGGAAAGAGAGTCAAAGGGTCAAAGGTAACCGACTCACAGGTCTTTTCCCCATGGTGAGAGTTGAAGTTATGGGCTCAGATGGGATTGGTAAGAGTGAATGTGTAGAAAGAGAAGAGGCTGTGGCTACATTTTTGAGGAATAGTCACATTAGCAAGGAGCGAGGGCATATTGGAGATTAGGAAAAAGAACCTTTTGAGCATACACAGGTCAAGAAATAAAAAGAACTTATCTCAAAAAGGGAAGTTGTCCATATAACATGGGCTGGAGAGATCCACGTGGGTGTGAAGACTCAGAAGAGCACCAGGAAAGTGCCAGTTCACTGAACACTTTAAGAGAGGAGGTTCAAGTAGGAGCTGGGTCTTATATGACAGGTTATTGGGCTGGTGGTTTTGCTTTATTGAGACTGGGAAAACTTGACAATGTTTTTATTTTATTTTATTTTATTTTTTTATTTATTTATTTTTTTAAAAGTGGTCGGAGGAGACAAAGGATGATTTTTTTTTAAAGAGAGAGTAAGAGAGGAGAGAGAGTGAGAGAGAGAGAATTTTTAATATTTATTTTTTTTTTAGTTCTCGGCAGACACAACATCTTTGTTGGTATGTGGTGCTGAGGATCGAACCCGGGCCGCACGCATGCCAGGCGAGCGCACCACCGCTTGAGCCACATCCCCAGCCCCTTGACAATGTTTTTAAACCATTAAATAGGTTAATGAAGAATTAAATAGGGATGGGGAGTCACAGATGCTCAACAAGAGGAATCCTTGGGGAAGTTCCAGGTGTGGCAGAGGTTGGACCTTTATACTTTAAGAGATGGGAGGGAGATAGAGGATAGAGGATAGAAGAGTCTCTTTATGTTTTGGCTTCCTTAGAAACTAGCCACCCTTACAACTTAATCAGATTATTCATCTATTTTCATTCTTTAGTTGCTGTAGTAAGTACAGAAGACATATTTTTTTGGGGTAGGGGGATACCAGGGATTGAACTTGGGGGCACTCCACCACTGAGCCACACCCCCAGCTCTATATTGTATTTTATTTAGAGACAGGGTCTCATTGAGTTGCTTAACACCTCACTTTTGCTGAGGCTGACTTTGAACTTGTGGTCCTCCTGCCTCAGGCTCCCAAGCCATTGGGATTATAGACTTGCACCACATGCGTGGCTAGTAGGGAAGACATCCTGTTTCTTATTGTGCAGCTGGGTTTGAAATGATGTTTTTCTCCAGTTGCAAGTGTCTCTCTTGAGAGAAAGAAGTTCCATGTCCAAGATGAGGATCCACAGGTCCCATGATTAGGGAACATTTAGGTGTCTCTTGATCTGATTTATGAAGCTGTGAGTCAGTTCCCTAGAAATTCACCGCCTGTGTCAGGCTATTAAGGCAGAGGCTTCTATGTTTGCTTTTCTCTGCTTGAGCTGTTTGGGAGATGGTGGTCCTGCTGGAGAAAGGGCTGCTGCTCTAGTCCACAATGTGCATACCTTACCAGGTGCAAGGGACCCCCTGCTGTGGCTGGCCACATGGCTCTCCTCTGTTACTTGGGTTGCAGATTGGAAGGGATGTAAAGAGTGATGGCAACTGCCTGCTCTGGAAATCCTGCTCTGGTGACAAAGCAAATTAGGAAACTCCAAGCTCCGTCCCCCCCCCCCCCCCAAAGATGCCTGCTTTAGGGAGCATATGCCATGTCCATGCAGGCGTATATAGTAGGAGCCTAAAAGACAGGGTTGTGAATGAATGAGGGTCTCACTGGGTAATGAGGTATAATGAGCACCATGTTTCCTTTTATTAACACAGTGACTTTTCCCTGAAAGTGCTTTACAGCGGTTTCATTTATTGGATTGTTTCAGTATGAGGCCTCTTATGCCTTAAGCATCAGTGAATTTGTTCTCCTTTCAACTACTGGTCCTCCAGTCAATGCCTGTCTTGTGTTCAGTGGAGATGGGAGCCCATCTTTCTTCTTTTGAGTTGAGTAGGAGGAAGAACCCAATGGACAAGAGATACTGTCATGGGAATGGAGGAATCTAGGAAGCCACAGGGCTAGGCAGCAGCTTAGCATTAAGAAAGACCTTCTTTCTCCTAATGGTGGTTGATTTTTAATTTTTTATTAGGAAACTAATTTTACAACACAAAACAGAACACTAAAAAATCACGAAAATAAAACTTCCTCCAGTCTTCCCCATTGCCTCTTTCACCCCCTGCCCATAGGTTAACTCTTCGAAGATCCTATTAATTGATTAGAAAATGATTCCTGAAGTCATGTGTGCTGGACTCAGTTCCAGTTGCTGGGGATGTAGAGGGGGACCAAACAGTCTAAGATTCTGTGCTTGTGTGGCTTAAATTCAAGTGAGAGAGACAGACCACAAAAGAAGACAAATCAATATGAAATACAGCATGGTATTGCCAAGAGAGGTATGGCAGGCTGAGGCGCTTGGGAGCGCGGGACGTCAGGGACAAAGGGAGATGTCTAGAATCCTGTGCCAAGTGAGGGGTGAGCCAGGCTAGTGAACAATTCCCCCTTCTTTTCCCTCCCTTTCTCTTGCACTCTTTCATTTTTCTTCCAGAAATGGGATTATACTATGCACATTATTCTGCAACTGGTTTCTCTCAATTCACAATACAATGTACACTTTCTTTCCATGATAGCACATCAGACCCCACCTTTATTTTTTTAATGATGCATAGAATTCCATATATTCCACAAATATGGCTATGTACTTATACACACATCACACACACACACACACCCACAATATGGCTGTGTGATACATTGAAGTGATTCAAGAAACATGAAGCCTGTTGAGCTATTCTTCATACTGTTCATGAAGTTCTCTTTATGAGCATTAAGTGACCCTGGTCCCCTTCATTTGTATTCTCCTCTTCTTCATTCTGCCTCTTTCATTCCTGTTCTATCCTTCCTTCTACACTTCTGTTCTTTGCATCTGCCTGTTTGCCTTGGTCCCTCGGGGCACAGCATAGAGGCATGGTTCAATGTAACTGGTTGCTCTCAGGGGTATTTTAATTTTAAGGAGATGAGGACCATGCTGAAGTCCAGGGACACACCTCAAGCCTAGTGTGGCACTTGTTTGGGGGAATGGGTTAGGAGATGTGTGGTGTGGAGTGAACCTTCCTTCCCTTAGCAATGTCTATCTGGAGGGTCACTAGGCCCCTTTATTTGTCCTTTATTATTCCCCTGGATTGTCTCTCCCTCAGCATATCATACTCATTCATTCATTCATTCATTCCTTTGATTACCTAATACTTGAGCTTTCTTATTCAATCCCAGGATTTATGCTACTCATTAGGAAGGTAAAATTGACATTTTCTTTCTTCATGAAGCACATGAGTTACAGGAGAAGGAGAATGAGAGACGGAGAAAAATCTAACGAAAGATGCAAAAATACACACCCAATAATGTAATTTTATTGTATCCAGTGCCCTACAAGAAAAACACTCTAGAGGAGCCTAATTTAGATGAAGAGTGGATGTCAGGGCAAAACTCTCTGAGGATGGAGGAGTAGGCTGAGCTCTGAGGGTCAAGGAGAGGTTGACTGACTGGGGATGGGTTGGAGATGGGATTGGCCAGCAGAGAGGCCTGCGCAGGCCTGGGCCCGAGGGCTGGCTGATGGAAAACAGCACATCAGGGGGATTGAAATTGGCCTGTGAGGCTGGAGCTTGGCAAGCTAGAGAGAAGGGGCAGGAGGTGGGGAGGTGGTCTGGCATGGCACCCAGCCATGGATTTGTTCTAAGTACATTGGGAAGCCTTTCCAAGGCCTTGAACACTGAAGTGACACGTCCCATAGATGTTTTCAAAAGATCATTCTGGCTGTTGGAGGAGTCACAGTGGCAATGGTGGGACCAGGTGGGAAGCCACTGTGGGAGCTCAAGAGAGACATGAAAGTGGCTTGGCTGATGATGGTGGCAGTAGAGAGGGAAAGAATCCAATAGGGTTGTTGGAAGAGGCCTGAGAGAGCATTTCATCCAGGTAGGACCTTGTGAGAGTGTGTCCACCAGGGACTTGCATCGTTCACAGGCGGTTTTTGAAAAAGAAAATAGAGAAGAAATAGGCCCTTCCCTCCATCCATCCTCCCTCCCCCACCAACCAAAATAAAGGAGATTTGGGCTCTGTTGATGGCCTGGCTTTGGAGACTGGCTGCCTCTACAGAGTTCAGGGCAGATTTGCTCAGACTTGGAGAAGAGGTAGCTGAAGGAGGCTGGCACAGGTATTGGTAGTGAAGTTGCCCTTGTAGGGCTCATAGTAGGCCAGGCACAGGGCACAGGCTTTGTGTCTTGATTCCATCAAATCTGTGCTTGAGCACTTAGGGGTGAGTGCCCAAATTGCCCCATTTTACCAACTAGAAAACTAAGACTGTGAGGTGAAGTCCCTTGCTCAAGGCATCATAGGTACCTCTGTCTCATTCCGAAGCCAGCATTTCTAATCTCTGTTGTTTGGGAGTTTTAGCTTTTAATTAAAAAAAAAAAAATATATATATATATATTTATTTTGAACATGCAACTCTGGCTACTTGTGCTTCCTACTTTCTTTTTCCCTTATCTGTCTCTTAATTATCAGGACACTTTAGGCTTTCTATACCCAAAGCAATGGTATAGCAGAATTTAGGCCTAGAGGAAATAGTTTCCTCTGAATCAGAAAGGGAAAGGGATCAGGTGGGTGGAGTGGTTTTTAGCTGGGCTTTGACAAAGGAGATAGAATTCTTACCATTGCTTTCTGAGGACATGAGGCACAAACAAAATTAGCTGATTCACTTTCTCTGAGATATAGTTACAGTGGGGAAAGAGACTTCCCAATTTTGGTGAAAGATTCCCTGTATAGAATATTTGTGGCTCCTAAAATTGAAGTTCAATGTTTGATTCTCTCCAGCATCTTTCTAAATTTGGGCTGCATGTTCACTAAATGACAAGTGTGTGTTTGTGTATGTGTACACCCAAGCACGTGTAAGAGGGTGAGAGAAAAGTGCATATTTTGCTTGTGGTGTATGGTGAAGTCTAACCCTTGGATAACCTCCCCACTTTAACTGAACTAATATGTGCTTCCATAGTGTAACTCTGGGTGTAACCAGCAAGCGGACACGTTTGTTATTTGCAAAGAAGTTTCCAATGGATAGTTTTCTGCTGGCCACGGGTATTTTCAAAAACACGAATCTTTCATCCTTTACAAGCGTCTCAGTTTCAAAAAACACCAGCAGCCTTCAGGTCACAAGTGGGTAGGGTTTGGGTTATGGGTGCTTTCTTTGCCCATGGCTTTTCTCTTTTTGACCTGATCAAGAGTGGTCACCGTCAGGGCTGTGCTAACTTGGGATGCACCGTCCATACGGTTTCCAGAACACTTAAGTGGTGGCCAGTGTTGTCCCCCAAACCTAGAGGACTGTGCCTGTGAACCCCATCTTCCTTTATGTTGCCTTTCCCTTGTCTTAATCATTATGTTTTGCCTTTATCCTCATGCAGATGATTCAAAAGCAAGCAGTTACTACTTTAGGTTTTGGGGTAAGGCTGGGGTTGAAGGAGATGCCGCCCATAAAAGAGAAAGGAGAAGAAAAAGGAATCCACTTAATACAGAGTGACTGGAGGGGGAGAAATCACTCATATCTCATTATTGACGTGTTCCACACAATTAGTGTGATCTTGAGGGAAGAACGTTCGAGCCACCCACAACCTTGACTATTCTCATTGGATGGATGTAATAACAGTGCACTTCACATTGAACTCTGCCAACACTGCGGGCAGTGATGGAGAGACCCCATCTTAGGGCTGTCACTCGTGGCTCTGGGAGAGCCCCTCTCCCTCCCTTCTCCTCTGTTCAGGGAGAGGTTAAGCCTGGTCATTAACCCATAGGTGACCCAAATAGAATTTTCTGTCCCAGGGATCCGTTGATTGCCAGGTATGGCTTTGTGGTAATTCTAGCATTTGCAACCCAGCAATTTGAACCTTCTGTCTGCTTAAATGATGATTTTACATTGTAATGATTGTACTAAATCCTTTCGCTTTTGCTCCACAGCCGCTGTTGTGACAAGAAAAGCTGTGGCAACCGAAATGAGACTCCCTCAGATCCAGTGATAATTGACAGGTAGGGACCACTCTTCTTTCCTGGGATTCTTATTCCTGATTATAATGAAACACCTGCCCGTGTGGCTCGTGGGCCAGGGTTAGGAATTCACGTAGCCGAAGTTTGCCTGTTGGTCCTGACTTGAGTTGCGCCGAGCGATCGTGATCCCTGGGAAAGCCATGTGGAATGTTCTTTGGAGGCCTGTTTCTTGGATTGCTTCGGTCTGGTGTCTGATTCATGCTCCTAAAGGAATATTTTTTTCATTCCTGACTTTCTGTGGCTCAGTCCTCATGCTGTGCCAGGAAGCTTCAGAAATAAAATAATAATAGTTTGTGATTTATGAAATGTGGTTGGGTGCTTATAAATATTTAACTTTTATTTGAAAAATGTTTGAATCATTATCACTTTTAGCTACAGTAGTTCTGTTGGACGTAATCCATCTACATTTTAAGGTTTTATTTATGCATAAAAGCAGTTTAAAGAGATCTGTGAACCGAGATTTTCTACCGTTATTTTCAGGGTTTGATTGCAGCTCATACTGTATTGTACGTTGATTAATTTATCCTGCTTGTCTTAATTATTGTGTTTTTAAACAGATCCATATTACTAATCTGACATGACCAAGTAAATCACTGTAGAACAATAAATCTGTTTTAGTCGTTCAGTGCAATTTTGAATCAGTGTGTGCACACATTATGCAGAGTTGCATTCCAAATATTCATTTTACATTTTAATTATTGAAATTCATTGTATGGAAACATGTATGATAAACCATTCGTTACATGGCATTACTCATTGGGAGTTAAATGGCCTGGAAGCTTTATAGATACTGTCAGTCGGCAGGCAGGAGACAGCCAGCATCCTCTGTTAGTCTGAAAAGTCTTGCTGATAAGACTGACTGATCCCCTCCTTGAGGAAATCAACAGTCACACAAAAGTCCCTTTTGGGGTTGTGGTCATATTGATTTTTGATGACAGCAGCAACTACCACCAAAGAAATAAACCACTTTTTGTCTTTCAAATTCTTTACCTCTTTTGCGCTTCCATTTATGGTTTTGCAGCTGAAAAAAAAACCTCGAGGTTTTGCTGCATCGTAACAATCAAAAGATTGTTGATTTTAATCTATGTGGTTCTTTAGACTTTAACCCAATACCAATTGCCAAGTAGCTTTATCAAAATTACATTTCAATTGGATTCTTTGATAAAATACCTCTCCCTCATAGTCATCAAAAATACAGGTGTGACTAATAATATATTTGATTGAAAGTTAAGCGATGTGAAAGTTTTAACGTACAGTGCCATTGCGTGCCGCCTGTAGAATTAGGGACACGTTTATCTGCCAGAGCAGGTATGCCATTCAAATAATTGCTTTTGCTGCCATGGAAGATAAAAGTCTTCAAATGAATAAGGTCAAAAATAAATATAAGCTTTATGCTATTTGTTTCCATTAGATATACCTCTTCAAAATACCACTTCTTATTTTAAGCAAGTTTTTCTTACCCTTTTATTAAAAAAGAAAGCGTTCTGATCAAAGGACTAGCCCAAATAGTCCTCCAAACTTTGAAACTCTAAGTATTTTGTTCTGCCACACGGTTCCTTTTGGTTTAAATGATGACAAGGACTTCACCTTGCCACCCGCAACGAAAACACTTTTTTGCTTGTGAATGGGTTAAGCTTTTAAGTTCTTCGTTTGGTTTTAAGCTGTGACTCTGATATAGAAGGTTGATATGACTGTGGTTTGAATAACATTTGATTTGACCTGTTCCTGTGGGCTGCGATGGCTAAGAAACTTGACTCAGCAGTGCTGTAATTAGCCGGCCCGTGTTTTTGAAACAGGATTGTGTTACCTGGATTGCATTAGTGTGGCTTCTATTGCTGCCGCCTCGCATCTGTCCCAGTAGGGTACTTAAAACCTTTTCTTGGCTGGGATAGTTCAAACAATTTAGGCAAAATAAGTATGCACTTTATGCTGTTGGTGGCTTTAGAGATATTACTCATGACATTTATCCTTTTCATTTTTCCCTCCTTTTGGTTGGACAAAGTAGAAAACACTGTGTCGTTAATCTTGGTCTCTGAAGGTAGGAGAACTTTAAAAAACGGCTGGAGCACAGTGTTTGTGCACAGGTCCCACCATATGTTCCTTTGCTGCCTCTTGCCACCATCTCATATGAACTATCTTTTCATGCGGCGATACCAGTTGATAGGCAAAACCCCATTGAGCTATTTTTATTTGCATCCGAGTTTTCAGAATTTATTTGTCCTCCAGTCTGCCAAGGGTTTTAAAAACTCTGGTCCCGTCTGGGCTGATATGTGAAACTTCCATTTTTAACAACAACAGAAAATAACAACAAGAAAATAACGTTTGTGAAGAAGGAGGTTTTTCAGTTCCATGAAATTGCTGCAAAGGAAGGAAACATGATGGCCACCGTGTTTGAATTTCATAGTTCCCAATTTCATTCTATATTACTGATTGCATAATATCTGTTACGTGCGTAGAGTCTGATTTGCTTTCAGATTTATGGATGCAAATCCTTGAATATTTTGCAAAAATAGGCTAATGGGCCTGCTTTCAGGAGCAGTAGTGACTGTTTTTACAAGATGCATACAATATGTAATTATAGAGCTGAGGGTGCAGGCAGTCATTGCCTTGGGATTTAGCATAGTTTTCACACGCAGTCACCTTTTGAGCACCAATAATTTTTAGCTTCCTTGCTTGTCCTTCGGAATTTGGAAGAACACTGCTATTTTTATCAGTCAAAAGACTTTTAGCAGTGGTTATTCAGGAAAACTATTTATAGGAGAGATAGAAGACGCTTTCTGGTCATACAGCCATGGTGCGGGGCAAGCTATTTCTGTGTTTAATTTTGGCTGCATTATTTGCTGTCAGTGATTTGGGGCCATCAGCTTGGAATATTTTATCAAAAAGTAGAGTTAACAAAATCAGCAGTTGTGTCCTGGGACTTAGAAAATGAGTTTCTAATTTCTTCCAGTGGCATGCTACAAAGTCAGAAAAATAGGACCCAAATTCTTTTTCACTGTTGTGACAAGTTATCAAGTCACTTCAAAAAAGTTCATAGAAAATTTAGGTAAAAGGCAGGAAGTGTACATCTGGAGTTGACTGCTGGGATACTTTTCTGCTAGATGCCAAATGGCTTGAGTATGAATCACAAAACCCAGCCTGTGCCCAGTGATCCAGATATTTGGGCTGTGCAGACGTGGGAAAAGTCAGATGTGTTATGTTTAATAGCCGATGACCAGAAACTAATAACAGCAAATTTCATTATCATTGAGGTAAAGGGCTATGTGTGGTAATTATTGTTAAAGTAAATAGCAAAAAATGACTTCCAGTTATTGAATTAAGGTGGAGATTGATTTAACATATTCACACACTAACTCATATTTGAATTTAAAAGGTTTGCAATAAAAATCCGTGTTTAGAAATTGAATAAATTGTAGTTTTATTACTACATTGGATATCCTTGTGTCCTAACCTTTTTCCTTGGAGTTATCTTAGTTCAATAAATAAAACCTCATTAGACTATTCCCATTTCAACGAGTTTATTAAATTTTGCAGGAGTAATTAGCATAAGCTGTGCTAATTTTTCTGGAAGACTAATGAGGGAGGTTCTTAATTAGGTTTACTTTGTAGGAATCAGAAAAGATGATAATGACAAAAGTCACATAGGGAAGTTTGAACTGGGAACCCAGTTTTTTTCTGAACCCATAAAAAACTTTCCCTTTTCTATATGGAAACTTTTTTTTCTTTTAATATACCCTTGAAATGTATATATTAAAAGCAAAGACTGCTGTTCTGTTCCAGATCTAGTTAGTTAAGATTAGCTTCCTTACTTGATTCATTTCACAAAACTCTTTATTTTCCTAAATTAACTTTGAGTGATGACAAGGATGAATACAGTCAGTTTTACAAAACCATTTCTTTCTCTGAATTGTACTATAGGGTTCCTTTCACACAGAGCCCTGATGTTCCTGGCTAGAGTGCACAGGATGGGGGAAGCTCAATATTTATTTGTTTGTTTTTTCAGTTTAGCACCAGTGTGATTGATGAAATAGTTGAATCACTAAGTAAGGACAGACAGTGGGAACCCAATTCTTGAGTTCTTTGTACTGTGGATCTTTAGCTCTTAACAACAAGATTTTTTTAAAAAAATGGATAGAAATAATAATGGATGAAATTCCTTCCCAAATCATGTTCTCCTATCTCATGTGAATTGGGTTCACTTCTTTCAGGGTATAATGTGAATTGAGTAACTTGTAAGTTTTGGGTTCCTCAAAGCCAATATATTTTTTTAAAGCTATTTTTTAGTTGTCAACAGATCTTTTATTTTATTTATTTATATGCGGTGCTGAGGATTGATCCCAGGGCCTCATATATGCCAGGCAAGTGCTCTACCCTTGAGCCAGAGCTCCAGCCTCTCAAAGCTAATATTTAAAACACAGATTTTCAAAGTCTGTCAGCTAATATACCTCTTACAATTTGGGGTTTGCTTATGACAACTTTAAGATTTGCCATGTCTTTCTTTTTTGCATATAAGAATCCCTATATCTGTGTGTATATTTAGGCCATGTGATATATGACAATACACAAATTTTGTAACATGAAAACCCTCTTCTGTTTGGAATTACTTCAGGCCACACATACCCTGGGCTCCTCTTCCCAACACTCCTCACAAAAAAAAAAAAAAAGAAAGAAAGAAAAGAAAAAGAACTTACATTTGTTTTTTTTTTCATAAGTGTCTAATATCTTCTGCATCTAGATTATTTTTAACTAGTTGGTTTATTTTCTGACTCTTGCCTGAAATAAAATGCCCAGTAAGGAAAATATTAGTGTGTTCATTTTACCTGTTGATTTTTTTCATGACGTACATAATTTGAACACAACACCTAACCATGTTAGGATCATGCAGAGAAAAAGTTTTACTGGGAACCCACTCTTCATCCAAGAGGAAACAAGTCGGAGCTAAGACACTTCAGAGGAGTGTAGTCTAGTCTTACTACTAGGCTAACTTTTTTGACTAAATTGATCCTGATATATTTATATCACATGTTATGTTCACCTGTAAGCATTAGTAAAACTTTAGACTTAGGATGCTTATATGCATCTTTTACCTTTAGACAGGGTAGGGTAGATATTCTCCTAAGATGGTATCAGCATTGGGACCCCTCAACAATTAATGACTTCCTTCTGTCTTTTATCATCAGCAGTTAATCCCCAAATCCATCAAAATGTTCTTTTTTTTTTTTTTTTTGCCTTCCTTAAAAGTAAAGTCTTTAACTAACATGAACATGATGATACACTTTCATTAATGTTGCAAATGAGGTTTTTGGCTAGAATTTCATGACATTCCATTGTCCTTTCAACTCCTGATTATTTTTGTCTTCATCCTGCTTTTGGAAGGACCAATCACCAAGCATAATCATTGTGCACAATACACAAACAGCTGTCTGGGTTGCAAAGAACCAGAGGTGTGAATGCATTTCTGAGAGTTCTGATAAACCTTTTCTGCCATCTCATTTTCTAACCTTGACTGCTGGGTTAAAATAAAAGGAAGAGGAATTCACTCTTTAAAATTGCCCCAGGCAGAATAATTGCTGTCCTTTTGGTTGCTTTGAGAGGTTTGCAGTTTTTCAAAAGTGGAAAGCCAGCATAGACACAGAGCATGAATTTATGGTTGTTTATTAACCCTCGTGTGTGTAAGCATTTGTTTTCTCAGTGGGAATTCATATGTGATTATTAGCAATGAGACTTATGTGAACAAGTATCATTCTGAAATTTATCACATATCAGATAATACTATTCAGACTATGAGATGAGCCTTATGCATTTATGTGCAGTTTGCTACTGTGATAAGAAAATAACTAATACAATAAGCTAATAGCAGTCTATATTCCATTTGCTATCTGCTATTCTCAAATACACAACCAGGATACATTAACATGCATTTCAAATATGCTGACAATATATCATAATGCAAAGTACTTTTACATGGTATAATACTTCTGCAGACACTGGATAATGAACAACAGTGGTTTTCCTGTAAAGGAAATAATGGTAGCAACTTCCAAGAAATGTATTTAACGGAGCTGCAGAGAATCAGCAGTGTGTATGTGTAACATGGCCTGGGTGTCGGCTCATGGTGTGGGTTTTTATCCTGTCATCATAACTTTGCTTTTGTAACAGTTCTGGAAAAACACAGAAAGCAGTACAATATCCCCTGTGTGTCACATTAGCAACTCTGCACAGTTAGTTTGTGATAATAATATATCAGTATATTAGGCACGCTTTTACTTTTCTAAAAGAATCACTTAGAATTGAAGACAAAACAAAACCTCCCCAAGTACAGCTCTCCATTGATAAAAATTCTCCTCATATTCCCCTAATACCTGCACCCTGCCAAAGTCTCTAATAAAAATTGACCAGATTTTAAAGACTCCATTTAGAGCTTCCAGCATAAATAGATGGCATTTTGGTCATTTTAGTTTGCATGAGATGTTATCTAAAATAGACTACCAGTTCTGTTTCTTGCCCCTGTTCCCCATCCCTTTTTTTTTTCCCTTTTAAAACTGGGAAATTATACACCATCCAGAACAATATAAAAGTGACTCAGTACTTCTATTGTGGTTGATGAAATATGGTGAACAGTACAGTCTTGTCTTTGGTTGCTTGTGCCTTTAAAGGTGTGGGAGATGAAGATAAATCTCCCTTGCAAACTGTTTCTCCAGTTACAGGCCTTTGTCCAGAAGCAAATGAAGGTTTTAACATTACAGTACTTATTATAATAGAATTTTAATTGCTCTAATCCTGCTAAAGTGTGAAGCTCTCTGTGTGTGTGCGCGCGCTTGCGCACACGTGCACGCACACACAGTCACATGTGTGTGTATTCTTCATAGGAAGGGAATCAAGCCAAAATAACAGCAGCAGCAGCAACAACAACAGCAAACAAACCTGTCATATTTTCTTTGGGGGAGGAGTGTCACTTATGTTAAATGATGCAAACTTAATGAAACTGACTCTGGGTAAGGAGACAGTGGCGTTTGGTTTGGTCTTTGTCACATGTTAACTCCACTTTCAGTGGGAACAGTGCTTGGGGAATTTTCATTTTTCAAGGTGAAGTGCTTGGTTCCAGTTCCAAACATGCCCTGGGCCCTACTTGTAATGACTTAACTAGACAAGCTGGCAATTATATAGCTTGATCCCATACAATAAACCCCAAAATGGCACTCGGTAACTATACCATCCCGCTAACTGTTTGAGGCACAATAGTTTTGTAATATAATATAAAGTAATAGTGTTAGCCAACACATCTTTAATAAGATATTGTTCGTGCCTTTGCCATATGCTGCAGAGCTGCCTCTCACTCGGTGGGCCTTTTGATTCCTCTCAATAAGATTATTTCAAATACTCTAATCCTGAATCATTGACATGAATACAAAAGCCTAGTGACATCTAATAGATGCCTCTTAGCTTTGCTTTTCCTCTTGTTCCTTTCCTTTTTCTTCTCTTTTTACCTGACAAAAAGCTTATGGACACTTGGGCTCTGTCTCTCAGTAGCAGCATGGGGGGCTCCTCATGAAATATAAAGGAGGAAAAAGACTGACAGAGGCCCGATAAGCTACAGAGTGAAGGGCCATAGATTAAAAGTAAATGCCAGTAAATCCTACTCTGTACACACACTTGTTCTTTTATTGTTTTCTTTAACACTTTCAGTGCCAGGGCCAGGAGGGAAAAAGAAAGTAGTAACCCAAGTGCCCATGAGCTTTTTTTTTAATCTGGATGTGGTCACTGTACATATTTTATGGGGCTTTAGCAAGGTTCTTAAATTTTGGTTCATGTAAAGGTGGTGCTGGTGGACTTGTTAAAAAAAATGCCCTTTTAATCAATATCAGGACTCCCTCAGGAACTTTTTTTGCTCATTGGCTGCTCCGTTGACCCAGTATTGACAGTGAATGGGGTTGGGTGGCTGGATAGGTCAGTAGGAAGAGTGTCTCTCTGTGAGGGAGTGAATATTGAGGGTGCAGGACCTGATATTTTCAAGGTCAAAAGAACTTTTTCTTCTCTTTTGTAAAAAATGAATTGAAAATTACAAATGCGAAATGTTAGTGTATTTTGCATCACGGTATCGTCCCCTTCCTCTTCCGATGGTATTGGTCATGTTTGCGCCCGGATTGCTCTGCCTGTGCTGAACGGTGCGCGCAGACCTAGCCTCTGATGGTTGGCCGAGGAGTTAGCACTGCAGGTAGACGCTTTTCTAACGATTGGAAGGTTGCTCTCCTCTCCATCCTTCCCAAGCAACCATGACTGGAGGTCTTTTTCACTCTATTTGCAGATCAGAATATCACACTCCTTGCAATCTATTTATATTCTTCAGTAGATAAATGATGGAGGATTTCCCCCTTTAAAATATGCTTCCCATTCATTAGCTTTCTGATCTCTTAATGTTATCTTAAAATATTATTTTTAATAGTTTTGCATGCATTATTGACTGAAGTTCCCTCACAAAATGAAGTTTAGTTTGAAGAATTCTAGACCTGCATCAGGGTTGGTTTCACATGCAATGCACATGAACGCTTGGGAGCGTGAGCACATAGACAAACACACTACAAAGACAAAACGGGCAACGAATAGTGAGCAGTTTTGTTTTCTAGAAAATTCTTTAGAGAACAAAGTTTGTTAAGAATTATCTTTGAAGCATCTACCAACAGTGTGGAAAACTTATGCTCTTCTACAGAACCTGGATGCTTTCTTCTTTTCTTTTAATTTTTTAGTTGTAGATGAACACAACAATATCTTTATTTTATTTATTTATTTTTATGCAGTATTGAGGATCAAACCCAGTGCCTCACACATGCTAGGCAAGTGCTCCACCACTGAGCCACACCCCCAGCCCCACAACCTTAATGTTTTCTTAAAAACCAATTCTTTTTTTTTTTTTTTTTTAAGAGAGAGTGAGAGAGGAGAGAGAGAGAGAGAGAGAGAGAGAGAGAGAGAGAGAGAGAGAATTTTTAATATTTATTTTTTTAGTTCTCGGCGGACACAACATCTTTGTTGGTATGTGGTGCTGAGGATCGAACCCGGGCCGCATGCATGCCAGGCGTGTGCGCTACCGCTTGAGCCACATCCCCAGCCCTAAAAACCAATTCTAATTTCAGATGGGCACCATGCATCTTAGAATATCTTCAGAAAAGCTGTATCCTCTCTCCTGTGACCATATACTAGGAGTGCCCTGCTTTGTTGGTCCATATGATCTGTCAAGACCGGCTTCCAAATTCTGATAGAACCTTAAAACAAAACAAACTTAGCTACTGCCAGTTTATAGTTAATTACATCTCAGTGGTACTGGAAAAGTTTTAGAGCACATTAATGGCTCATATAATTATCTTCTCACAAATGGACTCCGTTTGTGAGATCTGTAAACTGAGGCATGCAGCCTAAAGGACTTTCCAATGTCTCAGTGATAAAGCAAGTCCTTAGAAGCCCTGTATCTACTAATCCTCAGCTTGAGTTTTTTTCCTCCTCCATTGCTTTCCATGTTTTGTAATGTTTCACTTATTTTACTTGACGACCACAGTTCATTCTTTCTGTATATTTTCCTAAACTCATTCATCTGACCAGTTTTCTTAGTTGAGGTCATACTTTGTTTTTTGGATTAAAAATGATAATAAGATATATCAACTGTTGTACTAATTGCTGGAGCAATGGGAATTCATGTGTCCTCAGGTAATTTGATGAGAGAATTCACTGTATTTCAATGGGAAGAAATAGGCACTGAGGCAGAGACAAATGTGTAGAAGGCATAGCACAGTGGAAAAGGCATAGATTCTGAAGTCCATCCGCTGAGGGATCTAATCGCTTCGATGCTACTTAGTATCTGAGCCTCAGGGAGTTCAGTTTTACCGTCTTTTATTTATTTTTTAAAAAATATTTATTTATTTTAGTTGTACACAATACCTTTGTTTTTATTTATTCATTATATATGTGATGCTGAGGATCAAACCCATGGCCTCGCATGCGCTAGGCGGTCGATCTACCACTGAGCCACAATCCCAGCCCGAGTTTTACCGTCTTTTAAATGGGAAAAGTCATTTCTATTTTGAAAGATAGTGAGAATTAAAATACCTAGCACTGGGCTTGGCACATATCAGGTGTTTAAAATTAGATAGCTCTTATAATCCAATCATCATATTCCATATAGATTGGTGTTTTTAATTGACCATCTCCATGGAACTTTTTAAAAACTTACTGAAGTTAATCATGGTAGCTGAGGCTTCTTGGATGAGGATTCATTCATTTTGTTCTTTCTACAAATGTTCATTGAGCTTCTGCTATAAGCTGTACACTGTTCTCAGGGCTGGCTCCGTAAGGTACAGAGTGAAGGGCCATCCATTAAAAGTAAATGCTGGTAATATCCAGGCCTGGTTCCTGGCCTCATGGGGCTTCTCTGTCTCAGAGTTGACAAAAAGAAAATAAATAGACAGATAAGTTAGAATAGTAATAGCAAGTAGAAATAAAGAAATTGATTTTTTTTTTTTTTTTTTAAGTAGAGGAGCGCTGAAGCTGCCTTTTCTCCTGTAGCCTGGCCAATTCCATGGCTTTAGTTCAGGCCTCTGAGGCAGTCCACATTTTGTTTAGGGCCTCAGGCTGTGGGGTCAGACTACCCTGGCTTCAAATCCCAGCTCTGCCAGCACTGTGGGACAGTGGGCAGTGTGACTTCTCTAAGGCCCAGTTTCCTCATTCGACACATGGGGATGAGAGTGGTCGTCCCTGCTTTAGAGGACATGGGACATACATACCCACACGTGGAGCTCTCTTGGCCTAATGCCTGGCATAGAATACATATTCCACATGATGTGGCTGTTGTTTTTAAAATAAAGCCTGGAATGAAGAGATCGCCAGGACCCTTTCCAGCTGTGGAATCCTAGTTTTAATTCCTCGTGGGACTGCCAAGCACAGCGAGGCAGATGGACTCTTTAGAAGGGAGACTGCTGTGTGCCCAAGAGGACAGTGACAGACTGGGTGGTTGCTGCCTATCCCTAGCACTCAGCACGGTACCTGGCTGGTGTGTAATAAATAGGTGCTTGGGGTATGTTCTTGTGAAATAAAAGGAAGAATGAAAGGGGCTAGAAATGCAGTCGACGACTCTGGTAGTCTCCTCTCTCTGCCTGAAGACCAGCTTGTTATAACTACACAATAAAGTGAAGCCGTGCTGCCATTAAAGAATGATGAGAAACAGAAAATGCAAGATAAAATATTAAATTTGTTAGACTTAAAAATGTTAATCTTCGCACGATTACCATGCAAATCTCCTCGTTGCCTAACTGTTTAATTGATGGAGTAAATCACGGAGCAGACACGTAAGTGAAAACCCTCTGTTGACATTCTCACAACGCACATTTCCAAGAATATATTCTGTTAACTAGTGTGACTATTACACACACTAATGTGAATTTTAAAAATAACACATATCTGTTGCATCTTTAGCAAGTCAGCATCTTTCAGAGAGTTTGGGGGAAAACTTGAATTTTTTTTTTTTGTAGGGGCACCTGGCCATTGTCCCATGGTTATGTCAGATGTGAAATCTGTATTGAGACAGCCCATGTTTAAGCTATGCCTTTTTCTTTAGCATAATGTTAGACTTAAGAATTTACCTTTTTTTTTTTCTTTCAGGCAAATGTAGTATTGACAAGCTACTGTGGTGGCTGAAGGGTTAATAAATTCTCTCCACTCTCCCCACCCCATGTCCCCCTCCCCCAATCCCATCATGTGCCTGGTTGATTCTGAAAGAAGGGGCTTGAAGTTGCCCACAGGGCATCCCTTTTCCCTGCCTTCTCCAAGGCCACCTGGGCAGACGGGAGCTTGCCTTCTGTCCTTAGGACACAAAATCCAATCAGACGCCTGGTCTGCCAGTCTCTGACCTGTGAGCTGGGGAGAGGGAGGAGAAACAGCAGCGCTCATATTTGATAGGATGCATCTTTGTGGCTTTAGGGGGCTCTGTGACCACTGGAAGAAGGAGGTTCTCCCTTATTTTCAAGATAAGGTGTCATTCATGAGAGCAATGTGCTGAACTAATCAGGTTAATTGAGAGGCCCCCAATGGTCCTCAGCGAGCCCATCTCTCCTTCCTGTTCAAGGCAGATAGCGCAGTTCAGGCAGCTTACACATATTTTTGTTCTCTCCCCAAAGCTCATGAAATCTGTAGGCGGCCAGAGAATGTAGGCTCAGCTGATTGTCACTCAGACTGTGGGTTCTTATTGTAGAACAGCCTAACATTAAAAAATAAAATACAATAAAACAAGGAGGCCTTCTTGAGATTGAGAGACCGAATGAATGCCTTGGAGTGTCTGATACTTTGTTTTTTAAAGTTAAAATGATCTCTGTGTCTCAGATCAGCCGGGAAAGACTGTTGGTTGCAGAATCCAGATAGATTCTTCCCTGGCTGTTTTATTTAAGAGGGAAACTTTTACAATATCTCATTGTGGTGTGTCAGCGGTGACAAGCAGTTTCTTCAGCGGGGTTTCGATTCTGCGGCTTCCTAAGGGGACACAGGGGGCCCTGATGGCACCAATCGCATGGTGGGCCTCCCCCCCTGGAGCCAAGTGGAGGAGGGAACCAGAGGGCTCAGCTTGAATTCCGTGCAGGGCCGGGGCTCCTCCTCTGCCTTCTCCACTCAAAATGATTTGTCATAGTTTAATTTTAAACACCGTCATTGACTATTCTTTCTTTCTACCCCACCTCTTTCCCCACTTTTTTTTTTTTTTCCCTCTTGGAAGTTCCAGGAATGACTTTAATTATCTCCACAATCAAATTCTCGTTGCTGCCTCTGTGAAAGTGTGTAGTCATAGATTGCAGGGATTATTTTCTTTAGCACTTGGGGATAGAGAAACCGGTTGTTTCAAAATGAGAACCAGCTGGTTCCACAGAGCCCTCATTTAATGGGGAGCCACTCTGTACACAAAGCCTCCGCGCAGGTCAGTCATTACGGTCAACCCCGAATCAGCAGTGTTTGGTCTATCACCCTTTATTAAATGTCGAGTGAGGAGTGATTGAGCCGATATGATGATAATAATTTTAAAAAATCAACACACTCTGCATCTTTAATTTTGTCTCAGCTAAACATTCAGGTTTGGAAGGAACGTTTCTCAAACTTCTTCCTAGGGTAATTATAATCGTAGGCCTGCTGTCTCATGGATGGCTGTGACGTGTGTGGAGCTTTAACCCTCTCTACATCTAGAAAATAAAATTAAGCTCATCTTTCAACATCATCTTTTATCTGACAAGCACAGTAGATAGATAAAAGGTAGATAGCCAGGTGGTGGGTCCCATTAATAGAACCGATTGGAGGGCAGAGATAACTGCTATTATCAGACATCTTTTATACCATCCTGTGAAATAAGAATGGGAGTGATACGCCATATATATTTTGCTGTCCTTCTAGCTTGTGGAAATTGGTTTGTTGTCATACCCTGTTAATCTCTAGCAGCACCAAATTCAATATGAAATGAGGAAGGTACTTCCACTGTTTGACTGTTTGAAATACTTTTGAAGCATGCAAAGAAGGAGGGGGGGAATATAAAAGACATAAAACCTCAGGAGATATTCACTTATGAGAATGATTTGTTTTCAGAATCCAGGTTGCATTTTTATAAGATAAACAATTTGGAGGGATGCAGCATTTATCACATCAGAAGTTGAAGGTTAAAAAAAAAAAAGACCCCACCTTCACATAGTTAAAAATCTAGTTAACTGGATTTTATCTCACAAATGTGAGCAATTACTTTGCATTATTAATAAAAAATATGTGCCTTGTAAAAATCGTAACATATTTTTTTTTTGTACTGACATCAATGCAACAAGATAATTTGAAGAAAGAGTAAAGATTAAGAAATTTATTTCCACAGGGAGTTTGATCAACAAATTGAGCACTCATCTATGCACTTTAAATTATTCTTATTTGGGGAATTTCTGTATCAAAATATGATTTGGGTAAAATATTACCTAATATTTTTTTTTTGTTTACCAGCTACTTAATGTCTCCTTAGTTCAAACTATAATTCTATTGTATATTTCCTGTATCTGTCTTTTAAAAAAATTCTGTGGGTTTTTTAATATAAAAAACAAATAACTGTTATATTTCCAGTCAGTCAAATTTGAACTGAATTTTACTTCCTGTTTCAAAGGTCAAGGCAGGCTGACCTCAACAGCAGTGTGGAGGCTGCTGAATTATTCATACCATTGACTTTGTGTCAGCTTCCACATTTGTGGAGAGGGATGTTTTATTCATTTATCTCATTTAGGGTTCTTCTCTGCACCTGTTTCTACCATTAAGTACCCTGTAATTTGCATTTGATGCTAATTTAGTTTCATATCAGCCTGGTCCCCCCTTGTTAATTTAATTTTCTAAGACCCTTTTCATTACAGTAGAACTGTTTTCCTCTTTAAAGCAAACATCTATACAAGTAATTGTATAAACTGCCTTTTAAATAATATCTTTTAGAAGATTCCATCGTTTAATTCCTTAATTCCTATAATTAGGCATGGTTTGATTAATGTTTCAAAGGGTTAAATTAAAATGCAGAATTACTCAAATACATACTTGAATAATTTCTTACGTGAGCAGTGTTAGCATCATGATGCTCTTCCTGATAGTTCTCCGAGCAGTATGTCTTAACAGCAGTCATTTTCTTTATTTAGAGTGCTGTTTAGTTTACTAATAGTTCTTTCTTTCAAATCACTGTGCTCTCAACATTACCTGTGAAACGTTCATATTTTCTTTCATCAAATTGCTGATAGGTGGTGGCTTAAAAATATTTCAGCAACATTAATAATGACATACCCAAACTAAGGAGGGCAGAATTAGGTCCAATTTTTTCATCTATCCTGGAAGTTTGTTACACTGAATTTCAGGAAACTGTGTTACATTATAGGTCTGTTTCTCTTCTTACCATTGCTTTTCTTTCTGTTTGATGCTCAGAGTTAGATTCTTGGGATTCTGTCAGTTTCCCAGAAATGGTTCCAGCTAGTTTTCTTTCATTTATATCTGTGAACCTCAGTGGGGTTGAAGTCACCACCTAGATATTGTGGAAAGTAGGAATGTGTTATTTGAAGAAGCCTGATTAAAATGATGGTGACCTTGGTGACAGTGGCCTTGTTCCTGGGATATCTGTTAGGGACTTGTTATCATGGGAACTAGCAACTCATATAAACCAGGTACGTAGCCCTCTGGTTGTGGGTCAGAGTTTCACCTCAGTCCTTTCTCTGCAGCTGCTTGAGGGGTACTTAACTCAAAGGGGTCAGTATTCTTCTAGGCTCCCTCAGTGGTGGGAATTTACCCACCCCCAGCCCCTTAGTGGTGGAAATATGAGTCACTACATCAAATTCTAAGATATATGAAAATGATTCAGAAGGAAAGTGTAGTAATGGCTGAATCTTACCAAGAAATCAGCCAAGCTCTTGGTGAGCCCTCTTCCCACCGGGTTGGATTAGTCTGACCTGCTGCTCTTTTCTCTGGGGACACCAAATGGTGCCATTGCCTTGCATTTCCAGAAGGACCTTGCAGGTCTATTGAAAGGGGGCTTCTCTCTTCTTCTCAGTTATAAATGATTCCTAGAGACCCCCCCACCCCACCTTGTCATTGTGGAAATGAGAAGGGAAACCTCAGGTTCTCCTGCAGATAGTATCCTTCCTGTCCTGCCAAGGTAGAGCCAAGGGTGGCATGGAGGTCTCTTTCCCAAAGGTCTCTTTCAGTTGGGAACTTCTCTGGTGTACCCCACCACAGAATTTTTGAATTTTTCAAATTTTATGGTTTATTAAGCCAGCTTTATGCTTGTGCTGATGGACCTAAAACAACATGAGAGTTTTTAGGAATGAAATATGGGATTTTTATTCATTAACAAAACATTTACTTGCTGACACTCCACCCCTTCCACAATATAGACGTTCTTTTTAGTTTTGAGCAAGTTTGTGAGCTCCACCAGAAAAGTCTCCCTGAGGTTGCTTCAACAGCAGGGTTTAAAAACAATGAGGAATATTTGTGGAGCTCTGAAGAATGCAGGAAAGGTTTTCCCACCCAATTCTGGCTAATGCTTGGAATTCCACTGTCAGACTCTCATCCCTTTTGCTAAGAACCTTTGATCTTTACTGAGACACACACATAAGTTAGGAAAGGCCAGCACTTTAATTCTATTACATATCTCATAGGAGGAATGAAATCAAGATCCTACGTGGGTTGGCCTCTCTTTAATCTCTTTGACCTACTACATCGTTTTAGTTTTCACAACGACATTGTGAGATTGGCAGGTCTTTATGGACCCATTTGGTGGATATGGAGAATGGATAGTTTTGCTTAATCAAGCAAATATATCCCTTAGCTAGGTTTCCAAGGCAGGTTTTCTGAAGAATCTAGGTTCTTGGAGGAAGAAATCAAGTTTCCATCTGAGCTGAAGGGACTCTCATAGATTAAGTCCAGTGCCTTCATTTTATAGATGAGAAAGCTGAGGCCAAGAGAAGCACAGAAACCTTGCCCAAAGCTCTAATTAGCCTCAGAGCCAGGACCATAAGCCAAGTCCCTGGCTCTGATTCCAGTGGCTTTTCTGCTGCTTCGCTGAGCCATCTGGGTCTCGCTCTGCTATCCATTTCACCTTGTATGAAATCAGCCTCAGGGAAGGATTCAACTTGTATTTTCTGGGTTTGGGTCCAAAGAAACCCCTGAGCTCTGTATCTTTAACAAGGCCCAGCATTGTGCACCACGCACCAGTTAAATTGTTCCTAAGAAATTATAACAGTCATGGGGAGGAGGAAGCTGCAGAGTATCCCATTCTGAAATATGACTTTATTTTTAAAAGCTCACGTATTTCATTTATTTGCAACTGTGCCCATTCATGCTGTATCATAACATTGTGCAAAAAAATTGCAGTTTTTGTTTTTATTGTCAGAGATATTTCATCAATAGTCATTTTCCAGTAGGAATTCTATAAAGGTTCTTTCTATTCCAGACGTCTCGTTGTGAACAGTTATCCCTGACTATTATCTTTCTTGGGAAGGTTCTGACACACATAAATATTGAACTTGGCAATTTTCAAAGTAAACCCTCATTTAAAGGATTATTTTATATTTAAACTTAAACAAATTTTTTTTAAAAAAAATGCCCTTTCCAAAAATAATAATAAAGGAAATGAGGCATTGTTGTAGACAATAATTCTAAAAAAAAAATCATAGTGAAAGGGAAAAAGAGTGCACTGTATTTCCACCTACTCAAAACCATTTTTGTGTATGATTTTGCCTAAGCCTGAGCAGGTTTGTCACACCTTTGAACAACCATGGAAGGGCAGAAGTCATGGGTAAGGTGCTGAGAAAATTATTAGCCTCTGGCATCATCTCAAGCTGAACTGCAGGAAAATGATTCCAAAAGGCAAAAGGCTATTGGCCTAGTAAGCCAGAGGGTGAGGCAGGGGGTCGCAGCTTTTGCACTTTTGCAGGTTGTAAGGAAAAAGGAGGAAGCAGCAATTATCTCAGCCTCTCTGGGCTGCCTGAAAGGATTGGCCTGACTTGGGAAAATTTTGATTTGCCATCTTGGTTCAAAGACAGGACTGAATGTGGTCAAGAGCTGAGTTCCTCTTCCCTGTGTCCCTCCCCTGTCTGGTCACTTGGGTCCAATGCTCTAATTTTAAAAAGGTGTGACTTCAAATTTGTATATCCCCTTTCCTCTTCCTAAATTGTCCAGAAACATTCTACAGGCTGAATTCCCTCTTGCTCCCAAGCATTTTGATGTTTGAACTCAGGAAAAATAATTCTGCTCAACCTACATAAAATTGTTTTATGGTAGGATATGCTATTGTCTAGGAACCACTGTTTTCAGATCACAGAGGTGAGGAGGTTCAGATCACAGAGATACCTGCTGAGTTCATTAACCTCAAATAGGAGACACAAAGGAACCAGTACGATAATGCATTCAATAAATGCTCCAAAACATGTACTAACATAAAATAAATTGTAACCTTTCTCCTGGATTGGGGACTGTCTCAGAGATACCTTGTGACCCTTCCAAGGTCCTCGATTATTAAGGAGATCACATTTGGTGTAGATCCTTTTGTTGTTTACAGATCACCACCAGATCCACTAAGCCATTCATTTGCTTCCCATCATTACCTGGCCCTTCCCAGGCCACTGCCCCACCTGCAACACTAGACTCAAAGTCATTCATTCATAATTTATTATCAGATTTAGTATAGGTTGATGCCCTACTATGCTTTTTTTTTTTTTTTTTTTCTGTGCAGGGACTGTTACCTTCGTTCTTGAACCCAAGTTCAAAAATATCCTTCTGTTATGGAGCAAACATGCTCTGGTTCTATGACAGGTCTGACAAGTTAAATTGCTCATTCTGAAGTTGGATTTTTCATTTATAATGAAAGTGAGAAGTAACCTGGTGTAGAATGCTGAACTAGGACACAGGAGACCTGGTTTTAATACTGCCTCTGCTGTTATTTAGACATGTGAGCCTCGGCAAGTCTCTTACCTTTTCTGGGTTTCAGTTTTACCATTTATAAAATGAGAGAATTGGACACTTAGGATCTTTAAGGCTCCTTCTCTCTCAATGATTTTAATCCTCTATACTCCTATAAATCTGGCCGCCTCTTGCATCTGACATGGGACAGTAGCCTATTATTAAACATTTGATTGAGCAGCATGTACTATAAGGTAAATGGCAACTTCACAGTCTGTTCTGAACAGCAGCAGTGTTCTCAACCAGCTTTCCCTCCCCCTTCATTATCTGGCTCAAGGTAGCAGCTAGGTAATGAGGGACAAGGCAGTCGGCACAGCCATGGCTAAGATGTACCTAAGGCAAGGGGCTAGTAGGTGAGATCATTAGATGGGCTTCCTTACGAGGCTAATTGAGTTGGTGTTTTTAATTTATTGATAGCATAACTTGGAAAAGATGGGAAAGGGATCTAGTAAAAAGAAAATTGTAGGCTTGTAAAGTGTGAGGCACGTGGACTAACACATTTATCTACCTAAGATAGTAACCCCAATAGCCATCAGCAGAGGTGACCTATGCAAAGTTCCAGAGTTGTATGACTAGATTCCTCTGTTTTAAACTTGTCTTCCAAGTGAAGCAGCCCAAATATTGATATGTGGGAGTATGCACTGAGTTGTACATAGTACATGCTCATTAAATTGTTGTTTACTGTCAGCACATTCACTTCATACCTGGGCTTTTAGGGTGAACAGTTTCCTTTAAGTCCCAATAACTGCATATCTTAATAATGAAGTTGGGAAAGTGTGTTCTCTGTTGGTCTCAAGTGCTTGTGTATGAAACAATACAATAGATATTACTGAAACTTAAAAAAATGAGAATTTCACAAAAGTTTGAAAACCTTTTCAAACTTTTCTGCTGTACGTGCAGAGATGGGAGACTAAGAAAGAAAACTTTGTCTAGGATGGGAACAAAATTTCTCTTTTTTGAATTCTAAGTCTTCCAACCTTTGTATATAAATATTGTAATGTTTTGATAGACCCCCCCAAAGAAACACCATTGTAAGACCCTTGGATAATGATTTTCTGGGAATTCCAGGTACAGAAGAGGCCCTCTTAGGATTTCCTGTTTTTCATTTGCTTTCCTTCGTTTCTTATTTTATGTCCAATAAAACTTCATTTTAAGCGGGATCAAGTGTTAAGACAAACCAACTACAGAGCTAATGTATAGAACATTAATTCTATAGAAATGCCCTATAAAAACCTAAAGAAATAAGACGAACTATTAAAAGAAATCCATATGTCTCTGGAATTTTTATTTAAGTTTATATTAGCAATAATGACCTTGTTTCCAGGGAATTTGGTAAACGATTAATGACCAGCAAGGGGTCATTGGCCCCAGGGTGCTTTGGGCCAACAACCCTTCCAACAGGGACAAGAACTGGCCATTTATCCCAAGGAAGTGCCCCTAGGCGGGGTCCTTATCCTCTTGCCATATGACTGTAATTTAACCTCACCTTTTAAAGGGCCTTTAGGAGCAAAGATACAACGGGTCATGCTTTGAGTATTTAGAATTTATTTTTGCCATGCAATGCATAATTAGGTATCATCTAATAGAATTGTCAAAATAAAGTTCATGAGTGTGATCCCTTTAATCTTCTTCACTTACTCTTTTTTTTTTGTTTGTGTATCTGCTGGTTTCTATGGTGTAGTGTGACTCTACAGAGATGATTATATTCACCTTTTTGTATCTGGGTATATGTGATTATGTGTGTGTGTGTGTGGGTTAAAAACACTCATTGTAGGATAAACTGAATAACTACAATATGGATTTTGTTTCATATTTATTTTAATTGTAGATGGACCCAGTAACCTTTATTTTATTTTTATGTGGTGCCAAGGATCGAACCCAGAACCCCATGTGTGCCAGGCAAGCGCTCTGCCACTGAGCCACAACCCCAGCCCCTACAATGCAGATTTTTAAAACCTTGATCATAGTAGTTTTACTGGCAGTTTGGCAAAGATGTTGTTCTTCAATGTATAAAATAAGAGGTGAGAGGCTGAGTCAAATGAGTCTTTCTGGGTTACAGATAACTTTGTGGCATGATGGGCATTTGCATGTCCTATATGTTATTGTTGTAATTACCGTAGATGATGGTAATGACTAGTGTTTGTGAAGCATTACTATGCTAAGGATTCTCTCATTTAATCTTTACAACTGTTCTTGGTGAATATTCGTCTTTCCCCCATTTTATAGACAAGAAAAATAGAGAGGGGGGCGTCCCTGGGGGTTAAATGACTTGTCCAAGGTCAACACTGCTATTAAATGGTAGAGCTGGGATCCAGCTCTGCTGTAGCCAACTTCAAAGATCAGGGTCTTAATCATGACACTGTTCTGCCTCTCTATAAAAACCAACATTTCCATTTTCTGAGTGCAGCCTTTAATATATTCATTTAGGCAAATTTCCATCCTTTGCTGGCATAATCGCTATTCCTTTTGTTGGTCACTGATCCCTTGGGCTTCCCTCAAACATGGTCAGAGGTGCCCCGGACTTTTTAAAGATGGAAGAAAGGCCACATGGCCCTGCATAATTTGACTGAGACAGCTGTGCAGTGGGTTGTTTCATTTAAATTACAACCACAAAAAGATGTGCCAGCCTTCATTGACACAAAGCTAAGGGCAGGAACACGATACCGTTTCCTGAACCTGCCCTGGGTTGCTGCCAAAGGTAAGCAGCCCCTGCTCAGCAGGGTCTCACAGACCACTGAGGAGGAGGCAGCTCCACTGAAACAATTAACCCCCCAGCCATCCCGAGGACCTTTGGCTCCAAATTCTCAGGGCTGGCTCTTACTTCCAGCTTGGAGTAGCAGACCCAGGCAGGAACTGAAGACAGTTCATCTTGAGAGTTAGGGAGGAAAACAAAGGTGGGGATAGTGAAGGCTGGGGTTTGGCTTTAGAGAAACCCCATTGCTCACAGACCAGGCATCTGAGAAGGATTCATAAGACCTGACAAATCTATTGATGGATTGTATTGGGGATTGAACCCAGAGGTATTGTACCACTGAGTTACATCCTCAGCACTATTTATTTATTTATTTAGAGACACAGTCTCCCTAAGTTGCTTAGGATCTTGCTGAATTGCTGAGGCAGGCTTTGAACTTTCCATCCTCCTATCTCAGCCACCTGAGTGCTGGGATTACAGTCAAATGTCACTCTGCCTGGCTCAACATACTTTTAAGAATTTTTAAGAAAGTTTCCTGTGTGTAATTTCACCCTGGGTTTTTTTCTATATCCTTTGGATTTGAGTCTGGTAGTCCAAAGGGTAGCTTTCATGCCCAATGTTTTTCTCTTTGCTTAGAGATATTTGGGAGCTCTTCAGGGACTGTGAGGCAATGAACATATGCCTACATGACATGATTTCTTCTCTTTGGACAGAAGTTCTTGGATTGCATATTTTTCTCCATTAAATGATTTTTAAAGTATCATTTATTTTGTTTCCTATTGCATCTTTCCAGAATTTCATTCATAGCGGCTGCTTCCTAAGTCAGGTTTGGTTTTATTAAAATTATGACATATTTCTGGAGGCTGAGGCAGGAGGATCACATGTTTAGGGCCAGCCTCAGCAACTTAGTGAGTCCCTGTCTCAAAATAAAAAATACAAAAGGGTGCAGACGTGGCTTGGTGGTAGAGCACCCTTGGGTTCAACTCCTAGTACTGGGGGGAATATTATGTCTATTTCTGAAAACAAGCATACTCACTCTTCCAGAAAAGTCCACAGTAGTGACATGGTGTTTTGCATGTGTGCGTATTATGAGCCCCTGTAAGTGCTATGTAGGTTTGTATGAATTTATGTAAAATGACTTTTCTATCATAACTATTAATGATGAAAGAATACATTCTAAGCTTTAAAAAAAAAAACACATTACGATAAAAGGAAGGTAGAAATGACTTTTGCCCCTTGTAGAGAAAAAAACATTGCAACAAAATTAATGAGGACAGACGGTGTGTGTTGTGCTGTGAATGTGATTGTGTGCAACTACGGATCGGCTGGGATGGAGGCCCGCCGAGCAGGAACACCCCGTTTCTCGCCCCCCCTCTCAATGCCTCTCAGTAGTGGCATTGTGGGGACTCATGAATTACTTCTTACAGTCGGGGCTCCTTGCTATAAATCCAACCTTGGTGCCGAGCGCGCTGTGGGCAGCAGAGCACAGAGCAGGGCAGGCGGTGTTTGTGTTGTTGTTAGCGACACGTAGCGAGTTCCTCCTAAACGGAAAGGCCCCGGCTCCAGTTTGTCGCCAGTGAAAGCCGAAACACGAGTCGCACATGTGCAGAGGGAGCCGTTGGTCGGCCCCCTGGGGGATGGGGGCAGCAGGGGGGGAAGGGAGCGCAGTCTGCAGGGTTGGGAGGATTTCATTGCTGGGGGACGGGGTTGGGAAGCCAAGAGGTTAGGGTGGAAACTAAGAAAATAGCCTGAGGGGCACTAGGAAAGGGATGCCCTGACCCCTAAACGGTGTGCACCTCCATCCCCATGGCATCTCACCCCTAGTTGGAATATTCGAGAGAATAAAAAAAGTGTACCCTTTGTAGTATGGCTTCAAAACGATTTTCTTTCCCAGGATATCCTGAGTCTGACATTGGGTGTTTTTTTTTTTTGTTTTTTTTTTTTTGGATTTTTTTTGGTGGGTTCGCTGCTTAGGAGATGTCTCCTATCCCTTTAAGAGGCAAAAATACGAACAAATGTAAATGTAGCAACTTTAACACTTCCCCCTTCCTAACATTCATATAATTGCTGTTAAGCCACATTGAAAACCCTGGGGCCTGGTGTGCACCAGGGTAAAGTTACATTTCACAAGCAGAAAATTGACTCAACACTTAGGAAAATTGGCTACCAATTATGTGTCAAAGGCTCTAAAGTCAGACCTGAGGTTTTGTTTTTGCCAGAATGTGGAATTAAAAAGAGCATGAGTCCCCAGCTCTGTCCCAGCTGCTGCTCCTTCCTGGGAGCCACTTCTTGCTTGCTGTCAGTTTCCTTCCCTGGCTTCTGGGCCCTGGAGGAGAAGGGCCCTGCTCGCAGGAAGAACAGAGTCAACCAATAGTTGAAGTTAGTTCCTGCATAAGTATGTCCAAAATACACTTGTGTTGAGATTATCACTCTTGCCCTAGTGCAGGTGACCCAGGGTCTGAGAGTTATAATTGAGGCTCACAGGGCTGAGGGGAGCTGCAGAATGAGGGGCTTTGGAAGGCCAAGCTGCAAAAATCAGGGGATACCTGCTGTGTCTGGTGGCGTGGTCCTTACACACACACACCCTGTGAAGATCCTGTTCTGGAAACTTCATTGATCCCTCCTGTTGCAGGATGAGCAGCCTGGAGCAGAGGGACCAGTCCCAGGAAGCAGGATCAATGGTCCTGAGTGGGGGACGTAGTGGGGGATGTGCAGGTGAAGTCATGAGGGAGAGCAAGAGGTAGAGAGACAGAGCCACAGACATGGGCAGAGACAGAGCAAAGAAGAGAGAAAAGGGTGTGTGTTGGGGGCCGGGGGAAGATGGAGGGGAGAGGAGAGGAGACAGAAGGGTAACAGAGAATTTCCTTTTTTTTCCCCCTCACTGGCCCTTGTTTCTCCCGTATCCAGTTTCTTGACAGGCCTTGTTTTCTTCCAAGACCTGCTTTCTGTTCCTGTCAGAGTGGCTTCATCCCTGGTTTTATTTTTAATGCCCTGAAATTAAACCTTATTTAGTGCTTCATTTTCCGCCTCTAGAGGGAGAGAGAGAAATCCTCAGGATCCACCAAATGGAGTGAGCTTGCTGTACTGTGTGGAGGGAGTTAGTTTTTCAGGACAACCAGGATGCAAAATCGCGCTGGAGATCATCCCAAGATAAGCACCCCTCCCAACAACAGGATGTGATATGTAATAATTTTAGTGAGAAAAACCATCCTTGTTTGGCCTTCTGGGAATTCTTTTTTTTTTTTTTAAGAGAGAGAGAGAGAGAGAGAATTTTTAATATTTATTTTTTAGTTCTCGGCGGACACAACATCTTTGTTGGTATGTGGTACTGAGGATCGAACCCGGGCCGCATGCACACCAGGCGAGCGCGCTACCGCTTGAGCCACATCCCCAGCCCCCTTCTGGGAATTCTTATGCTAGCTATTTCTGTTTGAGTTGAACTTTGGACAATTTCCAGAATTCTCAAGAACCGACTACCTTAAATCCTCTGTGCTTTTGACAGAGAAGACTGTTTTGTCTGAAGGACAGCAGTGCCGGGGCTGAGTCTCCTGCTCAATATCTAATTTCAATTTAGTTCTGGCTTCTTGGATGGAACCAAGAAAAGAAAGTGTTTTAATTTGTCGAATGTATAATTCACCTAAGTCTTAACAGAGTTTAAAAAAAAAAGTGTCTATGGGAGTTTTCCTTATTTATCAGTTCAGAATATGTGGAAGTTTATGTTTTTCTAATCACAACTCAAGCATTTTGCATTTTTTTTCCCCTTCATCGTTCTGCATATCTGAGAGATCTTTTCCAGTTTTAAGAATCTCACAGGCTTCCACAAGTGATGCCTAATTAGAGAGGCCTTCTATCCACTATTTTCTTAAATGTATAATTGATTGTGCAAGGAAGGAAGGCTGCAGGAGTGGAAATCATACATCATTTCATTATTAATGGCAATGTCTAAATAAAATGCAGACATTGTCATGCTAATGGATAGCTGAGTGTGTTTAATGTTAAATCAGAGGCTTTTTATTTTTTCTGTTCTGGGATCATTTTAGGAATGTAAGTAGCATTTAATATATTGATAAACACGTTCTTACATGTTGGACTAAGACTGGAAAAAAGAACCAAATCAAAGTCCTACGAGTGCGAGTGAATGATGTGACAAAATGAATAATTTGAGAAGCATACGTACATTATCTCATTTTTCCTACCTATGAGCAAGTGGCATTTTTAACTGAATTTCATTTGGAAGATGTGTATTTAGCATTTACTATGTACTGTTTATGCTGCAGTGTTCCACAGATGTTCTTAGAGAACAGCAAAATGGGAAATGTACTGAATGGCCTCACCTTGTTTGCAGTGTGGAATTCATTAGCCAGAGTGACAGAGTATCTTGTGGATACCAGAATGGCTGGTTTCCATCAGAGCTGTCTTACTTTGATGTTCCCCAGGAAAGAGACCTTCTAAAGGGGCTTGGAGGCAGGTAGTTTATGTGGGTTCAAGCCAATGGAACAGGAAGTGAGGAAGAGAGGAGAAGAGGTAAGGAAGAAAAATTAAGGTAAAGGTGTACTATTGAAGTCCCTGGGTGGAGAATAGGTTCTTGGTCCTGTTGGGATTTCCTCAGGGTAGAGTCTAATGTTCCTCTCAGAATTATGTTCCTGAAGGACAAGAGGCTGAAGAATTTGATTCTTAGCTCCTGTTCTCCATTGGCTGAGGGTTGCCCTGGGTACTTGAGAACAGACCAGGTGGGATCTTTGGAGTTGGCATGACATGGAAGGAAGCCTGCTTGTGGTGGGATGTGGTCAGGTGAGATATGTGGCTACAGTCAGCTGTGGCCCCTGGGGCTGGGAGGCAGAGGTATGGGTTTCAGAAGCTCAATATGAAGTTCTTAAGGGGAAGGAAGCTTCTGACAGCTGACAGTCCATCCTTTGTTCTTTGTGAGTCCTGCTCTGTGCTTGGGCATAGTGGGCACTGGGGAATGCTTTGTGGAGTCCATCAATGAGCATACAAACTCAGTGGAGTAAATGCTTATGGGCACTCATTCTCATCTGGAGACCAGTCTGCCTTCTTTTCTGAGTGTGTTCCTGCTGTCAGAGCAGGTTTTGTGCTATTGCTCTGGAAAATATGGTACCAACGTGTGGAAAATATGGTATCCATCTCCTGATGGGAAGTGAATGAGTCAAAATGTGAGTTTCACAGCTTCAATTGCAAATGTAGATGGTTCTGGAGTGGGCTCTGTTAGCAGTGGAACATTTACCCCTCAAGAAGCCAGTATCAGAGAGCAGGTTTTGAAGGGAGATTGGGGGAAAAGAGGCAGATCAGTTCCATGAGTTCCTTAAAAAGTTTTAGGAGGGGGATCTGCAGAGGGAAGGAAATAACAAGTACATGGTGTATGTCGTATCTGGTGAAAAGGTTTGGGGTCAGAGTGGAAGGGCCCTGAAGGCCATAGTAAAGGTAGGTGCTTTATGTAAAGGCAGGTGGGGAGTAAGATCCATGTTGATGAGCCCAGTGTTCAAACAGGAACCCTCCATTCTGCTTCCCAGACCAGGTCATTGTTCCCATATGAATGGCAGATTCTTCTGTTCCATCAGTTGTAGAAACCTGGGAATTATTCCTGCGGTGGCCCCGTCCCTCGTCTCCCTCAGCCCCTCTAGACACCTCTCAACTCTGACCCCTTTGCACCAGCCTCACTTCTACCACCTGATTCCCACCATCACTTCGGATTGGAGTCCATCTTAACTCTCTGAAGCCAATTCTCTCCACATGGGAGCCAGAGAAAGCTTTTCAGAATTTATATATGATCATGCTATTCCCTCGTCTAAAACCCACCAGTGTCCTGGTCTTAGGATAAAGGCCAACACCTTTATTTTGATGCTATTCCCATTGCTTCTGTCAGGGATATGCCTTCCCTTCTTAATAAGTTCACTTCACCCATCATCAGATGGTCAGTTCCAGCAAGAGATGCTGTAAGCATCATGAGACCAGAGACTGTGGCTGCTTGTTCACTGTTTCATTCACAGTGTCAAACACTCTGTGCTCAAAAAAAAAAAAAAAAAAATCTATTTGATGAGTTATTGAGTGAAGGGATTCTAGCTTACAGAGGCAGGGGTATGTGTCCTGCCCACTGGTGTACTGGACCTGGTTTACATGACTCTTCCTGGCTCCATTCAGTGATATCATGTTGGTAGCTTGAAATCATTCATGTGGGAGTATTTACACCAGGCAAATTGGCAAAGCAGCCCTTTTCCAACACTTTGCTAGAACACTACCAATTCTGTTAGTCATAATTCTTATCAAATCTTAACGTTTCTGAAGCTTTCTTTCTATTTTCATTCTTTGTCATCAACTTTCAGGAAGGCAGGGACCACATCTTATGGGATTCTGAATCAGCAACCTGTAACAGAACAAATATTTTGATAAACACTTATTTTAAGAAGAAGCCAACTGGAAGCGCCAGTGTCTAGTCACACTGTGCCGTCTGTCCTACTTCCTGAGAGAGGATTTTGAAATGATAACTTGGGGCCACTTTGGGCCTCTCTGCATCCACCCCTCCATTCTTACGCATTCTCCTCAGGTTAGAGAAGCACGTTTTAAAAGGCAGGATCTTTGGCTGGGTGCTGTGGTACATGCCTGTAATCCCAGTGACAGGGGAGGCTGACGCAGTAGGATTGCAAGTTCTAGGCCAGCCTTCACAATTTAGGAAGACCCCGTTTCAAGAACAAAAACAAAATGAAGAGGGCTAGGGATATAGCTCAATAGTAGAGTGTCCCTGGTAGATAGATAGTTGATTGATCTCTAGATTGTTAGATCAGTCAATCTGTAGATTAATAGTAAGATTCTTGTCATAATGGACAAGTTGGCACAATTAAATGAATAGATGAATTCCATAGTAAAGTTAGAGAGTTTAATTCAACAAGTTTATTGGTCTGTTTTGGAGTGACTCTGTTGTTTGTACACCAACGCAACAGAGGAATTTCTTGCCCTCAGATGTCTTTGCAGAGAGCTGACCTATGAGATGTGTTAGATGGTGGAATGGAGTGTCTGGGGTAATCATACGAGGGTCTGGTTAATCATGTATGGAATCAGGGGAAGTCAGGGAGAAGTAATATTGAAGTTGGGCTTGGAGGGCTATAAGGAGGACTGTGGGGAGTGCAGCCCAGAGGCAAGGAGATCAAGGTGAGAAGTTATGTAATGGTAACGACCCAGAGATGATAATGCGTTGGTCCGAATTGGGGGCAAGGATAGAGGGGAGTGGCCAGGGAACTGAGTTGGATTGGCTGTAGAGAAGGGAGGGAGAGAGAGTCAAGGTGAACTGCCTAGATCATTTTCTGATGCAGCCCTTTTTGTGGTGGGCAGATGGGAGCAATGAAATGATCTAAATATGGCTTCTTAATGTTTACGTTATCTTGACTAATCTTGATAAGACTTTATGACAACTTTATCTCAAGCTGCTGCCGTTTCGATAGAAATTGGATTGTAGGATGCACAATTTGATTTAGCCAAACAGCTTTGGACTTGCATCCTATTTCATTGTCCCTGAGTTTCATTACTGTCCTTGTCTGCAACCTAATTCCATTTCTATTTGAATCACTCATTAAGTACCTTAAAATTATGCATGTAGTAAATTCACAGGATAACGTATGCAAATGAGAAACACCCCTCACCCCAGTCCTAAATAAACACTGTGGGTTTGTTAAATAAATTTGTGACTCTCAGATCATTTCTTTTATGTAATGAAATTGTAGCCTCATCCTACCAATACAGCTAGGATTCTTCTTTTTTTTTTTTCCCCCTTCCTTTAAGTGCAAGGAGAAAAAATAGTAAAAATATTTTCATTTTGAGTCAGAAATAGTGTGTGAGCCAGAGAGATGAAGGGGAGGGAGGAACTGTATATAGCTTCTTTTTTGTTGTTGTTTTTTGTCAAAAAAGGGTAATTCCCACCAACTCAAGCTGGCTAAGAGAGACCTCCAGATAAGAATTCTTGAGATCTCTGACACTTCTTCACATAAAAATTTTTTTAAAATAATAAGAAAAAAGAAATTACAAATGATCTGTCCTCAAATGCCAAAAATCTGTCGTTTGATGTTGTTTTTTTCGGAAGCTAAATAATAAACCACAATTTTTTCCCTCCCTTTTTTTTTTTAAAAAAAAGAGGTCTTACTTTGTAAAGTCTATCTTACTTTATAATAAAAAGAAGGAAAACATAAACAAAAGACACTCAAATATTTATACAGTTATTCAAATGATTAAATGTATTTGGTCAGGCCAGAGGTTATTGAATATTTTCCCTTTCTTCTCAGTCTTTGTTTCTAGCTCTGGTACAGTGAGGATATTTTTTTTTCCTGTAGTTTTGTTTATATAACTAATTCCCTTATGGTCCTTAAGAAGTTACTTTATAAATAGGCAGATATTTTTAATGAATGAGAGAAAGGAGATATGGCATAGATGAAATAAAGATTTTTTTCATAATAGCTATGCTCTTTATGTTATAGTTCTTAGTTAACACTGGATTTTATGAAATAAATGCTGAAGATTGTGAGTTAACGGATTCTACTTCTGGGATTCATAGATAAAAGTCTCAGGGAACTATACTCTGGAAGAATATAATTTTACTTAAAATTTTTGTATTATATGGATACATGTTCACTTGTGTATCTTCCATGTGACTTAAACTGGGGAAGGAGAGGAACAATAGTTTACATGTTAAAAAATGCAGGGAAATTTTATTGGTCACAAGTCTGGGAGACTGTGTTAACATCCTTCCCCTGACACACCAGCTTGTTTTCTCTTGTGAAATGGACCAAATTTTTCTTTTTAGTTGTGGTTTCTTTAATTATATCAAAATTTAATAGAAGTTTCTGGCAGATGAAAACCACCACAACAATAACAATAACCAACACATCACCTCTATGAATACAGGACTCCTTGGGAGTTCTTAATACTGTCATTTCCTGGAATTGTTCCCCATATTGTAATTTCTTTGTTGATTAGTAAATAGAGGCTGGGGCCCGACCATCTGCAGTAAGATTGTCATCAATTCTGGCTTAAGGTGAATTAAACATTTTTTTATTAAACATTGATGGGTATTCTATGAAGTTAGACTTTTGGGTTGATTGATCTTTTTTTTTTTTCACATGGCACACACACAACATCATTTTCAGACCCAATAGCATAGTTATGATCAATATAGTTTTATTCAACAATTATGTGTTGTCTAAAGGCCCTGGGGAATTGTGCAAAGAGGTCTCTTCTCTCAGAGAACTTCTCACCTAATGTCATTTTCCTGTGATTCAGAGGATACCTTGGTGACTTGCTGTGAATTAGGGTCATAATTATGATGATCATTTGTCATTGTACTGTGACTGCACAAGTGCTGGTTAATAGAAGATTCAGAATGATAGAATGCAGGATAAATCATGTCACCTCTTCCTGGAGTAGTGTCTTGGTGAGCCAAAGCAGGAGCAGAGAATGATGCTGATATCATTTCCATCTGCAAGCCCGCGTGACGAGGAAGGTGCGGTGAGACATTTATGGTTTTGTTGCTACTATCAAGGACCTTTGGCAGAGTCCTAAACTTATTTTGGTCTCTTTCTCTCTCACTTTTTTGTTAGCTATTTCCAGCTGTTTATTTTTATCTTGCTTCATGATGTTTAAATGAAAGACATAATTTGAATCTGAATTGTGCTTGTTATCAGATCTGGCTGGAACAATAAGACATTGATAGCTAGTTAAGATCTCCTGGCTGTATATTTTTTGCTGAGTTACAGTGAGGGTTAGTGTGAAGCAGTGATTTATTCATACATTCAGTGAGCACCTACTGTGTGCAGAGCAAAGACTGTTACATAGACAGTTTAGTTGGTGAGGCTGTCTTGCAAAGAATCTCACGAAGGTGTTAGGTGCTATGAAATCAAGTTCAGGAGGATGGTTTACTGAGAACTAGGGGAACTAGTCCATGAAGAAGATACCAAACTGAGAGCAGATCTTCCATGCCTGCATTCTCCACTTAGAACCCAGTGATGGCTGAGTAGAATTATCATGGATACTGGACTCAGAAGAACAAGGGCTCCAGACCTCCAGGGCTCCTATCCAGCCCTGTGACGGTGGACAACCAACTTCATCTTTTGAAACTTAAGGTTTTAATCTGCAAACTAGAGAGAGCAACATCCAACCTGCTGGATTGTTTCATGTTGTACAAACATGATATTCTTCAAGTGCCTTATGGCAATAAGATAGTAGCTGCTTAATAAATACCAGCTACTATTATTACTCCACCTGTGATAACATATAAGTTCTATAAATCAGGCCTTATTATCCTTTCCAGAAAGATTTTTTTTTTAAAGAGGCCTTTACGAACTGCATAGTAGCTACCTAGTACCTCCATATCACAACATCCCTTTAATTTTCTATTTTTTTTACTGTGAAAATGTGATAAATGGGAACTAATTTGTGTAATACTTATACCAAGAAGTCATAAAAACTTTTCAGTCCTATACTGAATTTAAGAACTTAAGCTTTTAAGATTTTAGTAAATATGAAATATCTGGTACAATTCTGTTTAAAAGATGGATTCTTTGAAAAGTAAGCTAGAAAGATGGCAATTATTTTAAATTTTAATATGGGTTTTGTTGCTGGGGGACTGAAAACACACACACACACACACACACACACACATATACCCACACATATATACACAGGGAGAAAGTAAATTTTTTCCTTTGGGAATATGGTAATATTTCTAACCTTATTTGGAGGAAGTTGCTTGTTTCCCAACAAGAATGATATTTGGGATAGTATTTGAACTGATTGATGGTGGTTTTAGGTAAATAAATGCTCACCTAGGGTCAGCTTTAAGATATCCAGTGGCTTTGGGTTGGGATGCAGGTGGTAGGCTTCTGTTCTGGCTTTGCCTTAGATGGACTGTGGACCTGGGGCAGATTTATTTTTCTTCTCTGAGCTTCAGTTTCCTTCCTTCTAAATTGAGAGGAGGAAATGACCTCAGAGGTTTAACAGCCCCTCAGCCTGGTCCTCTGTGATCTGTGGTCTTCTCAGACCTAGGTCCCTGTGTGACTAGGGAGTATAGGTAAGAGCCAGCCTCCTGGGGAGGGAGAGAAGCCATTCGCAGGTGTGCATCCCTTCATGCAGTGCCCTGTCTCTGATGGGTTGGCACTGACAGCAAGTGTCTTTGCATGGGAAAAAGTTCCCTTCCAATTACACAGCAGTTTTGTGGTAGCTGAGGGCTATAATGGGAATGGTTTGCAGCCAAAGCACTCTCATTCATAAATTCCACTGTGCCACTCTCTAATTTTTTTTCTCTTTTGGAGAGATCAGTATTCTGTGGTTCCTCCACCACAACCATGCAAGCAAAAGTGAGTAGTTAAACATTGTCGTGGCCTTTAAGTGTCTGCAATACTCAGACACAGTAATCAATCATCAGCAATATTTGGTGCAGTAAACTGACGCTTCCAGTATCTTCTTGGGAGTTGTCTTTTGAAGTGTAGGAAGAGGCTAAAGATGGGAACTGGTTTGTTTCAAGTTTATAGATTGTTCTGGAAATAGGTATTTTTCCTGGTTAAAAAGCTTCATATCATCACACATAGCTAGATGCATATGCTGGAGACCAGCATCTTCCTGCAGGTCTTAATGTCTATTGTAAATTGTGGAAATATAGATTGCTTTAAAAAAATGCTTCAATGTCTGTTTTTGTAACTTGCATTCTTCCTGGGAGCCCTTTTTTGGAAGTGACTGAAATGTAAGAAAAGAATCAAAGTAAATATTATGCAAAGAAATGGAATCCATAAAATAACCAAATATTTATAATATACAATAATACATCAATAATATATCTTACTTATAAAATAATAGAATCTGTAGGCAGACACAGATTATTTTAGTATATATTTTTTAAACATGATAAGGACAGTTCCTTAAAGCCAGTGTATCAGTCTTTTTAGCAGTGATCTAAAAGATTTATGCTTTATGAAAAACCTATTCTTCTGTGAATCTATAACCTGTATTTGTGTCAGTGTGTACACGGCACAGAGCATTAAAAAGTTAGCATGAGAGATATTGCAATTAGGTTCCGCATAACTGTAATTTCAGAAGTACTATTAGCTTATGAAGGCATTGGGGATTGATTAAGCTCAGTTCAAATGACCATAAATATGCCCAAGGATAGGTAGCACCTTGTGGTGTACGGAATTGTGGATTACGACTCTGCCGAGGGTTTGCCTCTGTATTTTCTTTTAAAAAAGATGACTGTTCCTCTGCAGATATGTAGCCCAGAATCTGTTTCTAAGCAGCTACAATAAAATCTGTTTATTGGCATCTCTTGTCTACATACAGCCACCTGTCTACAAGCATAAATTCACATGTATAGAGTGGTCTCTTCTCCCCTACATAAGTGTATGTCACTCTATCAGCCTCAATGAAAGCTGTGTGCTCACCAGCAGGAGAATAGATTCATATTCTGTGAAAAGGTATGGGATTCTGATTTACAGTCTGTGTTGCTTTTAATGGATATACCTGCAACAGCCACAGAGGTAAAAACTGTAAGGTGTTAAAATAAAACATTTTACAGTACAATATATTGCCTGCTTGTTAGTTAAAAGCACTACCAGGGAGCACGTTTTAGTTAAATTTGGCTGTTTGAAAAACACATGTGGAATTTCTTTGCTTCCTTTCCTTCATTCTTCTCTCTGTGTTTCTCGAGGTTATTTTCCCTCCCTGTTTTCAGGGACCCGCTGCCTGGTGACCCCTAGGGCTCTGAGGGTGGACATTCCTCGTGGCTTGAAGTGAAACTAAAACGAAAGATGAAAGCAATTCTGAAAGATCTTGAGATAGGACCCTGCCAACTCAGCTTCAGAAGAAGAAAAAAAGGAAAGAAAACCAGTTTCTTGAGTCGCTTGTAATCTGGATCACAGCCGTTTGGGTGGCAGCCTTGGTGGATGGGGAGTGGATTGTACTTGCAAACCCCTCATCGCAGGGCTCAAACGTCTCTGCAGAATCATGTATTAAATATTTAAGTGTTTCCTCTTTTGGCTTCTCACTAAGCCACAGAGAGACCTGCAGAGCAGTGTTTTCCAAGCCTGGTGGGTCCCAGTGTGCGGCTGCCTAGTTGCTGAGGTTTACAGGCCAGGGCCAGCTTTGTGGAGCTGATTAGCCTGTGGCAAGTGCCCCTTGTCCAGAGCTGAGGGCCCCAGTGGTTAAAACCACAAATGTTCACCAAAGTACCTGGATCCATGTCCTCTGGTGGAGTCCTTAGTTGAGGTGGCATTTTAAAAAGAAATCACAGCAGTTTAGAGATGATGGTTAATACTACATTGGAACATAAAACTATTTTCTGCAGAAATTTAGGATTTTTCTCCAGGAATGCTTTTGTCCCATCTTGTTCTCTTTCAAAAATATTCCAGTAAATATTTAAACCCAACCATACACAGGAAGAGTCCATGGGCCTCTTTATTAGAAATGCTGGGTTGTATTCATTCCACATTTTATGCTTTACATGTTTTTACTTTCTGTCCAATTCTTCTTTTAGGTGAGCATGAATCAAATCCAAAGGGACATTTTTTTTACTATTCCCAGGCTCTTGAGATGGAATAATAGTATGAGTTGGTTTTAAGTTTCATGGTAAAACCACTTTTAATATTTAAATAATTTTTCTTCTGAAAGGAGGGAGCTCCAAATAAGAAAGTTAGTTAATAGCTAAGTTACTTCAGTAACTGGATCTCCAGTATCTTGCTTAAAATCTTGAATGGTGCTAAAATAAAGTATAATGTAATATTTAAAATAAATACATCGAGGACCTGTGAAAGTCTTACTTCACAGCCTTTGTGGGAAAATTTAATGCATGCAAAAGTATACAGTAGTTTATATAGTAGTTTTATTTTAACTAGTACAATATAACAACCTGACATGCTGTGAAAAATAAATAACTTTTTGGAAATGCATTTTCCAAGTATGAAAGTAATATTGAAAAATGACTGAGGTAATCACTTTTGTATAGATTCTGAAAGTGGAAGAAAGGGGAAGAATAATTTATGGTTTAATGCATAGAGTTATACAAAGGTGTGAAAGATTTCCTTTTCTGTGGGACCAGGTAGAATATGTTGTGCCATTTTGCAGAAAGACTCAGGGAACAAGGCTGGCTTGGGAGGGAGTGTTCGCTGCAGTCTTGGCCAACTCACTTATGCCAGGGACTGTTTTTGTTTTGGTTCTTGGGTTAGCAGATTGAGCAAATGGATTTCATTTTTATTTCTTCAGAGGAAAAAGGACCCTTTGGGCTGTTAAATTCCAATTTTCTGAAGGAAGTAAACATTCCATCTTGGAGCTTCTCACACATTGAGATAAACATACCATTTTGAATCATGTAATGTTTATTCTGGAAGGAAGCAGTATCTCCGTTTTATAGATGAGGGCCTACAGAAGAGGCCACCTGACCAAGGTCCTGTGGCTAGTGGCCAGACTAGTGGCCACCTGATCTTAGTATCTTCCTGGTGAACGCCCGGTTGGAGTCACTTTCACAGTGAGGTTAGGAGCCCAAAGTCAAAACTCAAGATCAAGGGAAACCTTGAAAGCCATGGTTGATAGTCTTGCCAATAAATCAGGTAGCCCAAAGTGAACCAAATATCTCCAGGTCATTGCCATTATCAATGAATGAATTAGAAGCAAGGTCTTACCCTCCCCTCGAAAGTCTCTACCAGACGCCGCCCCCGCCCCCCCCCCCAGCCTTCTCAAATAACCATGCAATCTAAGCAAACAATGTGTATGCTTGCTAAGGGGCAGCAGATAGCTTCTGGCCAATTTTCCAGCTCCCCTCACTGTCACTCTTCAACATAACCACGCCTTAAACTCCTCTGCTATGGAAATGCTAGGGCCACTGTGTGTTAAGATTTTTTCTAAATTGTTTGACTTGAGTGTTGAAGTCTCTTTGGTACCAGTTGTTAGGCCCACTTTGATTGGAGATTATGTACATAAAAAATTATTTTCATTGGCTCTGAAAGTGTGAAAACCTGAGCTGTTACCTAAGTGCTAAGTAGAGGAGATGTGGGAGGGTGGGTTTCCCAGGCTTTTTGATGTTCTGCCATGAAGTTCGTAGGTCAAAGGAAGAGGAAGATGAGTTTACCTTGCTGTCTACCTTGGTGGCAGACGGTGGGTTAGGAGGAGGAAGGGCTACTGAGATAAGAACTGCAAGGATCCTGATTTCCTGGAACAGCAAAAGCTGTGAAGGATGAGGGTTGAAATCAAGGCATTCTTTTTTAAAACATCCCAGGAACTGTGGTGAGTCCTTTCAAAGTAGCCTTGGTAGCCAGCCTCTCCTGTCAACTTGGCACTGCCCATGATCCAAGGTGAGGGCATTTGTGCAGAGTCCTTGCTGATGGGCTTGGACCCAGTCCTGTTTTCCTAGAAGATATGTAGGTGGCTCATTGGCAGATGGGAGGGTGACAGTGGTCCTCACTGCTGAGGAAACATTCACAGATGAGCTTTCTGATCTTCCTATCAGAAGCAGAGTGTCTGGAAGTGCCAACCATCCCTGATGAGAGGATTGAGACTTTGATGTGCAGCTCTAGGCTCCTTTTCTTCAGATCTTTTACTTTCTTTTCTTCAGATCTTTTACTTTTCTTCCTCTCACTTCCTATCCTGCATCAAAAATTCCATCTGTTGTCACTCTGCCATCATGAGAACAGTACTCTCCAAGACTCAAGTCTTTGCTGAGCAGAGCAAGGTGATAGGAATGGGATGCAATGGTTTATGACTTCCATCACTTGGGCTGAGGGAAGTCCATTTTGGGTCTTTGGGGACAGTAAATGCAAAGACTGAAAAAATGGTAAAGTACAAGGTCTGCTAAACCCAGGAAAGAGGCTTGGGGAATGGGCGGTTGTCATGACACTCTTGTGTTTACGGGAGACTTGTGGGGGCAAGACTGTGGAAGGTGAATGCTGTTTCTCCACATTCTCTTATCTCTCCATTCATACAATGAGGCTGTAAAATGACTTCTTTACTACTCATGCAAAATATTTGGGGACCTGATTAAGTAATAATGGCAGTCAACACCACTCATTGCCTGCAAGGCCGCTGTTGTGGTCATTATGTGTAGATAAGGAAAGCTGTTGCTTAGCTGTGGTGACTTGTACAACAACTGCTGTTCTTTGGGTAGAAAATCTGGGATTTCGATCCAGGTGGTTTAATTTCAGCATCTAGGTGCTAAACCTATCTGATGTGCCGCCTCCTCTAAATATGGTCCAAAATCTTCAGTTCTGTAATTTTTAATGTAAAATTTCTGCCAATAACTCATACCTCTGGTATTGTTTAATTTCCAGAGCTGCTAACCGGATTTTCTGAAATTTTTGCTCCGCAAAAATTTTCATTTATTTTGGAGAGTTTTACTGATGCTCCACTGAGGGGATTTTGGTGATTTAGGTTTTTTTCCTTTGCCCACAAGCTTCCAGTTGTTGATGGTTGATGAGCCTATTCATTTGTTGCTCCTGAGAAAAGAACCATCTAGACTCAGCTGATTTGCTTCTTTCTGTCTCTGCCTCTGATGGCCTCAAAGAGCCCATAATCTCATTAGGCCATAAAAATAGAGAGTACCTATGACTTCCGGTTCAATTTTGATTTTCCAATAGGAAATATTCCCAATGCTTGATGTTCTCTTGCGTGCACGTCCCAAAGAGCTCCATGGTGAGCCAGCTGTTACTGAGTGGTCTTTGTTTTTTATGAGGGGGGAAAAATGGGGACAGGACACTATCCTGAATGGACCAGGTAGGCCAGCACCAGAGGGCGGAAGGATTGTGAGCTTTGCTCTTGGTTTTTATTACCTGGAGCTCCATCTTGAGTCTCAGAGTGGACTGAAATCCTATATTGAGGCCAAAAGTGAAAGAAAAACCAGGACAAAGAAATCTTCAGGGCAGGGGGCGGGGCTTGCTTAGCAAGAGCTATGGAACACAACAGCCAAGCACCTTGTAGCTTGCCGCCTGATATGTGTAACGCGTTGGTACAGGCAAGATGGAGTTAATTCAATAAAATAAATATAAAATACTCTCTCCTCTGTCAGGCCTGCTGGAAGCGGGTCAGGGGTCACTGAGCCGCTTCACTGGAGCACTAATCGATTTGCTGTCAAGGTGGCCTGCTGGGGTTTCAAGCGGGAGAGGAATTGAGAGGCGCTCTGGCCCAATTTCCATAATTGCTCACTGCCTTTAGTGTACAACCTTTTATGAAACACAAAAAATATATCATGGAATTGTATTGATTAGCCATTGGGCTGAATAATTCACTTAGTATTTATTACCTGACCCCAAGAGGTTAAATAAATCCACTATCTAACTTGGGTTTGTGAGAAATATGACTTATTCATTGAAATGTGGGCTGATTATTGCACAATAGGCCTGTATCTTTGTTTCTTGATTTTATAATCAAGATTAATTCGTCTTGCATTTGGGGGTCAACACATTAGGGGGGGGCGGGGAAAGAAAGAAAAAAAGGAAAGGAAAAGAAAGCAAGGTTTGAGTGCTCCCCAAAAGAAAACGACTACTGGACATCATTTCAAAGCAGGTTTTTTTTTTTTTTTTTTTTTGGTGCTGAATTTTAGTCATTTGAATCAAATTTCAAAATGGCTCCCCTAACATGGATTACCAGTGAAATACAGACAGAAGCCTGGTTTTCACAGTAAACACTACATTTTATAATAATAGTCATATTAATGGTGATGACATCTAAATCCATTTTTATTACACAATTTTTGGAAAGCTTTTCCTCTTACACTAAATATTCATAAATTAAGTGTCCCAAGAAACAAAGGGGCATTGGAGGTTGGATGGGTAGGAGAAAGACGAGCAGACCTAAAGATAAAAGGCTCATGGATAGATGACTGATACTTACTCCCAAAAAAGTAATTTCAAGTAACTTGAAGATCTGTTATGTGTTTTAAGCACTTGTAAACTTTGGGGGTGATCATTAATTATTTATCAGCCAGTGGCATTTACACATTTCTGCTACTCTGACTGAACAGCAAATCTGTTTTGATGTGCTATACATCCCAGTCACAACTACATGACATTCAAATCTAATTATGTTCTCAGTTGCCACGAGCTCTCACTGTAAAGGTACAGCTCTTCTTTATCCTTAGTCCCCCCTCCTCCTCCAAAAAATGCATTTTTAACTTGTGTAAAGTCTTCAGTTTCCTGTCTGCAAGCTCCAACATCTCAAAGCATTGTTTTTGAAGTTTAATGGAATTTGTTGTAGGTCAAGAAAAGGAAGCCACGTGAAGCTCTTTTTTTTTTTTTTTTTTTTTCCTCTCTCCCTTCAATAAGGGAAAGGGGAAAAAGAATTCATTTGGGCTCAGTGCTAACGCTGTGTTTGTTGATCATTTAGCATTTCTGTATCCAGGATCTCATCTTATGGCTGAGAGTAGGAAAAGCCGGTGCTCCGTTGTGCTCAGAGTCAGCCTTTCCTGTTCTGCAGAGTGGAAGGAAGAGAGGCTGTAAAGCCGGGTGTGCAGCACTTCCTAGGCACGGTCAGGTGTACCCCACTTCCCGCTTTCCACGGGGCATTCCACATGGGCATTCCGGTTGATTTTTGCATTCCATGTGACAGTAATTTGTTGATTACCACTTTGGAAATTTTCAAGTCTGGGTTTTGATGTTTGGTCTCTATATTTAGTTTGGGGGTGGGGCGGATGTGGGAGGGTGGAGAGGTAGGGGAGGGAAAGAGAATAGACTATTTGAATTGTATGTGTGTGTGTGTGTGGTGTTTGAAGTCTTGTTTTCCTTCCCTTTTCTTCTCTGTGTGTGTGTGTGTGTGTTGCTTGGTTCAATGGAGAACATAGTTAACAAATGACTCGAGAGCTCTTGATAGCCTCTTGAGATAATTTGGTGGTAAGCACTGAACGTTTTCTGGATCTCCTCATTTCCAGTGCTAATCACAAATGTTCAATTTTTGAGGAAGCCAATGTCATAATGCTATTTGTGGCAATTCCAAAATAAATAGTAGTGAGATGCTTTTAAAGGAGAGGGTGGCTTAAGAGAGAGAGAGAGAGAAACAGATTCTGGTTTTGGCTCCCACAGAATTCTTCTGTAATTTAACCTGAGCTCTGCCATGAGGCATAGGATTCCCTGCGCTTAAGAGTAGTCATCTATAGAAAAGAGGCTGAAAACACCACTGTCTTATCCAGCTTTATGTAAGTCCATGGAAACTAAGCGCTGACCCAGGCACCAGTGGTTGGTCTTGATTTCTAAATATAACTGTTCTAAGCAAATGAGAGGAATTCCTTCCTGTGGAATGAATATAGTGGAAAGAGGCTAGACTTTGGAATCAGATGGGCCTGGGTTTGAATCCTGGCCGCCACTTGTACCTGGAAAATTAACTTATTCTACTTTGTTCCTTAAGTTTTTACAGTGGGGAGAAGAACACCTACCCTACTGGGATGGTGGATTGAGGCTTGAGGATTTCTGAAGATGGATCTGGTCCATAATTAATGTACCAGTCAGTGGTACTTTATACTATTACTTTTCTTCAGGAAATTACACAGGGATGTTTGTCACATCTGTTGGTATTGACTGGTCACTTTGTCACTCCTTTTGGTGAAGATACTCAACAGAACACATTCTAAATACACCAGCGAATCCTGCAGTGTATTTGCCAGGTAGCCTAAAAGTTCAATGTTTGAGAACGTCTTTTTTTTTTTCCCCTTTACCATTAAAATTCCTTCAAAGAGGGGAGGAGTATGGCAGATTTTCAGCTGCACCCACAGAAGATGATGGCTTTGTTTTTATTTTAACTAAAAGTGGCCAAGATTTCCCAACCGTTCTATTTTTACAAATTTTAAGAGTTTCATCGCTGGGTCAGATTTAGGGCCTGTGTGGGAAACAGCGATCTCTGCCAGCAGCCCAGCGAGGTCCCTGCTGTGTTGTGGTTTCCATGTATTTCTGCATTCCATACATTGCTGAGCTGTGTATGGGAGGGAGCCCTAAATCACCGGTGCTTTATGTGAGTTTGCGACCTCTGGATTCGGGCTTCAGGGTGAACACATTGTTTTAAAACTGGAGACATGAAGCTATGGACTAGGCCACCGATTTTCCTCCTCCCTTTCTCTGGGTCCCACCCTCCACTTCCCCAATTGAAGTCAAAGGTGAACTTTATATAGCACAGGAAACATTAGGGGCTGCAAATAAACAAAGGTTAGAAACGATGAGGCTTTCATGGTAGGGTGTGCATAGGTGTTTTAAGGCATTGAGGAAGCCTGGTGGAGATGGGAGGTGAGGGAAGGGCTTCTGCTTCCTCCAGTGTCCAGATTCATTGAGGAGAGATGTGTGTCTTCGTGGATTCTGGGCTTGCTGCTGGGGAATTCTGCTGACACACAGTCCCTTTGCAGCTGCTGGTCCTCTTTTACCTCTCCCGTAGCTCCAGGCCTCACGCAGTCCCCAATCTTGTCATCCCGTCCTAGCTGGTGTCTTGAGCCTTTTGCTTTCAACAGAACACAGCCCCATGTTCAGTCCCAGTCAAGTCCTGTTCTCGACATGTCACCCTGTCACTCACAAAGCCTCACTGGAACCCTCCTCCTTCTGAGGAACGTTTAAATTATTTGTCCTGTGGCTCAAAGCCCCCCCCCCCCCCCCGGCCCCGCCTCCAGCCTCCCAGTCCTCTTCCTGTCCTCAGGTGCTTGGTGCCTCTGCAGTCACAGTCATCACTTGCCACCCCCAGTTGTCTTTCTTCTGTGCCTTTTGCCCGTCTGCCTCTCCCACTTGCCCTCTGCTCAGGTGGGATCCTGTTGACCCTCTGAGGGACCCACAAGCTCCCACTTCTGCAGGATGCCTCCAGGGCCCATAGAGAAGGGATCTCTCCTGCCTGTCTCTGGCTTCTTGTGCATGATCAGATTTTAATTAATATATGAATCTGTTTATTCAAGAAATATTTGGGGAGCCTCTCTTCAATGCTAGCTCCTTGGCTTGATGTTGGGATACAGAAGTGAATGATAACCCATGATTCCTTGGCCACCGAGGGTTCTTTTCAAACCTTAAAAGAAAAAAAAAAAGTTACAAAGTAATTTAATCATGTTACAGAAAAATTGAAATAGAAACCAAAAAGGAAAGAAAAACACTCCACAATCCAACTAAACTCCCTATATTGCATTTAAAATTTATATATGCATGTTTACATTTTTAAGATGTCATACTAAAACTACCATTTTGTGGTCTTTGTTTTAATTTTACTTACATGCATTTTTTTGTGTCTACATAGCCCATATATTTGTATAATAAATAATTTTTGTTGAAATGGAGGGTTTTTTCATTTTTCATTATGTAGAGAATATGTTATTTATAAATAATGAAGTATAAGGCATTAATGTTGTAATTATTTTTATAATTTGGATCATTTATTTAAGAGATTTTTAAAAAATCAGCTGGTAGAATTCCTCTTTTTAAACTGAAAGCCTAATATGTAAAACAGAACTGTGTGAGTTGTCATGGGGCAGGACACCTAGAGCCCTGTCCATTCTTCTCTTTAGGTAATTATTCCCCAGCTCATGTTGTCCAGAGACCTTGAAGCACCTCTGCAGAATCCTAGGACTTTGCAGAAAACTTGACTTTAAGAATCTTATGGTGGGTCTCAGAGGAAGAGTTACTTCTTCAGCTACTATGAACATTTGCATGGCTCTCAATGCATAATGTCAAGTTGCTTTCCAACAGGGAGTGTTCTCAGTGCACAGCTGTATGACTATGGGGGAGAGCACCAGGTACTCTGTACTTTGCCAGTGTTCTGTAGCTATCATTAGTGGACTTTTACTGATGGTAGTTGAGAATGGGACTTACTCCTCTTTTATGGTGTGCTTGGGTATTTTTCCATATGTGCATTTATTATTCGCACGTCTTTCTGGGTGATGTCTCTGTTTCTCTCCTGTTGACTACTTCTTTATGGGGATGCCAGTGTTTTTCTGGTCAGTTTGTTTAGAAATTCATATAATAAAGATAAGCATTGTCAAAAGGAACATGTCATAAATATTTTAGGGTTATGATTTTTCTACTTTGTTTGCTAAGCAAACGCTAAGGTTTCATTCCTATAAAACTCCACATAAGTTTCTCTGGGTAAAGGAGCCTTTGGTTTCTTCATAGCATAGCACTTAAGTCCTTTATGCATCAGAGATTCTGAAAGCATTAGTTGGAGGGATAAAGTGATTATTGTACCTTCTTACTATTTTTCATGCTAAGTCACATTATGTCCCTATGTTCCAATCTCCAACTTCGTCACTGTCCCTATTGCCCAGCACCCCCCTCTCCCCCACCCCAGCCTCACTGACCATTTTCTTACATGCCATCCCAGTTCAAACCTCAGGGACTTCTGTTTCTTCTTTCTGGAATGTTCCCAGAGAACATTCATGACTGGCTTTTTCTTATCTTTTAGCATGAGTGTCACCTTCTTGGCAAAGCCTTTCTCATTTATTTTCTCTCCTTCTTCTCCTTATGCCTATTGCCCATCATTACATCCCAGTCCTACATATGCTAAATAAATATTTGCTGAATGAATAAATATTTCAGCCTCCCCCATCCTCTTTCCCTAGTATAGTATCGTTTTTAATGGTTGGGAATATTGATGATATCTTTTTAGAAGAGTAGATTCTCTTAGCCTAACATTCTCTGTTAATTCATTTTGTTCTATCTTGTCACCAAATTCCTGGACAGAATGAAATTAAGGTTTATCCCCTCTCTCCCCCACTGCCCCTTCAAGTCCTCCTGTTCCCATTGTGCCACCCACTAGGTTTGACCCAGAGGATATATACTTCCTTTAGAGCTGAGCCCAGCTCCCATTAGTGTTAACGAGGATGATACTCTCTCATCTAGAGCCTGCTGGGATTTTCAAGCTAGCTCCACACTTAAAATAGAGACTCTGCAGAAAGTCAGGAACAGTTGCACAAAGCCCCAACTTCAACCTGCTTTTAATAATAGAAATTCTTATTTGCCAAGTCCATGCCATTTTTTTTTCCTTGGAAACTTTATTTGGCAATGGGCTCAGGTTCATTCTTCCAAAAGACAGTAAATGAAAGATCCAAATAAGTTGGGGGAATCCTGGGCCTGACAAACTTGAATGTACTCCCACAAGTCAGGAGCTGCAAAGACTTACGGGAGATTCAGCTGGCTCCACCTTGCTGTACAACTGTTGTATGAGAGCCAGAAACTCAGGACTAGAGAGGCAGGAAGCAGAATCAGCAATTGCTTTAATCCATGAGGAGTTTATCAAATGCCAGCCACATGTTAGGTACAGTGGTGAATAGTGGGGAAGTGACTGTGATCAAGAGCTGGCATTGGGCGACAGTGGGATCTGAGCATCCCCTGTGTACGAATCACCTTGATCTAATGAAGATTTGCAGGCCTCTGCAAGAATCAATTGCTGGGGACAGATGACTGAGAGTTCGCATTTTCAATAAGATCCCTTTGGATTCTTTTGCATTCTAACTAAGGTCTGAAAAACACAGGTTTGGTAGCATGGGAGAGAGTGACAAACAATAATGGTTGAGTGTCACCTTGCAGCGAGGTGCTGGGAGGTTATGTCAGGGCAGCCAACCCTGGTCTGGGAGCAAGCAGTGGTCTGGGAGTGAACAGTGATCTTAGAGGGTCCTTGGAGAAGTGATATTTCAGCGGCGACTTGGAGGAGTGGGCATTAGCTAGGAGGGGATGGAGTCTGGCACAATCCAGACCTTACCAAAAGAAGGAATTTAGTACTTCTCTGAAAGCATTCAAGTCCTCAGTATTAATTAGCACAATGGCTGGGTGTCTATTCACAATGGGGGTCTGGGGTAGCATGCAAGTAGGGGTTTCTTACTGATGAAAAATATCTGGCTATACCGCCCTGATGAAATGCTGGACCTACCCTCTTCCTGTTTCTCAACCAGGGACAAATGGATGGGAGGCAGCCATGAGGACATGCAGTAATGGGTGTCTGAGGCCACAAAGGCCAACTGGTGGTGCTGATGGAAATTAGGCAAGGCCCAAACTATATGAAATAGATCCTGTTCCTTCTTCCTCTTCACTTTTGGGTTTGTGGATACCTCCAGGGGGAATTTGTGTGCTGCAGGTGTGTGTCTATTTTCTTCTCTTAGCTTAGGGACACAGGGAATGTAGGATGGGGGACAAAGAAGGGAAGATTTGATGGTTAGAACATGAAGTGGTGCCGCCCCTGTCTTTGTCTGTAGAGGTTCCAAAAACTCGCTGCTACTGTGGTGTGGATTCCAGTATGCAGGGTTGCAGTTAGCATAGAGAAAGAAAAGTTGCATTTAGGAGCATGAATGATTTCCAAGCTTTTGGTTCTGGCTTGTACAGTATGGTAGAGAACTGCAAGTCCAGCTTTAGGGTCACTTCCGTGCTGTTGACCAAAGGCCCGTGACATTTTGGGGATGGGAAGAGCACTGGTGGTCATCTCAGGGCTCTGTTGATCCTTGGTTCAGGGTTTCCCATCATTGCTGTGGGCAAATGTTATTTTTGCCCCCACGGTTGTTAAGTCTTTTGTTTGCTTGGTTTCTTGGCACTGGCTGGCTGCCCTCTATGGCCTCTTCCTTCTCTTGTGGTCTCAAATGTTTCCACTCTGACCCGGCTGTTTGAAAGCATGAATTTCCTGATTTGGGGATATTTGTGTTCAACCTAGAATTTTTCTTCCCCAAGTCTTAATTTCTAAGAAAACCAGTCTTCATTAACACAAGAGCCTGCTCACCCAAAGACTTACTGAATCTGGCTGTAGAATTTGACTTTATGACCTTTTAGGGTAGTGAATGTCAAAGATTGAGCCCAGGGCAGTGTGAAATAATAAACAACTGGGCCGTAAGATCCAGCTTGACGGGCATCATCTGCAATCACCTCCCTAAATTTATTAGAGTTAATCAATCCAGGCTGGAAAACGGGGCTAGGAAATGTGTCCCACCATGCTCTATTTCATTCACACTTTTATCAGGCAATAGAAGTTCGGGACTTTGTTGAGCTCTTGCATTTTGTTGAGACAATCAAAGGTGTCCCTACGTAGACACTCCTTGGATATAGCTTGAAAGGCGATAAAACACCCAAGAAGAAAATCACCAAGTGACTTCACTTAAATAGCTCAGGGCTTTTTTTTTTTTTTTTTTTCCCCAAAGGCAAAACTCATTTCTTCTACTCCAAGGTGTATGTTGGCAGTGACCAAAGTGAACAGGAATCACATCTCATTTCAAATATCCAGACAGACCTGTAGAGGTACATTAAGGAGATGACCCAGTGAAAGAGAACTACTGCAGAAAAATCCTACAGGGCTCAGGCTAGGCCAGCTGCATGTGACCTCAAAGATTGGAAATAAAAAGGCTGCTATTAGTTCCATGTCGGTTCTTGAGTGAATGTTGCAGTGATAGAGGGTGTTAAGCTGTCAAACACCAGCAAGGGTTAATAAGGTTAAGGAAGAAATAAAAGCTGGTCAACAATAAAGCAGTGTGGATAAATCAGTTCCAATAAATAAAGCATGTCACCTCGTGTATACACTGTGAGGAAAAAACAAAAATCATAACTCACGCTCTTAGGCAGGAGTTGTGGAATTCTTTGGTGGGACATCCTCAGATTATTTCCTTGGGCATCTTCTATGTGCACTTGGACACTTCATCAGCCCCTTTTCCTCTCTGGAAGTCATTTAATTATCTTTTTTTTTGTGTGTGTGGCAGAATTCACTAACATTAATCAGCGGGTATAACATATAAGAAGAGCCGAGCCAGCACCTGATGTCAAATGCGGCTGTTATAAACCACCCCACCATGGAGGTGATTCGTTTTTGGTCCCCTTTGACCTCTGCCCTAGAAAGGGAGGTCAGAGAGATGCTTTCTGTGTGGGCTGAGTTTGCCCAACTGACCAGGGAAATGCAGGACTTTGTGGCCAAACGATTTTGCAGCTTGTTCTGTACGTTCATACACGTCTGTAACTCATGCAGGGTCTTGGTGACCCTGTGACTGAAACGCCTTCGTCATAAGGAAGTCTTTAGAGTGGAAATCTCATGGCAAACTATGTGAGAGTATAAGAGCCAGGTTCCAGCTAAGTTTTAAGGGGTTGATAGCTGGCCATTCCCACTAATCAGTGAGATTCATTTTTATTGTTTCAGGTCTTCCAAACCCAGGGGCTATGGAGAAAGTGTCCGACTAGTGAGCACATTCTCTTAAGGGTGATTCTATAAAGCTTGAGCACAGAGTCATGTGACGTATATATTTTTTAAAGAAGCCCACCCCTACTCACACATTCCACTCTCTGTTACCCTTTTTAGAAGATCTGGGCTCCTGTCATTGCTTTCAACTGATTTTCCCTTTAGTCAGTGGCATGTTACCTTGAGTATCTTTGGCCGATAGAAGTCTCCATCTTTGGGGACTGTGTTTGGAGACAGTCAAAAACATTAGGAGTCAAGTGGAGGGTCCAGTGAGATGACTTTTCTTTGTGATATTGGATTATAAAGTATGAATAAGATTACAAAGTATGAATGATGAACTCTTTGTTTGGTTTTGTGTTCAGTAGGGGCTTTCCAAAAGAGGGATTCCAGAAATAGACCAAGCTAGCAAGGGCCATAAAATTTAAAAAAAAATTGCATAGGTTCTCTGGAGTTCTAGTTCTGGTAGCCATGTTGGTTGAGCATTAGGTTTTTAGATTCATAGTTTTGACTTATTAACTGTGGAACAGGTAATAACTTTATGAAGGTGAGGTTTCTATCTCAGAATGCCCCCCAGCAGGCAACCAGAAGTCTCTGAACTTGACTTTGGGTGCTTTCTTTGCTTGGACCCGTGGAACACTTGGAACTCCGGAACGGGTTTGTGGAGCATAGAAAGGTTCTCTGGTCTCAGCATCAGGGTGGCTCCACAAGGCATGGAAGATTTCTTTGAGTACTTTGACTTTTCGTTTCTTGGGAAATAAGGTTCTGGTCTTCGATCACTATTTTCACCAACAATTTGTGTTTCCTTGCTTGTGCAATCCCAGTAGCAATCTCAAGAAAGACTTTAATTCCAAAAAGACAAACTTGTAAAGCCGTGGCCTGTTCAGAGAATGTGTGTGTTTCTCACATGGCCCCTCTGCCCATTCCCTTCCCTTTCCTCCATCTCCACATTTAGCGGGGGATGGCTTTATCTAGGCAGCAAGGCCTGATGATTTTTACATGGATTGATTCCTTGAGCAGGCTTTCTCCGCTGTACTTTGTGCTATTTTATGGTAAACAATACCTTTGTGACTGTTTTTTTTAGGATGTGTCTGACTTTCCTTATGCATTTGTACAGAGTGGGTGGTATGGACACTAGCTGCCAAAATTTTGTTTTTGTGAGTATAAAAGCCAAGTAATGTAAATTTTAAATAAATATCTTTCTTTCCTATCATTGTCTGCATGTTACAAACCATATATGTTTGTGACTTGGCCAATGTAATATGGTGGAGGAAGGCTCATTTCCAAGGGTTTACCTCCTTGGGAATATGCTTTCCAGACACAGAACACAGAAGGCTTGGAGCATAGAGGTACAAGGACAGAGAGAAGACTAATGGAAGGAGCAAGGTACAAGTGTCTCACAGATCTGGGTTAGAATGTCAGCAGTTTGCTCACCAGTGGAACAGCCTTGCTTTGCTTAGCCTGAACTTTATTTCCTTATCTGTACAATGGGTATAATTCCTATTTCATCAGTTTGTTACTACTGTATCTCTCATGTGACTGTCATGGTAAAATGAGAGTAACTCAAAATTCTCTTGATTCTCGTTTTGTTCAAAGTCATTTACATAAATGAATTGCACAAACTTAGCATTTTCTTTTTTTTTCTTTTTTATTGATTATTTAAAGCATTACATAGCTCATGATATATCATCTTTCATACATTTGACTCAAATTGTGTTTTGAACTCCCATTTTTACCCCAAATACAGATTGCAGAATCACATCTGTTACATATTCACATTTTTACATAATGCCATATTAGTGACTGTTGTATTCTGCTACCTTTCCTATCCCCCACTATCCCCCCTCCCCTCCCCTCCCCTCCCATCTTCCCTCTCTACCTCCCCTGCTGTTGTTCAATTCTCTCCCTTTTTTCCCCTCCCCCTTGCCCCCCATAACCTCTTATAATTTTATGTATCATTGAAGGTCTCCTACTATTTCCATGTGCTTTCCCTTCTCTCTCCGTTTCTCTCCCCCCATTCGTCTTTGTTTACTGTAGTCTTTTCCTCATGTTCTTCCTTCCTGTTCTGTTCTTAGTTGTTCTCTTTATATCAAAGCAGACATTTGGCATTTGTTTTTTAGGGCTTGGCTAGCTTCGCTTAGCATAATCTGCTCTAATGCCATCCATTTCCCTGCAAATTCTATGATTTTGTCATTTCTTAGTGCTGCATAATACTCCATTGTGTATAGATGCCACATTTTTTTTATCCATTCATCTACTGAGGGGCATCTAGATTGGTTCCACAGTCTAGCTATTGTGAATTGTGCCGCTATAATCATTGATGCAGCTGTATCCCTATAGAGCGCTTTTTTAAGGTCCTCAGGCAATAGTCCGAGAAGTGCGATAGCTGGGTCAAATGGTGGATCCATTCCCAGCTTTCCCAGGAATCTCCATACTGCTTTCCAAATTGGCCTCACCATTTTGCAGCCCCACCAGCTGTGTACAAGTGTACCCTTTTCCCCACATCCCCGCCAACACTTATTGTTGTTTGACTTCATAATGGATGCCAATCTTACTGGAGTGAGATGGTATCTTAGGGTGGTTTTGATTTGCATTTCTCTGACTGCTAGAGATTTAGCATTTTCTTAAGGGGGGAAATTCTGGCACCTGATACAGAAAGTAAATTAATCATACTTGCTTAACAGTTCTCTTTTCTACAAGTGAGGCACATATGTTATTATTGTAAAGCCCCCACCCCCCCTTCCACAATCCCCAAAGCAGAGAAAGAAGCTCATAGGCTTTACTGTGTTGAAGGGAGAACTGGGAAGGCAAGGTTCAAATTCAGGGTCATTTGGAAACATAATTGTTAAACTTCATCACTCCTCTCTGCATTTTATTTGATGACTAAAAATATTTTAAAAAATATTTTCTTAAAGTCACATGCTAAAAAAAAAAAGAAACTTGACTATAAACATTCTTGCATTTTCTCTTCTCTTTTCTGTCTTCAAATGCCATTGAGGTGAGGAGCCCTTTTGAGAAACACGTGACCAGCGTTGAGTTGCCTAAGCAGTCTGTACCCTTATTCCAATGGCTTGTCTTCAGAAAACCAATAGAAGACCCTCTCTTTCTTTGTTATATATAAAGCACAAGGCCGCAAGCCCTTTCGCCTGTCCTCTAATTCCTTAGCCCATCCTTAATTAGTGTTTTTACAGTTAATCCCTACCATATATCTTTAAGAGTCAGCTCCCTATAAGTTTTATTGCACTCAAAATAGAGTCAGGCTGGCAGTGGGTGAGGGTGGGAATGCACACAGTCACCAAGCCGGGCCTGGCTGTTACTTGTAATTGATTGCTCACTGAAGCCTGCCCGCGCACTTTACCCCGAGGCCTGACTTTCTTCCATATGCCTAGTGTCAGAACTTGGGAGCCAGCTGGTCAGTCAACACACATCCTGTGGGAAGCGGCAGACACAGGCGGCCGGGTAGCCATCAGCCTCCCTGAGCACATTTCCTCTGTGTTTTGATAATAGTTCTGTAAGCTTTAATTATGCTGTGTGACAACACATTCACGAACTATCAAAATAAATCCTTTGAGGAGATGGCTGCTAACAAGTTTTGAAGCAACAGTGCTTGTTGCAAAGAAATACGAAGCGAGGCAATCAGATTTTGCAGGATCCCCCTCAATGTTGAAACCAGATGAAACATTCTCTTGCCTTTTTTTATCCCTCTGACAAATGTTCCTTTTAAAGCTGTGCCCTTAAGAAGTTAACTGAAGACACTTATTGCAACACTCGAGTGTATCCAACACAAGTGCTTTACAATTAGCAGCAGTAATGTGAGCATAAAAGCTGGGCCCCGATATCAGTATATAATCTGAAGGAACACCGCAGGGTCCATTAGGGCCATTTACAGTTGCGACTGAGACTAATGGTATTAAATTATTACAGCTATTGCTACAGGGGCATTATAAGTGAATCCCTTCCAGCTGGGGTGCTTGTGTATGCTCCTTGTCAACAGCATAGTCCTTTAAGGACAGACTTATTGTTCACGACTGTTTGGATGTGGATGCCATGTGCTTTATTGAAGGTATAAATAACACCCCACAGAAAGACAGGGAATTAGCGTTTGATTAAACTGGGCTTAGGGCAAAGTGGACTTGGCTAGTTCTTGGGCAATGCCTACTTGTCTTTATGCACATATACGCCTATGGGCTTATGCGGGATTGTTCAAGCGACCACACACATCTGCCTGGCTACAGATGCACAGATGGACCCATACATTCGTTGGAGGTACTTGGATTGTTCTGTGTTGTTGTTCTGTTTAGAATTGGGCAGAATTTCAGGAATTAGTGTTAGACTGTCAGAGTCCTGTTTGGAATCCAACTTTTTAAGAAAGAAGAACAATTTATAAATCCTCGGCATGCATTAGTCTCTGTCATTTGTTTCCTATGGGTATGGTCAGAGATTATCAGAATCTCTTCCGAGGTTGGTAGCAATGTTACATGTTAAGACATTTTAGTTCCGCCGATACCCAATCAAAGACCAGGAGACTATTGCTGAGCAAAATTTAGCATCTGGGCTGTTGGTTTATGGAAGTAAAGTAGTTGCCAAGGGAGATTTGGGAATAAATTCAAAGTTGCTCTTGAGCTTGAGTAAGGAACATGGTGTGAATTAATGACACCAGAATTGTCAGAGTTTTTAATGGAGCAAGACAAAGCATACATAGGAGCCTGATTTCTCAGGAGGAGGTCGATGGTCAGAACAGGTTCATGGTAAATCAGATCAAGTAAGTTGCCCTATTAAGTATATTCATAAATATTATACATCATAATTACACTACATGTGTGTCTCCTCCCCAGTGTATGAATTAAGCCTTTATAGATAATTCAGTAATTATTATGAATCACTCCTGTAGTTTGCCTGAGTCAGATGTATTTATTGAGCATCTACTTATTTTGTGATTTCCACTCTATTGAGTGCTTTGGAAGGGACAAGTCATATTAGATGTGGCTCTTGTCTCTGGGAGCTGTGAAGGATAGACCAACAGAAAAGATAAACTTGTTCAGAGATGGATTCTACGACACTGATTATGAATATGATGAATTTCAAGATGGGATGAGATTTGTGGTGGAGTGTGGAGGAAATGGGCCTGTGAAGGCCTGAAGGGATGAGGTAGGACAAGAGGGGACTCACTCCCTCAGATGCAGGTGAGGCCTGGAAGGGTTCTGGCAGGGTGGTGTTGGGTCACTGGAGAGGCCTGTTGCACTAAGGCAGGGACTATATGCTGTAGGCTCTGAGGACAGACACACATAGATAGGGTGTTGTCCTGCTCTCCTGGAACTGAGACCTGGTGCCGCCATATTCAACCTGTATACTTTCCACTGAAATCAACCTTTGTGCATATGAGATTCAAAGGACTCATGGTTCTTCTAAGTCATCAGTTGATTCCTAGACTTGAAATTAAAACTGATACCTCATGGGAGCTGGCTGGTGTGCGGGGAGGTGAGGTGGGGAGATTTCCATCCTGGAAAAGGAGTTTAACCAACATGGAAAACAACAAGATGTTTTGGGAAAGCCTATAGTGAGACTTAGAGGCAGGTCATTGTCCATCCATCTCATTTTCAAATGGGGAAACTGAGAGCCAGGTACTGAGCTCCTCGCCAACCCCTGCCTCAGGTGTTTGCAGGGGCTCTTTAGGACCCTAAGCTGAGGGGAGATTTCCCTTTTGGATCAGACTTTCTCAGGAATTACCAGGGTGGCCACAGAGGGTGCAAGATCAAAAACTAAACTTCAGTTAACATCTCTTTAGCAGAGATGCACTGAGAATAATCGGGGGCAGTAAGAGAAAAGGAGAATTTAAGAGGAAGCTAAGAACAAAGGAGGCCGCTACTGGCATGAAAGAAACTCCACCAAATATAGTTTTAATGCATGTCGCTGCTGGCACAGGAGATGGTTCTTAGTGAGAAACCTCGTCTTGAACTTTGCAATAAAGCAGAGAATCTCTGCAATCTTTGAAACCTTTCACTTTGGAAATATCCACAAAACAAATGGGAAAAAACAAACATTAATGAGGCAGATATAAAACACTTTGGAGAAAAAATAATTTAGCATTTTTATAGTTGCTATAGAAACACCTCAGCCCTCACTCTTGCTAATTAGTTGGATTTTACACATTTTATATTTGGAAATGCAAATCAGTTTTCATAAATTATTACTTATTTTTTCCCATTTATATTTACAGTACTGTTATGCAGATACACACAGGAAATCTAGGATATTATTTAGTTATATAACGTGACATACTTAGTTATGTGAGCTTGACATTTATATCTATAAGACATTTCTTAGTTTAAATATTCTCCTGTTAAATGTTGTGGGAAATTATACAGAGATTTATAATTTTTTACAGAAGAAAATGAGAAAATGTAAATTATGTGGTGGCTCACTGAAGTGCTTTCTCATGGAGACTTGAGAGGGAAGGGGGGAGCTTTACCCCCAGTCGACTCTAAATAATAAACATTTTAAGACTTTTGTGTAGTCGTGGGAATTATGGCTGGCTTGGGTGTCTTCTGAACTTTTGGTACTAAATGCTGACCATCTGTAAACACTTACTGGACTCTTGCTGATTGGAGAAGACAGAGAAATGTTTAGAGGGAACATAGGCTAGGGTGGCCCTAAGATCCGGGGTGGCTCAGAGTCTTGTGGAGAGGAGGTAGATGGAAATTGTGGGAATATTTTCAGTTCACAGGCAGAAGACAGGGGGAGAGAAGCTGGAGGGTTTGGTTTTGTCGTTGAAAATAGGGGATTTTCAACACATTGGTTCAACTCTTGGCCCTGCTACTTATTAGCTATGTGATTAGGGGCAAATTATTTGGCCACTTGAAACCCATTCCTATGAATTGGGAACAAAAAGAAAGACTCCTACATCATGGAGTTTTTGTGAAGATTAAATCATATAATATTTATAAAGTTTTTGGTGCAGGACTTAGCACATTCTAAATGCTTAGCCAGTGATATCTATTATGGAATTACGATATTTAGTCGATTCTTATTGGGTAATCATTTGTCCTCCTGATTCCAACTACTTGTACTTGAACAAAAAAGAAAAAATAACTGTAAGAGAAAAAGATCAGTTTAAATAATATTCTCCATTCCACTCCCAATGTATCTGCACCTTAGTTGAGCCTAAGATGCAAACCTGCTGATAATCAGAACTTTGGATATAGATATTAATGGATAAGATTGTAAATGCATGCACACCATAGTCTGTGTGTTGTTTAAGGGATTTTCAAGGATTAGTTTGGTTTTGTGTAATTTTTATCTTGTAAACTGACTTCAGATGCTAACTCACAGTCAGTGTGCTGCTGTTGTGTTGCTAATGTTATTATTGGCCCGATGTGAAGGAACCGATAGGGTAGCTGATGGAATGATTTAAAGCTGCACTTGGGGCCTTGGACTAGATCTAGATGTCTTTGGGTGATTTTGATAAGGAGAGAAAACATCAGAGAAAAGGAACGGGAGATCCTTGTGTGTCCAATGTGAGGGAGAGGGGAATGATGGGGTGGGAGAGGCCATGCCCCTCACCAGGGGACCTTGATGGGGTGGTGGAAAGAGGAAATGGGCCCTGGAGATACAGAGCCACAGAGAGAAGTCTGATTGGGTGCTTAGACCCGTGTGGGAAATAAGCAACACAGAGAGATGTGCGTGTCTTCAGTAGCCATCCTTTCTGTGGGGCCTCAGAAGGACTAGGAGTTCGAATGCTCTTTGGCCCTCTCAGTATTACGTCTTCAGTTGTTTGAAAAACAGAGTAAACAGGATCACTTCCTTCCCTAGGCTGATTTCCATCTTTTCCTGAATCAATAAGCAAGGATTTGTTTCTTCTTTGTGTATGTGACCCCATTTAAATTCAGAGTTCATGGTAACATAAACGGTAAGTGGTAGGAAAACAAACAAAGCACAAATGCATAAATACATTTCTTTTTTCAAAGTTTGCCACATTAAATAAGCCAATGGTTTTGATGTTATTTAGCTCTATAAGGTTGTGACTTAGCTATTTATTGTGCTCACAGGGATATGGCAAGTCAGGAAATGGGAGGCATGGAGGGACCATGAGTGGCCAACGGAATGTGAACTTCCTACTAGAGGGGGCAGGGCTCAGCTTACTCTCTGCTCCGTGGCTTGTTGCCTTTGGGAATTCGAACCCAGAATTACCCGATGTGGCTTTTCAATAGAAGCCAGAGGTTGGTATTTTATGGTGAAGTATGATTTTATATGATGGCAGCTGATTTTTAAAAAAATTGAATCACTGTAAAAGTCAAAACAAAATTAGTGTGTGGGTTGCAGTTTGATCAGTTTTCTCACAGTTGTGCTATCCTATCCAGATACCATGGGCTAGGTGTGGCTGCTGGGTACTGGAGAGTGGCTAGTTCAAATTAAGATGTACAGAAAGTATAAAACACATCATGAGTTTTGAAGACTATATAATACATCAATAACTTTGAACATCGATGACATGTTAAAATGATCATGTTTTTGATATGGTGGGTACAATAAAACATACTATTAAAATTAATTTTGCTGGGTTATTTTTACTTTCAAAGCATGATTACCAAGAACATTTAAAACTATGCATGTGACTTGTATTCGTGGCTTATATTTTATTTCTAGTGATACATTGCTCTAGAGAGTTTGAGCTGGTTTTTCCTCTAAGACCACCTCTGTGTATGATTTTTTGATCCACAAACTTATCTACTTGTCCTTCTTAGATCAACCTAAAGGTCAAGAAGGGTTTACTTTTTGGTGGGTCCTCCAGCCAGGTTAGTTTTGATCCAAGGATAGGGCTATAAATGGATCTCACGCCTTGAGCTTGGGTTTTGGTTGGCTGGTGGATCGGCACCCAGCTGTCCTCGCCTAGGTCCCAGTAGTAATGACCCTGATTTCTGGCATCCCAGTTATGGGCACAGAGCCCTTGGACACAGGGTTCTGCAGAAGACATGGTGAATTCCTGGGAACCACATTTCTTTTGCTTAAAAGCTTATTTATACTGAGAAAAGGAGCAAACACTTTAAATTTGCCCTGGTGTAAATAAGCACATAGTCAACACGAATGTTTTAACCACATTTTTTAAGTTAAATCGAGACTCATGTTTTAATTGGTGTCAATGATTTAGTCCCTAACCAATTCTCTCAATCCCCAACCCAAAAAATTAATCCACAAGAAAGGGATTCCCAAAGGTGGGAGGTGGGAGCCCAGTAGGGGGCCACAGCTGGAAACTCCATTTTGGAAAGATGGGAAGCTGCTGGCCAACTTCTCTTCAATTTTTCAAAGAATAATATGTGGATTTGATCAAGCAAGCTCTAGATTCAAATTCCGGAAATGTTACTGGCTTCCTAGGTGCTGGGTTCTGTGTGGAAGTTTCTTGTAGATATTATTTCATTTAATTCTCACCTCATGAAACACATCTAGTAACCTGTATTGAGATTTTATGAGCTTAATTTCAAGAGAGGCAAGGAAGAATACTTGAGACTCCACCTAGTCCCAGAAGTGCTAGGGAATTACATTCCTTAATGGCAGGGCAGATTGCATGCCCAGATATGAGCATATGGATTTTTTTTTTTTTTTTGTTCTTTTCTTTAGTCTTGCTCAGTGGTTCTCAGATTTTAGTGGGTTGTAAACACAGATCTACATATATGGTATTTTATGGATGAAGTAAGTGATTTTCAAGGGTAATTTTGACTAAATGTGATTTTTTTTTTTTTGTTTTTGTTTTTCCTGCCATGCTAACTCTGGGACCCAGCTTTGTGGCTAAGATGTAACTCTTTTATATGTGTAAAAGTTTTCAGTGCATGATTCCAGGAGGTTGTGTACAAATATGGAGCCAAAATGTACAGCCACTGTCCCCAGTGTTAACAGAGCAATGTGGGTTCTTAATATGGGGCTTGGATAGTGTTCCTGAAGTTAGGGAGCAGAAATCTGTCAAATCTAGGGAATATATTATTGGGAAGCAGAGAGGTGATCTGAAAGGGGAAACAGCCTTTCCAAAGGCTGCCTAGGTTCAGGACCTCAGAGTCCTTTGGCTCCACTAAGCCGTGCTCATGTTATCTCTACAAGGAGGTTCTGCAAGATGTACCCTTGCAGCTTCTAAGAGCATCAGTTATGTGGCCCTCAACTTTAAGTATGGCCTGGGTGTGGTGCTCTGTGGTGGTTGTGAAGAATCAGCCATCCACTCTGGCAGTTTGCTGTGAGTTCTGTTGTGCAAGGGATGTAGAGGTAGAAGACTGACGTTTGTTGAAGGCTTATCACATGCTGCCTTCTGCAATGACATCATATCGCACTTAATTCACACAGCACTCTGAGGTAAGCTTGCTCATCCTCTTTTGCAGACTGGAGAATTGAGAGAGGTTAAGTGATTTGTTCTAGGTGACTGCATCAGCAATGGTTAGATGGGGATGCGAGTGAGGGAACCCCTGGCCCCACTCAAAAGAAACCAACAGAACCGTGTGCTATAGAAGACAGAAATTCATTATTCTCACATACATGAAGCTCAGAAATAAGCAGCCCATAGCTGTGGTGGGAGATCTGCTCTACCAAGCCCTCTGGCCAGGCTCCCTCTCGCATTCTTCTGCTATCACAGGAGGGTGGTCTCATTCCTGCCACCCAGGATGGAGCTGTAGCCATCATGGCAGCCTTCCTAGTAGCATAATAGCATAGTGCAGCAGGGGAGGGGCAGGGCACCTCTTACTCTTCCTGTTTTGGGATATTACAGATAGCACTCTGCTTTCATTTCATTGGCCAGAACTTGGTCACATGGCTACCTAATTGTAAGGGAGTCTGGGAAGCACCAATTTTATTCTGATAGCCATGTGTTCAGATAAATGTTGGGGAAGTTATTGCTTCAGATAAGTGAGGAAAGAAAAGGTATTTGGGGTCACTTGTAGACTTTGTCATTACAGTGACTTTGAGCTTGATTTCTTCATTATAAAATGGAAATGATGAGCTAGTAGATCCTAACTGTAGCAATGTTGCAAGGAATAGTGAGGCTGTCTAGAAAGCACTTAGCGCAGCATCGGTAGCTGGAATCATTCAAAACATTATGGCTATTATTTAATTATAATATGACTAACCCTTCCTTCACTGTTAACTTTGCATACAAAGTAACATGGTCATTAGAGAAAGAGGCTTGTTTTCTAGTTTCCTCCTTCTTGTACTGTCTTTTCTAATATTTAATATTTTTGTATCCCTTGGCTACCATGTAAATATAGTTTAATATCTATTTTCTTGTTAGCTTGAAATGTAAGATGCATTGATCATGAATCCTAAAAAATTTGGAGAAGAAATTATAAAAGTTAATATAGAATTTCTTTTTCTATTGATACTCTCATAGATGAGCTTTCTTTCTTATAGAACTCAATTTTACATGGTGGGCTTAAGAAGCTGAATGTTGATAAGTTCACAACTTATAATTTTGGAACTTATTCTTTAAAGGAGAGGGTTAACTGAAAATTTACATCTGGGTTTACAGGCTTATCTATCCAAGTTATCACTGCATTTGATTGGCTTAAGAGAGAGGCATTTCTTTTAAGGCAAGGATCTTTGTTCTTCTTTGGAACATTGAAGACTCTTTAGAATTCAGCACATTGGGTGGGAAGTGACTGAGCTGGCGGGAGGTGGACAGGACAGAGAGTGTTACTGCCTTTAGTGCACACTGGGTCTTGAGAAGTTAGTGCAGGAGATAGGGATGGGATGGCTGTTCCGCTGAAATTCTTCATTGGTTTCCCCTGAATGAACCAACTGGATTCAGTCCCTGTGCACAGCAAAGGGTGTGACCTCTTCCCACTTGACTGATTTTGGTCTGGACCTCAGGCCCAGCATTCTTGGGCCTTGTTCATGATCACTGTTACCCTGGGCTCTTTTGCACTGGATCCCTTTATCTGGAGTGCTTTCCTTCCCTATTGTACCTTCAAATCCCATCTTCAGAAAAACCCCACTGAGCCCCTAAGTTGGCCAAGTTTGTGGTTTCCACTCTCATGACCCTGGGCTTCTCTCCTCAGGGTGCTCATCTTGAGCTCTGATGGTGTGCTTCTTAGGTGACTGTCCAATGCCTGCCTCCTTCTTCAGCCTGTGAGCTCAGTGATGGCAAGGGACCATGTCTCCTTTTTCTCTCTACCAGGCCACCTATGCTTGGCCTAGTGTTTAACAAGTATTTACAGAATAAATAATTTTGAAGATCTATTTATTATTAAGTGGGTCCTCCTCTGGCAACTTAGAGATCCTGTTTAAGAATGATTTTTTTTTAAATAAAAGCAGTGTCATCAGTTGCATGGTGAGTATACTAACTTGCTAGGGCTGCCATCATAGAGTACCACAGACTGAGTGGCATGAAGAACAAAAATTATTTTCTTTGAGTTCTAGAGGCTGGAAGTTCAAGATCCAGGTGTTGGCAGGGTTGGTTCCTTCTAAGGGTCCCTGTTGGGCTTTATGGATAGCCAAGGTCTCTACTGGGCATGTCTGTGTCTTAATGTGTGCTTCTGAAGACACCAGCCATATTGGATTTGGGCCCATCCCAGTGGTCTTGCTTAATTTTAATTTTAATAACCTCTTGGTGGGGAGAAACCCTATCTCCAAGTATAGTCACCCTCTGTGTACTAGGGAGAGGACTTTCATGTGTGGATTTAAGTAGCAAAGGGATATAGTTCGGCCCACGACAGAGGACATCATAGACTTTAATATGGAAGTTGAATGTTCTTCAACTTTCGTGCTCAGACTGTGCTAAGCGGGAACTAGAGTCACTGTGGCCCAGCCTTGCCCGTTAGAGTGATGGAAAGCGGGTGGCTTCTGAATGACACAGCAAGAGAGGCAAGCCTGCTCTCTCTTAAGACTAAGTGATCCACATTAAAGAGCAAGATTTATTTTCATTACATTTTTTTCTTAGCTGAGGGCATCTTATCTGGTTAGCCAGGCTTCTTTAGAACCAAATTTTGTTCTTTGTGACATTTGGAGTTAATCTGAGGAAATACTCTTTGTATTGCCTCACACTGAAAATGTCAGTAAACAATCACAGCAAAGAAGGGGATTTGGTAACAAAAGACATTGTTTCTGGGTGCAGGAGGTAACAAGAGTGTGCAGAACAAAGGTTTGCTCAAAATAGGCTTTTTAGCCATGTTGGAGCCTTGCTCCTGTCTCCCTACCCTCCCTACCATTCTGCTGAAGTGGCGATGCTGATGATAATTCTTATTATTTTAACCAGCCCCCCAAACTTACCAACACAAACACACTCTTAATTTCAGGGCTGACAGCAGGGCTGGGAAGGTCCTTATAGGATGGCAAAACAACTTGGGCAGTTGAGGGCTTCCGGCAGCCCGCTAACAAAAATATACTCTCGGAGGATGCAGCTCGGGAGGCGTGGGACCCGCACAGCAGTGAGCCTGAAAGCCGGCCTTTCCGTTTTTATAGAGCTTCACCCCTCACATCTGGTGGACCTGTGACAATCAGTGTTGGACCATTTTAGAAATCAGATACCCTGGGTACCAGGAAGTTGATTTGCCTTCTACTTCCTTAAGAAAACACACATTAATATTTAAGCTGAGTTTTCATAAAAGAAGCGTTGTGTTTGAGACATGAAATAAAGTCAGGCGGCTGGAAAAATTCCCTCAGATACAGTGACCCCGATGCAATTCAAATCATCCTTCAGATTTGGAAAGGAGAAGTAGCGGGGCTCCCCCTCCCCCCAGGTCCTTGTAGCATTTCGTATGTGCTATTTTATGGCGTATGCCCAGCGTGTGCAAAGGACTGAACTTTAAGCTGTAACTTCCTACTCTGTAGACAGAAGTTGGAGATTCACAAAGGTGACTTCTTAAGTGATCCTCCAAAAACAGTGCTTGTGATTTCCCTCAAAGTATTGTTTTGTTGCAGCTTTTTTCAATTAAAGCCATTTGGTGTCCATCATCCCACCCCTGGGCTCCTGGCGGCTCTTGCCTGCAAGGTCCAGCCTTCTGCAATTCCATGCCCTCCTATGGATCCTGTCCCTGTGGAGCTGACACAAGATTGTGTCAGATAATCCAGGCTCCACAATCCTGATAGTGCCATCCTGGATGTCCAGTGTGATTTTGCTGTGATTTTGGTCTTCTAAAAAGAACTATGGAGACAAATACGATTCTGAAAGGGTAAATGGGCTTTTTCAAAGATCAGTGTAAATGGTTTACTTTAAAAATAAACATTTTAAATCACTTTGATCTTAGCTGTCCAAAAGATGCAAACTAGTCAGGCTTCTGGGGGAGTATTTTCCGGGATTTTAAACCTAGCATAGACCATTTCCTCTTTGCATGCAAGAGGATAAATAATTTGTGGAACAATAGAATGCACCAAGAAGCACGTGTGTAAGTAAAGGGCAGGTAGAATACTGAAGATGTGGTCAGAGCAGAAGTTGGTTTTGCATCTGCAGATGGAGATTTGGTAACCTCTTCGGGTCAGGTTATTTATGCAGATTTGAATCCTGCAAACTGCATTCCTCTGTCCCTATCTCACCACCCACTCAGACCTCTCCATCTCATCTGCAAGAATATCATTAACTTTTTTGGGTCAGATGCCTTGTTGAAAATATGCCCATGCTATGCCATGGCATAGCTTCAGTCTTTTGTTTCAATAATTAGACTTTACTTTTTTTGAACTGTCTACTTGTATACTCACCAGGCATTTAAATATGATTCCAGAATTAACTGAGTACCTGAGTGTCAAGTCCTATATTTAAACTCTTGGCACAACAGTTAATATTTTGAGGGATGCCTGAATTTTTAGATTAATGTAATTTCAATGGAAGTAAATTCTGATGTCATTTTAAAAATCTACCAGAAATTACTCAGAATAACATAAAGTGATTTTGAGACTTTCCATATGTGTGTTTTTTTTTAAGGAAAAGCAAGTGTCAACTATACTAATATCATATACTATTTAATCCTTAAATTCTCTTCTTTATTTGATGGTTTTTATGTGATGTTTGAAGTAGTTATTTAATGGATGGCAGGAAGTTGTCTTTAGGAGATCAGCCATCTTTTTCATAGTGGTGTTATGAATTTTCTCTGAAGATAAATACGAGTGATCATTTTCAAAGATGTTTTAAGACCAAATCTGGCATAGTGAAGGGAGTCTCATATTTCATTTTCAACTGACTTCCGGTCTATTTCTTAAACAGGGCTTCCTTGTCGAGTCCACAGCTGGGTGGGGAAGGTTTTGGAGGAGGTACTTTGCAAGACAGTTAGGCAGTTCCATTGCCAGTACTAAGCAGTTGACTGAGGATATACAGTCTTGTTGGACAGACAGAACCACATAGTGGACAGAGGGTAATCTGAATGCTGACATTTGGGTTCTAATCTGAGATCTTCCACTAGCAATTTGTGTGAATTGAAGCAAGACTGTTCACATTTCCGGGAGGTTTGCTCATTTATAAATTGGGAAAGTTTTGATTTTACAGCAAATTAAAAATATATAGAAAATAAATAGCAGAAAAGTCACTGTGATTGACGAAGGCACCAGGATGGGGTAGTGTTCTCCTGGCTGGGCTCCCCCTTTAGTCATGGAATGCCCCAGACCCTGGAAAAATCCAGAGTCTAGGGCGAAAGTCATCATCCACTGCTAGCATCTTACGTGCCTTAAGTCTAAAAGAGATAATGTTAATTAGAATTTAAACTGATGAAAGTTAAAGCCCTTTGACTTTTTTCCCCCAAGTGCCCTTTTGCTGATATTGCATGTTGTAGTAATCTTGAAAAATATGGGAAAATTTAAAAAGGGCACCAGAATAATTGTTCAGTGCCAATGCCCATAGATATGCATTTGGAATATATTTTCTTTCTTTAAAGAAAATTTATTTCTTATATGTTTTAGTGCCCCTGTTCCTTAACTAGAGCAAATATATTGTGTATTATATGCATATATTACATGAATATTATATGCATGTATTATATATTACACATTTGCAGATCATAGTGATTGTTATGTGCTGCAAAAGGAATTTAAATACAAATAAATGCAACCTGATTGTCCACACATTCTACTTTGAATACTTCTAATTACTACACTGTTATGAGATAGTTTGTTAATGACTAATGAGATGTCTCAGATCATCAAGGCATTTATGGAAAATATTTTAACAGTGACTTACTATGCCATTTAACCATTCCATCATTATTGAATATTTAGGTTATTTCCAGTTTTTTGTCCTCATAAGTATCACTATGATGAACATCTTTGGCTACACATCTTCAACTGCTATGCTGATGACAATCTTAGGATTGATTCCTTAGACGTAGAGTTCCTGGGTCAAAAGTTTGACTTCTTAAACTTTTAGTGATATCATTTTACTTTTGCTTGGTACCACTTGTTTTAGTAGAAATAATGTCTTATATATGAAAATGTGACGGGTTGTTGAGACCTTTAAGTGATATGGCATACTGTAAAGTAGTGAATGTGAAGCAGCAGCTCCTGCAGGTTAGAGGATAAACTCTATCTCCCGTATCATTATTAAATGGATTATTGTCCTCATTGTACAATAGACAGAAAGTTGTTTTCCAATTTGAAGAAAGTGACTTGTAAAATCAATGCTAACATTTGTTGTATAACTGGGGTCTACCTGATGGTTTTTCTTTCGTTCACAACTCATGATACTTACCATTGGTTTAAACAAACGAGGCTTATGTGTTTCCAATTCCTCTCATTTCTGAACTCCCATTTTTTGAAAAAAAAATTGGAACTGTGCGTTTTGGGGGAGCATAAACACATATTTAAGGTATGAATGCTTCTTTCAGGAATCGATCTGCATCTTGGCTGGCAAATCTCTCAGGTGTGCAAAGGGGCCCTGGCCACTCTTGGTCATTCCTGGAGGAATATGTTCTGAAAGTGCTTCCTTGACCTTCTTCTAACTTAGAGGCAAGCACATTCCTCACTTTTCCCCAACCAAAGCGAACCAAATTTTCATGTGCAGAGAGTGTGTTTTCAGTGGATTAGACCCAAAGCTATGTTGTTGCAGAAGTCTTAGAACTGCTTATGTAGTGCACAATAAGCTTTGTGGCACAATTTAAATGTTGATTTTAACGTATAAACAGTCATCCAAAAGCATTTCAGAAAATCTGTTTTTAGGAGTTGGCTTAAAAGTGTATTGGATAATGATTTCTGAAGCATTTTTTTTCCTGTTGTCTTTATCTAGGCATATAAAGTTTTTTTTTCCCCACAAAGAAGTTCTGTGTCCCCCCTTTTCTTTCTTTCTGCTGTCCGTTTCCTCCTTTTCCAGCTGTTTCTTTTATTCGTCTGAGACGTTAGTTGACATTCGCTATTTTGCTGACATTGACTTATTTATATCTAATTGCCTGGGTTCTGGGATTGTTAGGAAACTGTATTGACAATGAAAATTTTCAGTTGTCTCACAATGAGGGCACATGAATTAACACAGATCCCAATCAAAACATGGCAAGTGAGAAACAAAGCCCCCACCAACAGCACATTTCTGACATTGCCTTTGTTAAGTGTTGCATTAATAGGAAGGTGACATCCTTTTGAGAAGTAAAGCATATGTAAATAGGAAGAGTTTTTAAAAATAGAATTCTGCAAGTCAGACTAATTTCTACAGCTTCATAAGGCAGAGAACAAGTTAGACAGAAACCTTCTGTTAATAGAGGAGAGAAATCGGGGTTGTTTTCCTGCTCATTTAGCAACCCAACTTTCCTATGCATTGGGTAGCACTGGGTATAGTTTAGTATAATTACGTATAGTCTGACAAATTGATTCTGTGCTTGAATGTTATCATCGGCCACAACCCAAGACATTCACAAACCTCTTTTTGGCATGACTGTGATTGGCTATAGGAATTTGTGAGTTATAAACCTAATTTTTGGGTAACATCAGAGGCAAATTACCTGAAAAAGATTTGTGGGTTGTTTTGTGATTTGGAGATCATGGTTCTTGAGTTCTTCCCCTAAGAGGGGAATAAAAGTGCTGTACTCACTAATGACTGAATTGGTTGGTTCCACTCATATACCCCATCCAGCCTCTTTTCCATCCGGCCTTTTCAAAGTTAATCTATTGTAAAATTAGATTGTAAAAATGGACAGAGTTGCCACCACCTTGGGACAATGGTGAAGGACTCATGGTGTCAGCCCCACTAAATTCCCCAGTGGAAATCATCACAGTTATTTGTGCTTTCATTCAGCCCTCTGGGCTTCTTCCTTTGCAGTCCCAGTTGTCTCGTGGATGTAGGACCCTCCCTTTCAGCTCAACTGCCCTGAGAACACACTGCTTTTCCCTGATGGAGAAGCTCCCCCCGTGGTCTGAGTCTTAAGTGACAGAGATGCAAAAGCAGTTCCTAATCCAATTCTCCTCTATAATATCCTGCAGAAACAGAGCCATGAGTCCAGTAAAGAGAGGAAGAGGAGATAGGGAAATTTGGGTTGAATTGAAATAGCTCTGCACTTGCACTACTAGACCACCAACACCATGTGATGATGACCAGGACACCAAGTCAGTTAGAGGAACTGGTGTTTCATGGTGTCAAGGATACTTTAATTCATGATTACTAACCTATAAGCATCTCAAGACTATATTTCAAGGGGTGGGGCAGCAAAACTTTTGAAATGGATGCAATATTTTTTTCCTTAAGTAATAGACATTTTCCTAGGGAGAGGCTTTTATTAAAACTCTCAATAGGACCCACGCCCATAAAAGGGTAAGGAACCACGCCATTCCATCTTCATAATTTTTTATTTTATTTTGAAAGTTGATGTTCTGTTTCCATGTATGCAAAAGAGACAAAAGCATGTGCAACTCTATTCCTTGATTTTTCATTTTTTTTCCTCCCTCCTGGACATTCTATAATAAATGTACAGGAAAGAAATATAAAACGCTATCCAAACTCAGTTAATAGCTCCGAGAAATGCACATTCAGAGTGCTTTAAAATCAGGTTACAAATATAATTTTCAATTTGCTGGGGAGAAAATAGGAAGGAAGAGTCCTTTAGAATACAGAATAAATTCATTGCATGTACATTATCAGTGTTGGTTCATTATAATCTTTGTTGGCCCACAACTCAACACATCTTTAAGAAGAAGAAAGTGCACACACACACTCCCTCTTGATGATATTTAGGGGAAGACATACACACTGGGAACTTGTAGTTGAACTTGGGGAAGTAGAATTTCATCCCCTGGGACCATAAATATTTCCTCCTTTTGAGGTATTTTGTATCAATGTCAAGACCTGGCCCTGACAGTTTTCAGAAAATATGTCCACCTTAATTTGCAGCAAAGACTCATATCCCAGTCTTTGGACCACTGTGGTGTGTAAAGTCTAGAGTTTATAGGAGGCTACTTCTCTGTCTTTAAAATTCTGCATTTCCCACAACTGATTTTTATTATTTTGTGACATGCTGAAAGTGTTGTCGTGCCTGTTTTAGAAGTACCTGTGAACATGTTGCTTCTTGGCTACCTACTTGAAGAGTTTTACCCTTGTGGAGACTGGCCATTGATTTCTAGCAGTGTTGCCATGTCCATCTCACGCTTATCAGTATGCTTAGACTTCCCTCATCTCGCAAAATCCAGGGTCTCATCAACTGAAGCCATGGAGATAATATGACATCCAGTGGGTCTGGAGAATTTCAAAACAGAATTCCTTACTCGGTAGCCAGGAGGCAAACATGGAATTTATGATATGATAAGCTAAGCAGATGCAAAATGAAATATGGCAACAACAAACACTTTCCCACTCTGTGACTTTGATTATTTATCTTTTTGCTGTGCTACTTCATAGTCAAATGATAGTGCACTGGAAAGACCCAAATTCTGGTCCCCAGCTCTTTGTCCATAGCTTGAGAGCCTGCCTCTGTGAACTCTCTTACACTCATCTGTAGAAAGAATATGTTGTTACCTGCTCTGCTGACTGAATGTAGCCAGGGTGCAGAGGAAATGCAACATCAAATGTGACATCACTTTGAGAAACTTTTTACAGTCAAGTTGGATTGCATCTTTCATTGATAGAAACTCTCCCTCCATTTCCTAGTTCCTCTGAAGCCACAGTGGCTCACAGTTTTGGCTTTGGAGTCAGACAGGGCCAGGTGAGAATCCTGATTCACATGTGCATAACTTTGAAGAAGGCACTGCATGAGCTGAGCCCCTTCATCACCTCCTCTTTAAAATGGGAATAATGGTAGTTTGCACCTAACAGAGTTGGAGCATGGATTGAAGGAGATGATGCACATGAGGTCCGAGCATCATGCCTGCTGGCTTGTGCTCTGTGCTTGACAAATGTAAACTATTGTTAGGCTTCGAGTCCCTTTACCTACATTGTTAAGAATTAGAACATCCTGAGAGCAGACCCAGAAAGCACGCTACACCGGCAAGCTGTCATTTTAAGAGGAAATGGTCCAAGGTTTTCTGGCTAGTTCTGGATAATCACCTTCTATTATAATCAGATTGGATCTTCAAGTGGTGGCCCTATGCCAGTTTTTCCAACAGTTCTCAGTTTCCTGTGCCTTCCAGTGGGATTCAAAATATTTCACAATTCAACTCAAGAAATTTAGCACATCTTCAGAATAAATTATTATTGTCGTTAGCACCTTACCACCCAGGAAAGTCTGTAGAGGAACAGAATACCCAGAGTGAAACGCTACGTGTTGACCAGCTTGTGAGCACCAGGATGTGCACAAGGCTGTGCTTTTGTCTTAGATGTTCCTTTTTGCACACCAGAGCTAGAAGTGAGACCCACCTGATGGTGTTCGTTGAACTTGAAAGGAATGGAGCTAATGAAAATCCCATTAAACAGTTCAGATAGAAAGGCAGGGATGCCAGAATAGAGAAAAGTCGCAGAGGTGACACTGTTCGATAAATGGGCAAATGTAGCCAAGACATAACCTCTTACCGTTCCTAGCTTCCTTATAAAATGTGCCTGGCAATGAAAACACTCCTAACTTTGCATCATAAATAAAGATAAGTTAAAAGGGAAATTTATTGTGCTTATATCACAAAACTTCCTTTGGATGTAGTGATTTTGATCAACTTTCCTACCCAGCTGTAAATTAGGCCTCTGATTCTCCATCCACTCTATCACGTTTTTTCCTTGTGATTCTTGTTATGTGTGGTTTGGCACGCAGCAGATCCTTTCTACTTTACAGGTTTCCAAAGGTGATAATTTCTTGCATTTTACATGACTACATATACTAAAGATGAAGTATTGCTTTAAAGTACAGTTTTAGGTACATAGATTGCTTCATCCTTTTGAATAGCATTTTGGGCTGCTTTTCTATATATGTATGTGTAAAATATTTTATCTTTGAACCCAAACTAAAATTTCTTCCATGAAAGGGTCTTTTCATTATTTACTTTGAGATGAATGTCTTATGGATCCTTAAGGCTAAGCCTGGAAAATAGGAAATAATTCACTCTGGCTTGAAAAGGGTGGGGATTTCTTTGTTTCTTTTTATATTTATTCAGGAAAAGCTGACAATCGTCCCACATTAATGAACTACACCATCAATCACCGTGTTGACAATGAGCGGAAAAGCGAGGTATATGTCAGACTGACGGCATATTGCCTTTTTCAGTGAGGGCATGGCTGTTTATAGCACTTTCGTGGGCAAAATTCTTTCTGCACTGGAACAAGAATAGAAAGAAGCAATAGAAAGGCAGCCAGTGGAAAGAGCTTTATGTTTCCAGATTATGGAAAAAGTCATGGGGAAAAATTGAGAAATGTTTTTATAGTTTGTATATCTCCCTCTAGGACTTTGAGAGAAAACAAAAATCAAAACAGAGATTATTATTATTAGTAGTAGTAATTATTATTATTATTAATTTCTCACTTTATTTCACGGGGTTGTTTGCCCTTTCTCTAAGATCATAGCAAAAATATTTCAAAGATTGTGTACGTCAACTGCATTGGACCCCTGAGACTGGTATAGAAGTCGACGGGGAATGACTGGTGTTCAGCTACTCTGAGCAGCCACCATGGGGTCAGCACACATGCATGTTCTCATGGGCACACACATATGAAATGGCAATGGAAATGACTTCTGGGCTTCAGAAAGCCATAGGATTTTCTCCCATCTTTGTTCCCACTGTCCCTTTGCACTAGTTGGTAAGAAGAGGACTAAACTTTGTTGGAATTGTGTGCAGCTGAAGTGTGGCAAGCTGTCACCCTATACAGTCATGTGGCCATAGAACCCATGAAGAGAGGCCACCCTCACCCTTCTTCCTTTTTTTTTTTTCTTCCCAAATCTGAACAATTCTATGGCCAATGCAATGACTTGGCCAAAAAGAACAAGATGAAGGTAATATCAGCAGCTAGTAATTGGTAAGAATTTATTCTGTGTTCAGGATAGTGTAGCCATATTCCTTGTAAGGTGGGGATTCTCTTACTTTCACAGGTAGGAAACGTGGGGCTCGGAAGAATGCAGTGATTTGCACAGTCGTGTAGTTAACATGTGGCCAAGTCACACTTAGTGGGTCTCTCTTAACTGCACAGCCCAGTCTCTTCAATGCTATATCTCTGCTTTTAAAATCTTTCAGTCTCGGGGCTGGAGTTGAAGCTCCGTGGTAGAGCACCTGCTTAGCATGTGTGAGGCACTGGGTTCGATTCTCAGCACCACATATAAATAAATAAAATAAAGGTCCATAAAAAAAGAAGATAGTTTAAAAAAAATCTTTCCGTCTCAGGATCCTTTGGGCTCTTAAAAATTATTGAGGATCCAGAGATATTTTATTTATGAGACTTATCTCTATTGCTATTTGCTACATTATGAATTAAGATTAATTTTTTTTTAATATTTCCTAGTCATTGAAAAACAACAGTAGCTAACCCATCACATATTGATATAAATATATTTTTAAATGATTGATTAAACTCTATTTTCCAAAGCAAAATATTTAGTAAAAAGAGTGGCGCCATTTTACATTTTTACAAATCCCTTTAATGTCCAACAGGATTCTCATATTTGCTTCTACTTTCTGCTTCTGTATATCTTCTGGTTAGAGTATTTGAAGAAAATCCAGCTTATTAAATATATGTAGTTGGAAAGAGGAGTGTTTAATAGTTCTTTCTCCAATAATGGTGGATTTTTTTTTTTAATACTACATCAAAACTTTTTGAAAATGGTAACTTCTTAAAAGTTAATTGTGGCATAGAAGTTGAAACCATATTAATGAAGTATTTTTTTTTTGTCCTTTACATTTAATTTCATTGATGTATCTTTTATGTTCGGGCATCAGCCTCATTTTGAACTTCATGCTTTGGTCATTTGGGAAATCTTGGCTCGTTGGGTTCTTGTTCATTGAATTGTGTGACATGCTTCATTATACAGTAGCAAAAATTCATATTTATCCATGTCAGTATTGATCTCACCAGAAGTTATTCAGAAGCTGTCAAGCTCATAGTGGTAGATACGAATTTCCCAAAATTCCAGTTTTCATTCGAAAGTTTGAAATTTCGTCATTAGCTACTCATACTGTCAATTGTTCTCTCTCAAGTGACAGTCTGTCTTTGTTCATTTTTGAGAAAATGTTTGCCAAACACTCAAGTGTGAATGATGATCGTTTGATAGTTGTAGTCTCAATTAAAAGCACTCTTTTGCAAGCCTGTTCACACAGACGCACACACAAATGCAAAAACCCAACTAGTTTCAATTCAAACGGTGGTCCAGGGTTGGAATGACTGTACTCCTTTGACATGCAGCAGAAAGCTTTGTCTGTATTCTATACTTTGCTTCACGGATTAAGATGTAATAATCAAGATTTAATGAACTTAATATTTCAAAAAGTTTAATAAAATAAATAGTTTTACCACCTCATCAAGTGTGTTTTTAAGAGATTGGCTTTTAGTTCTGGGTGTGTTTGTATGTGAGCATCTGCTGCAAGAGAGTGACAGAACGGATACAATCCTAAGTGTGGTCTGATGCCCCTGCCTTCATTCGTGCAAGGCACTGCCTGCTTTCCCCATTTTTGCTTTTTTGCAGCATCAGTACAAATATTAGTCCAGAAGTATTATTGGGAAAAGAGTTGTGACCTCATCTCCCTGAAGGACTCAGAGACCTTCGGCTACTGCCAATCTGCATAACTCTCTCTCAGAAATGCAAGTGATGGATGTATGCATAACTTTCTTTAGCAAAACAGCAAGAAAAGCAAACAGTAGGAAAATAATTGGATATTTGTGTTCTTACAGTAAGGTTTAGTTCATATTTTCATATATATATGTGTTTGCAAAGACAGTTGCTTTGTTAAAATGTTGGTAGTTTTTGTTTCTTATTGAATCTTGGTGCTTCCTTTCAAATACAGAAGGGAAAAACCCACTCTGGATCTGTGGCTAGCAGACTTTTGAAGCCACTGGCGACTGCTGACCTTAGTTTTCACTTTTACCATGTCAACATTAGAACATACTAATTCTCTGTTTATAATCCTGAAAAATAGCTACTTGGAATAGATTTAAAATATTTGTGTCTAGTGACAACTTTTTAAGAGGCAAAAAACCACCAATTTCTCACGAATGCTTGGAAGCATTGCTTTTTTGTAACTGAAAACATCTCATGTTCCCTTTTAGCCAAGGGAGAGAAGGGCCTTAGAGACAGATGCTGTAACTACTTTAAGGAGTTTTTTTGAAAAACCAAACTAATTTTGAAAGTGGTATCTCTTAAAGAACAGTCATGTCCTGACTGAACTGAAGAAGCCTTGAGATTTTTATAGAAAGTCGTCATAAGGACTAATATTTTTGAAGTTATGTCTCTATTGTGCAGAATGACTATTGGTCATATTTCCTATTCTTGGGGTATTACACACACTTGGGCATTGTGGATGTCTCAGGCGGCAACATGGATGAACCTGAGTTGAGTTTCTGGATAAGAGCCATCAATATGGGTCTTTCATTCTGTTTCTTTTTCTGTGAGATTTTTTTTTCCCCTTTCAAAGAGAAAATGAAACACAAAAACTCTTGTGTGTGCTTGAGGTTCATTCACTGCAATCTGAGAAGTGTGGTATTTGGGCTAAGCCTTTGAAGCTTCCATGACAGAGAAATGCTTAGGGTGTAGGCACTAAATTTTTCAGGTTGTGGATATTTTTCAGTAGTAGGTGAAAAGCATGCATAATATACTCTGAGATCTGGCCCAGTTGGGGAATTGAAGTTCTGTTTGATCAAATCAATAATATTTCCCAAAGTGTGGTGGGTTACCAGGGAAAGCACTGGTGTTGGCCAGGAAGATGATTTTAGAAGACACACAAACAGTTTGATTTTAATTATTACATGCATACTTTTATGACTGCCTTCAGTTTACTGATTTCCTTTTAAAATAATTTTACTTAAGTGAAGTAGAGTCTGTTTAAAGAAGTGTTATGAAGTGAATGACAACGTGGTAGGTGGATTGACAAAATGATTTATGAATAATTGAAGTTTGAGGAAGTTGAAATCATTGCACATGATGAGTGCATTCATTTGCATATGGAACATTACCTATTAAGTGCCTGGCCTGGTCTAGCTTTTGTAGATTCACCAGTCAGTATTCAAAACAAAGTCCCTACTCTGTGGTGCTCACTTCTGGGTAGAGTCAATATGTAGTATAATGTCAAGTATTTAAGTGTTAGAAAAACAAAACAAGGTTAGGGGCTAGAACTTGAGGGAGGTGTTGTTCTAGAAAGAGGCTAAGGAAAGTCTTGACAAAGAATTTGGGCATAAACCATCGCGGATTGAGTTTATTTCACGTTGCAGTCATGCATTGGGTGTTTGGCTCTGAAATACAGATAAGACTGGTCAGAGGAAGCTCTGAATTGGGGAATGGAAGTCTTAGTTAAAATTTAATAAATGAAGCACAATGATAAGACATAGAAGGATACTTTGGAGTGAGGAGAAGGGAACGGGTGATCTAAGTGATGGGAAATGAGTTCATGGAGATTTCCTAGGGGAGGTGATTGTCCTGAAGTGAGGCTTTCAGGGTGAGGAGGTAGCAGGGGATGGAGATGTTGGAAGGGCAGGGCCACAGGCAGCAGAGGAAATAGCATGTGCATGGGCATAAGAGTTCTTGTGGGTAGCCCTGGGGAGGCATATAGCATCATTCACTGAATGAAAGGGGACGTGAGGAGAGCTTTGATGTGCAGACGCACCAGGGTCAAGACCAGGTGTGGAAGGCCAGTGTGCTGCAGTTGGGCAGGGCCTGTGAGGGACCCTGCGGGAGGCTTGGACGTCTTCCTCTGGGCTGTGGAGTTGCACTGGAGGGTTGTATGAGGGAGGTGATGTGTACTTCATTCCTAAACCACTCTTATGTCAGTTTTGGGGATAAATTTGAGCAGGATGAGGAGTGGCACTACAGAAACCTTTCTGGGGCAGTTGGAGAGAAGTTTGAGAAGATTCAGGAAGAAGTAATGGACTACAGAGGGTCAACTGGATTTGGCAGGATGAGCATCATTGGTGAATTTGAATCAGCTTAGTCTGTGCAGTGAGAGTGGAATCTGGATTTGGGGGCACTGAGGTGCAGATGGAGGTTGAGCATCTCTAGGCCTGTGTATTAGCAATTTTTAGAGAACCAGAAACCGTAAAACATTTAGCAGTGAATTATGGAGAATGCCAAGAGTGTATTCATAATGGGGCTGAATGTTCGGCACTGTTCATAGACCCAGCTAAGATGTCCCTCTGCTTGAACTCGGCTCTTCAAGAGTCCTCGTTTGGCTCTTTCCCAGGCATCCCCCCCTTATGGGGCAAAAGGTCCACAGGGTCACCCAGAACCTGCCCATTCCTCTAGATCACACTCAATTCTTTGGACCTAGGAATTTGCAGTTCCAAAGGTCCCGAGCCCTCTTTTAGAGGCCTGGTTTTACCTTCTGCAGGGGAATGGCTAATATGTACATCCAATCTTGAGGAGTGGACAAAGGGCTGTTCATGGAAAATGGGATGAGGAGAGGTATTGCCATGTGGGCATGGGTGTGATCAGACATGAGATGGAGGCCCCTTGGAATTCGGAATGGAGCTGGGGATGGAGGGAGATGGGTGGGGCATGGCTGGGGATGGTGTCCTTGCACCATCCAATGCTGAATGGAACTTAAAGACACCAAGATTTTAAAAATCAAACTTGACTTTTTGGGTTGCTGTGAAGGAATATTAAGATGAGAGAGATAACATATTTTATGTAAAGTGAGTTAGTTTTAAATATTTGGAAAACTAATATGTGAGCTTCTTTTTATTAGGCGCAGCCCTGAGTATCGTAATTCTTTGCATTTGTTGCTTATAAACTAGAAATATAGTAATAGTTGGTAGAAGTGTCCAGTTCCTATGAGATGGCTTCAGCCAGCTTTTACTAAATAGGAAGTATACTCAAGATATCAGTTAACATCTGTTTCACTTTCTACCTGTATTCCTTGACTTCAGTGTCCCAACAACCCCATACATAAATGCACATCCAGAGGGTAATTAAATCCATAATACATCCACACTAAAGGTACTGTTAGAAACCAGATTTGAAGAAAGCAGAAGTACCTTATCCTCGTCCCTTTTCGGGGTCAAGGGCAGGAATCACAACTTTCCAAATTCTAACTCTAGACAGTAACCTTTGTGGTTAACCTACAAAATGAGTATTAATGAAAATGTTTCAGAAAAATGAGGAAAAATTAAAACACAACTATCACCAATTTACCAAGGAAGTGTATTAAGAAATTATATGCTTACAAGTTATTTATAAAATCTTGGACATAGTTCTTGATCTGATTAAAACAATACTAAGTACTTCCAGAAAATTCCTTTCTAGATAAAAAGATCCAAGAAATCAGCATGATCATCAGATTTATCCAATAAAAGAAAGGGCGTAGGAAAGAGTGAATTCCAGATAAGTCCTGTGTAATACTCCTGAAAGCCATGAGGTCACCAGTAAATTAAAGTTGGATTTGGGGCCCAGAATCTGTTACGGCCATTTATATTCTCCAAGGCTGGAGGCCAGACTGCCAGAAGCAGGGCTGAGAGCCCCAGTGGGGCTGAACTGAATTTTTTCTTGCAGTTCTTTGACCTATCATCACAGCCCTGGAATCCAGGAGGCTTGACTAACACATTTCGGGGGGCTCTGTGCATCATGCCATAAAATTGCATTGCTTGTCTCTGACCAAAGATGAGATCATTTTTCTTAGCTCATGGTTTCAGGCAAGGGCTGCCCTACCCATAGGTGGAGTAGTACACAGTGAAGCAGGAGAGAACTAAGATTTTATCATTCGGCTCTCCTGTGCCAGGCGGGGCACTGGGTTCTTCCTTTAACTGTTCATTAATGCTCACAAGAACCCTTCAAGAAGGCCGGAGAGGTTAAGGAACACAGCCAAGCTCACAGAGCATAATGAAGGGCAGATGCTGAAGCCATGCAGCTGAAGCCCTGGAAAATGGTTCAGTCATCTAGACTCAGGGCTCAGAGGGGCCTGGAGATGTGCAGTCACAGGGTCCTTGTGATGTGCGCATGTCCCTACTGCTTGTACAGCTGTCCTAAGCCAAACATATGCAGAGTCCCCCTAGCCTGGATCTGCCACACTGCTTTAAATTTTGCTCTTTTCTGACTATTGCACATTGAACCATTGTCTCTTGCTACATAAAACATCACTCCAGGAAGATATTGCTATTCACATTATTTGGTGGCATTAGTAAGAATCTAATCACGATGCAACATTAGGAGAGAGGAGAAAAAGGGGAGATCCAGTTCCTGGGAAGGTCTTGGCCTACCCTTTCTCCAATCTCATACCACCTTCTCCTGTTTCCCAAATCTTTCCATTGGGGAGAAGATGATGTATGAGACTGAAGTTGTGTTTTCCTGAAGGCTTGGTCAGGTTATAAGAGGACACCTTTTTGGACAAAGCAAAAGAATAGCCAGCTAGCTTCTGTCAAGTGGGGTTACCAATCAAGGCTCTGTACTCCTGAGGACTGAAGTGCACCTCTCAGGTCGTTGACTCACTCTGAGATTGTTCATCCTGAATGAAACTTTCAAGAGTAGAAATGAGCTAGAAGAATGTGATTTCTAGTTAGGAATTTTTTTTTTTTTTTTCACGATGGGAAAAATCAACCCTGAATTTTCTGCATTATTAGTTTGAATTTTCAAAAATCAAAATAAACTAGGGGAATCATTATTTAGCACTGTCTGGAGTGGAGAATTGTTAATGAAAAAAAATCACCTATGAATTTTCTACCTTATTAAGTTGAGCAAAACTTTTTTTTTTTTTTAATTTTCATCCACTGGGTCCATTAATGTGATGGTATATTTGGGATTTTAAGGTAGAAATGAATTTCTGATTAAAAAAATAACCATTCAAATAGTGAAATGTAAAACAGTGATGCAAGATCAGTCACTCCTGTTATGAGGTATCAAGCTAATATGATCATAAATGTTAAAGTCAGACCAGAGTTCCAAGAAGTATCATCCTTTACTCAAAAAGAATGCAGGCAGCATAGCAGATTGTCACTAGACTCTGATGACAGGTGATACCTCCCAGGTTGTGCCAATCTTGCCTATGGTTGTGTTCCCAGGGCCCCTTATAACAAGCTATGTTCAGACTTATTTTCAATGGTAGATTTTGCGAGTGGAAACCTCCTTTGACTCCAATACCAAGAATTTAAAGATGCCAATGCTGGCTTGCTGAGTTTGGGCAAAGCCACTTAGCTCAATAACCAAATAATATCTCAAACCACCTTGGTCATTTTGCTTTTAGAAAATTGGATTGCTTTGTAATCTATCTGTGCTAGTTGGAGTTTCCCATTTGTCTTTCCTTGTTAGGGAAATTAAAGAGGAATCTCACAATCATTTAATTTAGTAGAGATGGTAGAGATGTAGCTGGGTTATCCCTGCTCTGAGACATGCCCACCTGCAGGAAGTGAGACAATGACCCCACCCATCCAGGGCTATGTGGCCTTCCTAGTGCCATTTCTCCTGCCTCTTCCTATGGGACAGAAGGTTCTGCTGAAGTGTGGGAACCAGCATGAGAATGAGAATGTTTCCCCAGGACAGGCTCACTCTTTGACTCATCTCTTCCTCCCTAGTTGCAGTAGAATTTGAGTTTCACAGTCCCATTTGTTTAATCCCTTAACCTCTTGGTTCTGATCCTGATCTAATTAAGACTGAGCTTGCTCTCAGGCTTGACTTCTGCTCATGGGTGATTGTGGTTCTCAACTTAGGCTTCAAAACTGGATACAGTCAGAGACAGTGGTAGTGGTAGTTGCTTTACACCTTGCAAGGAGCTTTTTCCTTATTGCATATTTATCTACTTACCTATTTATTTTATGTTTTGGTACTGGGGATTGAACCCAGAAGCACTTTACCACTGAGCTAGTCCTTTTTAATTATTATTATTTTTAAATTTTGAGACAGGGTCTTGTTAAGTTGCCCAGACTGGCCTTGAACTTGTGTTCCTCCTGCCTCAGGGTCTTGAATCACTGAGATGACAGACATGCACCATCATCCCCGATTTTTTAATGCATTTTAAATTCAGTATAGTCCTTTCAGTTCCTAAGATGAGTTCTATTCATCTCATACTACAGATGAGAAAGGAAGGCTCAGAGCAGTTTGAAAGCTTGCTGTTTAGCTAGTTGGTGTCTAGCTCTAAATATTTATTCCATCATTTTCTTTGCTAACCGTGGTGTTGCCCATCACCACTGCTATGTCTGTGAGTAGAATTTTTATCTTTATTTTCAGCTGGAAAACCCTGAGACTTTAAGAAACTTTTTCCCCTTGGTAATCCATCGATTTAGTGGCTGAGCCAGATACCAAGCAGAGACCTCCTTGTAGGTCACACTCAATCCCTAACAAGTCTAAAGGAAACAGTGGGGCCCTTAATATACCCCTTAGTGGAGATAAATCCTACAAAATTACATTTCAGCAGCAAAATAGACAACACAGTAATTTTGGTGTGAAATGTGCAAAGTCTTATTTACAGAACATCTCATGATGCTGCTCCCAGATGTCTTTTTAAATAAATTTTTAGTTACATGCAAAGGAACAGAAAAACCAGGAATATAATTGGTAAGAAACATAAATCTGTCCAAAAGAAAAAAAAAATAACAATTACAACAACTTGATGAGATATATATTTTCTCAGCATCAGCATAAAAGAAAGAACATTCTGATCCAGAAATGGTATGTAAGTAAATAAACTTTAATTGGTTTGACAATGCCCCTTTTCCTGGCAGTGCCAAGAATCCTAGCATTATAATTACATAGTTCTGGGCAGACATGTGGTTTCCATTAAGAAAGACTTGTGATTGACTGAGTTTCATGAGGCATGTCAGAAAAAAACACATCGATGTCTTTATAAGAGGGAAAGAGAAATGGATCTCAATGTATTTATAACTTCACAAGATATACATTCATAAATAGTTTTGAAAGGGCCTACATTTCTTTAATTCTGGTGAAAAAAATCATTAGGGAAAGCCACTGGGAGCATTTTGGCCTCCATTTCTGCATGAACACATCACGGTGACTGGCATTGAGGTAAATAGGATACCTTTCCTGGCCTTACAAGGATTTATTTAAGGGATATGGTAAGGAAAGTCTTAGTCGAATAAGCTGTTGCTTCATGGGTTTAAACATCCTCCTTTTTACCCTTTAACCGGTTTTGCCATTAACAAAAATATTTTTCGGAGTCATTCTCTGTTAGCAGGGTGTGGTGGGCTGAGCCAAGCAGGGCTTATGTTATATTCCTCCTCCCCCTCCCCCACCCAAACTTTTCAAAAGAAAAGGAAACAGAGACTTGGGGAAGTTAGCAAGCTGCTGAGGGTCTTAGAGCTAGCTAAATTGGATGCTTTTAACTTTTAAAAAGTGTTGCAAAAATGTTAGAGAAAGTTAGACCAAGCAGGCAGGGAGGGACATTTGAACCCTTGCCTTCTGCATATGCTAAGCTGTGCAGATAATGCAGATAAAACTTATGGAATGGTTGGAATTTGATGTGTAGAAAGATGAAACTAGGTGGGTTGGAGAAGAACAAATCTCCAATGAGAACATTTAAACCCAAATCTAAAGACTTGCCTTAATCACCTAAAGTGACTACAATATTGAATAGTTTATTTTCTGCTTTTGCATAAATACTTTTGAGATGACAAACATTTTTAGGTCTGCCAAATATTGTCATCTTTTGGCAATGTTAGCATCTCAGGCTTGATATATTTTCTTGACACCAGAACAATTGTGTGTGTGCATGCTTTTTCTTTTCTTGAAAAACATTTTGTCAAGAAGTAGTGGCAAAACATGTGGTAGTGTTTTTAAAAAGACTATCTCTACAAAGGCATCTCTTGCATAAAATATGAGGTGCTTTTTTTTTTAATTTTGAAAATGAACTAGTGACTGCTTCTTCAATGGAATGTCTAAAGTCGTTTTCGTAAATGATTCAGATATTTTTAAGTAACCATCTGGTATGCTGGAGTGGATCTGCAAAAATATTGTCAACTGAAATTAATGAAATAATGGCCTATGATGTCATCAATAATAAAAATAACAGTGACTAATAGCCACAGTTTATCAACGACTTACTACATGCCAGGGACTGTCCTCTGTGGAGCATATTTACTTAAAATTCTCAGTGATGCTAGGAGGTCGGGATTATTTAATCCTATTTTACAGATGGAAAAATTAAGATTCAATAGTACATTGTCCCAGATCACCAAGGTAGTAAATGGCAGAGCTGTGATTTACGACCTCTTCCTCTCCCCGTGATGTCTGTTATTCTTTCTGCAGACTTAATGTTAAGACACCTAGCAGATCCTATGACTGAGGCTGTGTTGGGATTCATTTGTGGAGTTCTCACACACCTCACTGACTCTTGAGATCAATTGGCTTATCAGTGTGGAGGAAATGGAAAGTGATGGATTTCATTGAGATTAGCCCACATCTGGAGTTAGATTTTTTTCTGACATAGAAACCAGGAAAATAAAGGGCTTTGAAGGACCACATGTTAGCAAGCATCATAATTCTATCAGTCTATGCTTTTATAGTTCTTATACAGATGTGAAGAGACATTCTTGTCTGTCCATTCTTCCTGGGATTCCCATTCAGAGATACTATGCATAGTCACAGACAGAACAAGGTGTGGGGAGGTTAGGGACTTGACTGAAGTCACCCAACCAGGTTTTGTTTAAGGTAAGAAGTGAAACTCTCTGATTGGGATCCCAGTTCCATGAAGAGCCACACTTGCTTCTCAGAGTCAAGCCTGGCTATTTCCCACGACTGTACTAATGTACACATGGCCATTCCTTGGTGTCACCACCTTATTTCAGACCTGTCTTTTATAGTCTCCTTCCAACCTAGCTTCCTGCCTACAACAGTTCTTCTTCTAATCAATTCCTGCACACTGCAGCCAGGGAAGCCTTCTTTTAAGTGCCTCTTTGGTTATGCCTCCCTCCAACAGAGGAACATTCACAAGCTTCACACCACCAGGATTGCTGAATGTCGTCCCCAACCCTTCCTGCTCTGCACGCAGAGCCTGGAGTACCTGGGATGACCAGTGTGCTCCCCGTCCAGCAGAACAGTGCTCTCCCGGTGTCATGGTGGTGTATTTCCGGTTGTCCCATGTGCACTTTGCAGCCCCCAGCTCCCCACCCGGTGTTGAGAATCCCTCCCATCCTGAAGGAGGAGGTCTGTGCTTTGCTTCCTCTTTGAAGCTTCCTGATCCATGTCTTCATTGTCCCTTTCAATGGTTCCTATGAAATCCTATTTCTTGTCTGGCTCTCTAAGATCACTCATCATTTTCACCTTGGACTCTAGATGTTTTTCCATGTTTGATTCCCCGTGCTGACATGGTTAGCTCTGGAAGCACCACAACATTTAGAACTTTGCATAGAAATAATGTGCCCTTGGCACTTAGCCGAGCAAATCAACAGATAGTGTTTAGAATGGAGAAAGAAGTGATTGTGGCATGTCTTGGATGCTGTTATAATAAATTAATACTTCTTGAATGAACAAGCATGTGAATGAATGGCTGTGATCAGCACTTGACCTCTTACAGACCCTTCCATCATCTTAAGAAGGGGAGTAAGAAGTGGAAGTTTCTAAGCAGTGGCTCCTCATCTTTTGTTCTTGGTGCTCACAGCCACTCAGCTGTCATGATCATGAACTGGGTTTGGAGCTGTACACAGAGGGAGAAGGACTCCACTAAGAAAAGCCACAGCCCCTGTTCCAGATTTCTGTGTGCTGCCGTCACAGGTCTGTCTGTGCTTGGCTTTAATTGGTAGTGGATTACAGTGATCAGAGTCACTATGCACTTGGCTGAGGTTTTCAAGAGCCTCACGGCCATTCGTATCCATCATTTGACGTGAAGAGGTTTGTGTCTACTTTGCAGTCTGACAAGAAATTGCCTATCACTTGCCACAGGAGCAACCATCTCCAGAAGTCTGTATTTGGGCCCCATCATGCATTTCATTAAAACCTAGAGGCCCAGCCCTCTGACCTGCGGATGGAGGAGGAGTTGGCAGAAAGCCCTCCTTTTCTCATTTATTCCTAAGCAAGATTCAGACCACAGAGTTCCAGCTGCTGTGATATTGAGGCTTGTGGCTCAGTTAAGTGTGGGAGCTGGGCAGGGGGTTTTACTGGGTACCAGAGAACCAGGAGTCCACGCATATCATGTGATATGCCTCAGAGCCTCAGATGCTCACTGGATATTTCAACCATGTTCCTCTGAGGTAAAGAAGAGGGTCTTAGCCTATAGTAGGCAGGACCAGTGGCAGCCAGAAGAAACGCAAAACTGGAGGGTTTTTTGTTAAAAGAGTGCAGGAGCCAATTCCATCAGAGATGCCAGCTGCTGAATGAGGCAGAGGGAGGGGGTCCCTTAGGATCCTTTTGAGAATTGAAAATTAGATTTTTTTCCTTCTCTTTGTATTATCCTGTTGGTTATATGTTGCCCAAGTCCAAGCCAGAAGGAGAGAAATGGAACAAAATGGTTAAAGTCGGCCTATATCCTTTGAATCAGTGAGGGGCCACCCTAACAGCCCATGAGCTCCTTAGTATTTATTTTATTATTGATATGTTCTGTAAGGCACACTCAGGACAATGGGGCCTATTTAAAGCCTCTTGGAATTGTAGCAGTTGATACAAGAGCAACCCTATCCACTCAGCTCTTCCCTTCAAAGACAGGGTGGTGAGTGTTATCAGGCAGGGCCCTGTGCTTACAAGCAATAGAAGCTGACTCTTGACAACTTAAGAGAAAGGGATTTATTGGAGACATAATGGGCAGGTTTAAAAGTCAGAAGGAGAGTTGAGTAATTAGGTGTTGGAGATGAGGATGTAAGGCAGCCCTGGGGACCTGGGTCATAGGAAGTAACTATCTCTTAAAATGCTACCAGCTGAAGGCCTGGGCTCCTACGATTTCCTCCCCTGTGTCCTACTATTTTCAAAATTTAGTGTCTAGGGAGAGAGTTGGATTGACCCGACTTGGTTATCAGTTCCCCTGTGACTGTGGAGAATGGACCATGGGAAGTTCTTGAAAGGAAAAGTTACAGTTATCAAGAGCAGATGGGGGGGATTGAACAGGAAAAATAACAGACATCTACCAGAATGGGTCAGACCCATGCAGATGGGCTACAGCTTTTTCGGTCTTTGTGAGCGTATGTATTCATTCACTCACTTATTTATTCTACCTACTTTGAGCATCTATCATGGGCTAGATAAAGTGCTTGATGCTGGAAATACAGTATTTAATAATTTAGTTGTCCATGCTGTAAAATGTGTTCCAGAGTCAGAGGAGTTGAGGAGAAGGCCTCCTCCAGAAGCCCTTGAAACACCATTCCCAGCTCTAGTGAGTCTAGGACATGACAGAAGGGCCCTTAAACCCCTGACCGTCCTCCAGGAAGTTCACATTTAACCATCCCAGCTTCTAGCTTCTAGTCATGCAGTAATTGCTTCTAGTAATTTTTTCTAAGTATTTATCCATGCAATTTGCAATTTATTAATTCCATCTCATTTATGTTTCTTCAGATGTGTTCTTACATCTTTTTTTTTTCTGGGCAGTTAGTTGTGTTATGATCCCTATTAAATTTTTAGATGCTCCTGGACACATATAATGTTTCTCCATTTAGTGGTCTTCCCTACCCACATCCTACTCAGACATTCCAGGAGAAAGCATAGGCTCTCATCTATCATATGAAGTAATTCCTGCACTGCCTACCTCATCAGGTTGTTGGGAGGATCAAATGAAATCCTGGATGTTAAAAGTGTTTGAAAAATTAAAAGTGTTCTTAAAGCACATAGAGTATTATGAGTTCATGACTTTAGGGTAAAGGGATGAACATGAGGTGTGATGACTTCAAATAAAGGTAATAAAATGATACCCATAGTAATCCATAGTTCAGTGTTTATTATACTGCAGGGGTGGTGCTAGGCTTTCCCAAGGATTATCTCACATCATATCCTCCCACTAGTGGAGTGGGAGACACTGATGCTGCTCCATCATGCAGGCAAAGAAACTGAGGCTTGGAAGAGTGAAGTAGCTTGACAAAGGGCACATGATTGATGCCCGAAAAGGCTGGATTTTCATGAAAATCTGTCTGTGTTATCTTCCCAACTAATTTAATTAAACATGCCTCTTAGTTCTAGGGTGGCAAGTTCACAGCGTATAGTAACATAGCGGCACATGTTGTAATCCCAGCTACTCTGGAGGCTGAGGCAGGGGAAATGCAAATTTGAGGATGGCCCAGGAAACTTAGCAAGATTCTGTATTAAAAAAAAAATGCAAGGGTTGAGGCTAAGGATGTAGCTCAGTGGTAGAGCACTTGCCTGGCACGTAAGAGGCAGTATTGCAATGGGTAGGAGGGGGGGAAGAGAATGCTAGACTCAGTCTTAACTTCCCAGATTGTCCTAACTGTGTGATATTATAAGTCAAGTTACTGAGTCTCTCTGACCCTCAGATTCCTTATTGTAAAATGAGGGCAATGATAGTACCTTATGCATAGAGGTGTTTATCATGGAAAATATATAAGAAAAATTATACAAGTAGTAATAATAACCATTAATAAATGGATGGTGAAAAAATTGAATTGTCAGGTTACAGAATCAGGCAAGGATTATATAAACCAGGCAAACACGATGAAATTCTAAGGAATTTCCTCCCTGCCTCCCCCAACCTCCCAACTTAGAGAAATCCCCCAAGTGATTAGCTCTCTGACTCAAGTTTGGTCCCCAGATGCATTTGGTATGATCTACTAAATATTCTTTAAACATTTGAATTAGATGTCAGCATCATAAAGTCAGCTTGCACATTCAAATCTATATATCTTATTTTTCTTATAAAACTGGAGAAAGTATAATAATCACAGGCTCACAGCCCTGCCTGCCAGCCTCCAGCTGTTGCTGATTGCACCTGCTCTCTGGATGTGAAGATGCTACCCTTCTGAGCATTCTTGTGGACTCTGGAGTTTGAGAGCCACTGGTCAGCCCAGGAGAGCTGGGGTATGAGATAGAAGTGTGTCTTTTTAATTAAAAGCCTCTAGTCCTGAATTGTACCTGGGCTTGTTCAGGGCTTGTCATCCGTGTTGACTTGCATCTGCCACACCTTGAGGTAGATAGCAGCCCTTGTTGCAAACCGAAGAAGGAGGAGATGAAAAGGAAAAGCAGAGGGAAAGGGACGGGAAACATGTTGTTTCTTAATTAATCTAGGGAAGGAGACAGGGGCTGGGAGCGACGGGCTGGCTTGCAGCTGGGCATTTATCACTTACGCTGTTGCCCCCTGACCTGAGGGCCCCTGCTGGACGGAAGAGCCAGGCTGCTGGGAATGGCTTTGCTGATGTGCTATTCCTGGGGTAAGTGGTTATTGATGAAGGGGCTTAAGTGGTATGTGGAGAACACAGCCCTGAAGCTAATGCTCTGGCCTCTGCTGGGCACTCCATCTCCGGAGCTCTGAGCCATAGTCCTCTCCACTCTTGGATTCAGGGACTGAACTTCATGAGACCCAGTGGTATCCGAGTTAAGGAATCATCCCTTCCTCTGCCTTCCCTTTCCCAGATGCAGGACTAAGATTTAGAAGCTGGGCTGTTTCTCTAGGACTCCTGACATTAGACTCGGATGCTTCTGTTTTAGTGGCTTTATTACTGATCCGAGGAGTAGAAAAATAGCACATTAATGGCTTTTGTGTGGAGAGTGGTGATTTGGGAGCTGTTATATCAGCAAAATTCAGAAAGAACATACAGACCCAGAACTTTGAAAGAGAAGGAGAGAAGGTTAATAATAAATTTTTAAAAAAGTAAAAGCAGGAAGTAAACAGACTTTTACATTTCTTATGTGCATTTTTTAGAGGAGTGTCAAAATTCAGAAGATTTTAGGGATAATTTCTCCCAGTGCTTCTTAATAATGGCCTTAGATTAGAATTTCCTGGGAATCTTGAAAACAAATATTGATGTCTAGTTCCTGCCACTGGAGAATCTGAAATAATTGGTCTGAGGTAGAGCCCAGGCATTTTTTTACAAGGTCCCAAGGTGATTATAGTGTGTAGTCAGGTTGAGAGCATCCATCTAACTCTCTCAGTTAATGGTCAAGAGAAGTGATGTCCAGTTACTTCCACACAATCACAGCGCTGGTCATAGGTAAACCCAAATCTGCACTGTTTTCTAGCATAGAGTTCTTTCTTGGATACAGTGTCCTGGCCAGTTCCATTCTTGTACCACCCCCCTGATTTTTGTCATATTCTTGTTGTCATCTGAACTATTTTCAAAAATAAATGTGCTTACATTGACTCACTCTTTAAACTTGAATTTATGTGAAAAAGAAACTTGGCAATGCTGAAGAAAATGGAAGTCCAGCTTCACCAAATCAGTTCAGGTAATCACCAAATACATGTGGTGAAAAGAAAGCAGTGTTGTCCTGTTGTAGCTGGACACTGTAGCCTGTGGTGATTCTGTTAAACATGGAGGCTGTCAAGTGTGAGGTGTTCAAGAAGTGCAAGCACCAAACGGAGATTCCTGCACTGACTTAATCAGAACAATTAAGAGGAAATTGAAAAGGAAACCACTTTCTCACTCTGTGTTTTGATGTTACTTAATGTTCCCATTGTATCACTAAAATTGCCCCTCAATGCACTGTTGGTACTTTTTCTTGCCTTTAAGGAGTGATGGCAGTAGTTATATAATAACAAAAAATGTTTGAAAGAAGATCAGATATCCACAAAATAGAAAAATAAAGCAAGCATCAACTCTGGTCATCAGACTTAGGAAACTTAGAGAATAAAATCTAGAAACCTGAAGTGATCATGAATACTATCGTAGAAACCAGTTTTCAAAGCAGGTGAGAATATTAGCAATTATAGTTTGGGCTCCCAATTGGCATGTTATGGTTAGTTGACTTTGTAGACAGTGGTCCCAACTAGAGAAGGGAGCTGAATTTAGGAGGTGATAACTTTATCCCATCTTTTTGGGGGTTCCAGGTATGACTTGGAGGCTTTATGAGATTCATGGGAAGTAAGTAAGCTCTTAATTAAAGAACTCAAGTATTGTCATAGTAACCAGCATTTTAATCTTATTTATTATTATTGAATTTCCATTCAAAGAGATGTAGTTCTGTTTTCTCTATTTGGTCATGCACGCACGCACGTGCATCTCCGGAGCTCTGAGCCATAGTCCTCTCCATTCTTGGATTCAGGGACTGAACTTCAGGAGACCCAGTGGTATCCGAGTTAAGGAATCATCCCTTCCTCTGCCTTCTCTTTCCCAGATGCAGGACTAAGATTTAGAAGCTGGGCTACTCAGATTAAGTGCTGAAATACTTTAAGATATTCATTTTAAAAGTGCCTATCCCAGACCTAGAACCTGTTCATGTAAGTTTTGCTCGAGCACATTCTCAGGCCTGGTCACCTTCTCCTTCCCTCCATACCCCACTTCTACCCATGCGTCCACATTCACTTTCCACATTATTCCCTTTGAGTTTCCAAAGGCATTTAGAGCTGATGGGGAGTCTTAGTCCTCCGGTCAATACTCTTTGATACATTTACCTAAATGGCATGTTCTTCTTCATGCCACTGCATCCACACAATAATTAAATGCACCTTCAAACAGTATTGAAGGTAGGTGGTCTTTGAGCTTATTGCTTAATTAGTTCAGGTTTGTCCTATAGTTTCCCATCACCATGGAATCAATACTACTCTAAAGAAACTCCTACCAGTATTGGAAAAAGATGCCTCTTGCCCTCCATGCATGGATGCAGTGGAATTCAGACTGTGACAGCAGTGGAATTAGACATATTGGAAATATCAAGTCAGTCATACTTTCAGAGAGCTTGATAGCCATCGTGTCTCTTCAAAACACACTTCTGTACACACAGAACCCCCTCATGCTTCCTTGGGGGCTGTTGTTTCTTCGTTCTTTCATGTCCTCCCTACTGCCTAAGACATGTCGTCGTCTTTCATGGTTAGTAAGAATTTCAACCCATGGAAAGATAGGGCTTTTTCCAGGCTTGCTGCCAAAGGGAACCCTTTTGCTATTTTACCACTTTCTGGGTTGTCACAATAATTCAATTGAAATGAAAAGCTGGTATTTTTTCTGACAAATCTCTGCCACATTGCCTAGAGAGAGGATGGGTTGAGGAGGGACACCCTGAGATGGATATCCAGGGCCTCTTAGATGAAGGGTGACATGTGGAATCAGGTGTCATGGTGAGGATCCTGTCTTAGTTTTGCCCCATAAGGTGACAGAGCATTCACCTATGGTTCCTGTCTCAGTTTTGCCCCATAAGGTGACATTGTCCCTAAGCAAGAGACCCCACCAGGAGGACTTTGTAGCTCCTATCCACTTGGTAGGTTGGATTTCCTTCCAGGGTCATTCTGGTTAAAGCACAGGGTGCTAGATGGAAGGTGTCTCTTATTAGGCCTCAATATGTATGTTTTCCCTTAAATACTTATGGAGTTGTATTCTCTGATTTAGGAGATCGTGGATATTATTAAGTTACTTTTAACTAGGGATATGCTTTCAAAAAGAGCAAGCTGGATCTGTGATTGAAAAATCCAAATGTTGCAAAAAATAATAATAATGACCTTCAAGTGAGTGCCTTGTCAATAGGAATTTTTGCTTTGATATTAATTCATTTAATTAACAAATATTTATCACATATCTTCAATGCAGCAGGGAATATGCTAGGATCTGCAGACCTTGCAGTGACTAAGACAGTATTAGTGCTCTCAGGTAGTGCAGCCTAATCTTGCTAACCTTTCACCCCCACTGCCCAACACGATCCTGACTTACAACAGCCCTTCAACACTTGATAGTTAATTCGAATGGAAAGTATGCCAAAGTGCCTCCTTTCCTTCTCTGTTTTTAAACTTTGGTCAGTCTGCATAATCTGCACCTTTGATTGAGCTTTACTGTGCAAATAATACTATTAGTAACAACTGTAGCAGCTAATATTTATTTAATAAATGTCAAACAATTTACATTCATTAGCTCATTGTCTCAGGGCACTTCTCTGTTTGACCTAGAATTTGTAAAAGTATTTCTAGGCATGATCTAAAACCTATCTATCTTTGTTACAGAGTTTTAATTAGTTTGTGGTTTGGTTTGGGCTGTTGTAATTTACTTTGACTCCTCTTTCCCAAGCCATACATTAACAATTAAATCCCACATCTGTACCTCATTTTAGGTACATAGTAGGTCCTCAAATAGGCTCTGGTTGAGTGAACTGCATGAAATTTTCAAATGGTGGAATCAGAAGCCTTATCCAGCTAGATCGTGAATCAGGTATCTCAGATCTTTAGAACAATGATTTAAAGTCATTGTTCGACCCTGTTTTCCTATGTGTGTCTACTGGACCTTTGATTGTTTTTTTTTTCTCTGTAAGATTCTTGCGGCAGTGTTTTGATGAAATATTTAAAACAAAACAATAGCAATTGTTCCAATTCTGTCCTTGCAGTTCTGCAAAGAAACTTGTGCTGTTTTGCTGGGAGTTTGTGGATTACATCATTATACAACAGCAAAATAAAACCTTTGAAAATACAGAACTCAGAGCACTAGAACATTTATAAAGTATTTAAAAATTAATTTTTAATGAGTCTTAATATTTTAATATTGTACTGGATCTTAAGTAAGAAAGTTGTTCTTGTTTTAGGCAGTGGTGTACAATATTACTTCATGGGATAACATTTAATTAAAATGCACTAATTTTTGTATTTGTTTATTAGCTTTATCCCTAAAGCAGGGACCTCTGCATGATTTTATGAAAAATGTAGATGAGGGTTTTGGTACCACTAATAAAGTGAAATTAAAGTAGGTAAAAATGTATGCTTTTACTTTCATAACTTTACAAGACCGAACTTTCAAATGTTGACTTGACATATAACAAAAATCACTTTTCAGTGAAAAGATTAAACTCCCATGAAAACAACCTTCTGTTTTTCTAATTTCCTTTGGCTTTATTAGGTTTTACATGATTTGTTCTTGTCTCAAAACATTTTCCCTCATTTCTGTAATTGCTGGAGTCATTTTGATGCAAGGATTTGCAGTGAAAAAAAAAATCCAACTCTTTTTTTCAACATTTGGAAATAGTTACCCTCATTCAGTATAGCCACTTTGAGTACTGATGTAACAAATGAGAAACACCTTATTGCATAAAACATATTCTTTGCTGATTTTGCTTGCTCTTAACTTAGATTTTACGCTCCTCAAGAATGGAGCCTGTTTTTCTGAACTTTGGTTGCAATTTTAAACATCCTTCATATTTTAGAAATTGTCAATAACATTATCGCCTTAACCTTATGATTTTGAAACTTTTTAGCGTCGTTTTCTTTTCTAAAACACTACTTAAATCTCTTGATATAGTCATGGAGAAGAAAATGGGAAGGAATATCATACTCTGGTTTTCCAGAGCTTTATTCAAATGTTCTAGATAGCAGGAAGCAAATACCTAATGTTTTCAACTCTTCTGTGTGCCATGGGTAGACCTGCAATAACATCATGCGTCCATGTTTCTGACAGAAAAAGAAAACAGATTTAGAACGCATTGAAAGGGGAAACTGCCCTGAGATATTTTCTCTCCATTCTCCTTTTGCTAGTTATTTATATTCACACTTCCTCACTTCACTACATTCCTTAGTAAACAGCTTGCAGGGGGGTTGATGTTTGTTAATGAACTGTCAATAAACACATGTTCTCCCTGACTTCTTAAAGAAGACTGTTTTGGGGGCGAGTATGCTGGTTTCCAATTCCTGTTCTCGCAGTGGAGACAGAGAGAGGCATCTTGGCTGGGACCAGCTTTGGAGCTGGGCAAGCAAGGCTCGCAGTCACGTGGGGGAGGCACCGTCCTGGTGTGGGGAGGAAAGTGGCAGATTTTGATAGAGAGCATGCCAGCAGCTATTAGGAGGAAGTCGGGAAGTGTTTGGAAACAGGGCTGCTAGCATTCCCAACAAAGCTGGAGAAGTCTCTCAAAGAACAAAAGAACACACACCCAGGGCAAGGACTTTCTTGTCTATTGACATGACAGATATAAAGTGAGTGAGAGGCTGGCCCAGGTTTGGAGAGGGGACAAATAATAACATCTTTGTTGAAAGAAAGGGGGTCCAGGTTTTTTTTTTTCTTTTCTTTCTACTGTTCTTATTCTGTCCTTGACTCCTTTTTTCTCTCTGTAGCTAAATACCTCCACTGAAGTATCTAATGAAGTCCTTCTGACTAGAAAATACCAACAGGGAGGAACCTCTGTCATTTCAAAACAACACTTCTTTGCCCACATGAGCCACCCACGTCAGCTTGTGTGGGCAGAGGGGCGTCAGGTGGGCACAGGGTGACAGTATCAGAAGCTTGCCCTTTTGTTGTTGGACCTAAACTGCACAGGAGTAAGAGAAACTTAGAACAGTTTTTAACCAAAACCATTTATACTTTAATTGCTGTTATTACTACTTTCTATTCATTTCAGGCAAATTGTCCCAGGACAATAATTCTGGAAATTTTTTCTTTGGTTAAAAAAAAAAGTTGAATTTCCCAGTATCCTTATCTTTTTTTTTTTTTCCTTAAAAATTTCATGTATTGTTAGGGAAGAAAAGTCTAGTCTAACTCACAAATGCATCCTTATTCTCATGTATATTTGATACTGGCCCCAGTCTAATCTGATAAAGTGCACTTTGCCTGTGGTGTCTTACAATAAGCTGGCTGCATTAGTGCCGGGAAAAATCAATACCGATTTATAATTTACCATCGCAAAAACCTATCACTTTTTATGACCCTCCATCCTGGCTCATTAATATTACATTAAAACACACACACCCACTGCAACAGGGGGAAATTGTAGCTTGTCAGGTTTACAGCCATAAAGAAACCTTTAATTGGGCTTAGTTTGGGAATTCAGGCACAGATTTTGTTTATTTGTTTTATTTTTAATGTACCATGTTTACCTTGGTGGATTTTAAGAGAATGTATAATATACCTTTCTGTTTCTCTGAAAAGATAGAGAAGGCACATCACAGAAATTCCAAGATATACTTTCACATAGCTCTCAAAATAATAGACATTTTAATAGTCCCTGATAAAATTCTCTGGTCTCCTATGGTCTCTTTCTCACTTTCTTCTTTTTTTTTTCTGTTCGTGTGAATGTGGGATATCTTTTTCTGCATTGAGATATTGCAGCTGATGGTATTTCTCTTATCTTTTTGGTTTGTCATAGTTGATATTTATCCCACCCCCCAGCAGATCACGAAGAAGCTAAAGGCCATCTTTTGCATTGTGTGTCTCCCAAAGAAAGAAAGAATGCATATTTGATTTTTCTTCCACACTGAACGGAGACTATCACACTGACCCTGCCCGGAAACCGAACCACTTCTCCTAGTGCTTGGTATTCCCCAGCAGAGAACCATAGAACTGTAGACAGTGTGTGTGTGTTTGTGTGTGTATGCTTGTGTGTGCATGCACGTGTGCATGCATGTGTGTGCTTGTGTTCAATTCTTTCACCTTAAAGAAGCCCCCAAAGGAAAATTAAACAACAGTCTTTGCTTCATCAAGTCTATTAAGCGGCTTTGCCCTCATGTGTTTTTCGACTTAAAAGTCTTATATCTAAATTCTTTCCAGATAATGTAAAAAAAGAAAAAAAAATGATGTCACTGTTTATGTTGGCAGCAGCCAGGTGCTCTATTTATTTCGTACTATTCAAATAGTTTCCAGGGAATTTTTCCTGTTAAAATCACGAAGACCCGACCTTACCAGTTGGCTTTGCCCCCTCTCCCTGGCTGCCTTCGAGATGAAGGCTTTCTGCCCTTCTCAGAGCCAGGCAAAATGAAGTGCAAAGCCGACCCAAATAAATAAATAAATAAGGAAGGGGGAATTCGGTGTGTTCTCAAGTGTGCAGTAGATCCACACCATGCAGCAAATCCATGTCGTGATTGGGTTTTTAAAAGACGTCCGCCTCTCCCCTGACTGACAGGGCCTATTGATTTTTTAGGTTTCTGCCGTCATCGGTTTCCAGCCTCACAGCGGCCGCGTGTCGGGGGTCAGGGCGCACCGGGGCGCAGTGAGCCAGCCCTCGCCACTTCCCCAAGTGAAGGGTTGCTGAAAGAAAATCAATCATGTCATAAGTGAGAAGCATCAAAAATTTTCCCCCTGTATGGCCAAGGCCCATCAGCCTGTCTCCACTCAGTAGCTAAGGTTAGGCATCTGTCAAGTCAGACTAGGTGAAAAGTATTAGAGATGCCAGTTAACCCATGGGTAGGCTGCAGAGGCGTGAGGCTGCCTCTCCCCTTTGTCTGGCCATCCGGATGACAAGGTTGGCGTTTTCCGCTTAATTTTTGAGCTGGAATCACCCACTTTCTCTCCATTTAGCCTCTGTATCACTGGGGCCTGAGACCCTGTGTATTTATAACTACTGGACTCAAAATGGATGCTTTCCCTGTGCAGCCCACTGGGAGGTCTGCGCCAGTTGTGTTTCCACCAAGTTGCAGAATGCGTTCCCCTAAACAGCAGACTGTTTGCCACTCCTTTCCTATCTCGCTTTGGAAACACACATGACACCAATAAGTTTAGTTGTGAAATTAATAGTGCACGTCACATGGTAGAAATTTTATTTGGCTGCTGTTCTGATGTGTCTGGACTGGTAGGTCACTCAATTTTCTTTCTGTTCAACTAATTGGAAGAGCATACCTTTTCATTTCTCAGAGAAATGATCAGGAATGTGCTGTTCACTTCAAAACTCTTTCTTGGATTTTTTTAGAGTCCAAACTTACATAATGAGATTGTAGGGTCTGGCAAAAAAGAATCCTTACTAAATGTCTTGCTTGAAGAACCCTTTGACAGATACCTTCTAGTTCTCAGTTTGGTCATTTGCTAGAGTACAATGATAGGTACCTTTCAAAATATAGATCATTGATTAGGTTTTCTTTGGGAAAATAAGAGAATTTGATTCATATATTTTAGATGAGATTTTTTTTTTTAAATCAATAAGGCTCACATTGATAGTTTTGTTTGCATGTTTGGTTTGGACAGGAAGGGTGGGAGGAACTGGGAGTCTGGCTGCTCTCACTGTGTGGTCACCTCTGTACAGGAACTTTCAGGCATGTCTCTGTTGGTTGATGCTGGTTCTATGACAGTCACTGTCATTTTAAGACCAGCTTGGAAACTGCTGAAAGGGCTTCTCTCTAGGAAATCTGCAGGAGGAGTTCACTTGGCTGTAGGGGCAGATTTTAAGGTCTCTCTGTTGGCTTGGGAAGACCACATTAGGAACATTAGAAGAACCTGAACATGAATTGAACTGAAAGCTTTGTTGTAACTTTCCATACCTAAATTGACATTCACCACCTGAACCAAGATGTATACTCACTAATAAATATTTTAGCTCTCTATGCCTCAGTGATTGCGCTGGCCATTCCATACAGATAAAAAGACAAAATGTTTCTTTAATCAGTACTGTGATGTGAGACCGTTAAGGTAATAGTGCTTGAAACTATTAGAATCTCAAAGATATTGACTGGCTTGCTTTTGGCATGGCAATTATAATTACATTTTTAGGTTACATTTTATGGGTTTATACTAGTTATTCTAACATAAAAGAAATTGCTGTCCAGAATTTTAACAGAGTGGGGAATGATTGAGGTTGAAATGCTCAGCAACACAGGCATGGGGGCTGCTAATATACGATCTAATTGTGATCAATACTTTCTTCTCTAGTTTCTGTAATGACAAGGCCTTTGCAATAAAAACACTACCATCTTTTTGAAATCCACAGAATGATAAATGACCCAGGCCAACTTGGGGGGGAAAGTGTAGTGTATTTTACATTCCCAGTGATTTATTGTGGGTTTGTACACATAGCTGGTATGAAATCAAGCTCAGGAAAAGGAGGAAAAGTACCCAACAAAGAAATCCATTCTGCCTGAAATGCCTAGGTTTAAGTCCCATTACCATTGATGTGAGCTAAGTACTCTCATCAAGAGGCTTAGGAGCCCTCGAGTATTTAGATTCTTTTTGTATCGTTACAGGAAAGGGGGGAAAGCTAACACAATGAACCACTACTTTGCAATGTATGAATGGCTAGGTCAGCCAAACTCATGTGGAACATAAAAAGGACCAATTTGATTCTGTCTTGACAATAAATGAAAGCTTGGCTTTGAAGGTACTCTTAGCTGGGTCTATTTGCTTTCTGAGACAGTCTGTTGGGCAGGCGCTGGGAGGCAGGTTATTTGAGGTGTAAGAAAAGAAATCTGCTCGTTTCATTAACTATTAGGGACTTAACTTCCTTTACTGTGAAGCTGAGTCCAATCATCTCAGACCTCCTTTCACCCATACGGGTGTACATTGCTGTCCTAATCAAACCCAGCTGGTCTTTCAGACCAGACAGGTAAAGTTTGTGAGGAAGCCCAGTAGAGATTTGCAAATTCTGTATTGTAAAAAATGTGAAAAATGTGTCCACCGGAGCCCCCTTTCAATTCCCACCCCCAGTTGTTTATGTCCAACAGTGTTTCTCACGTGGTTGTGTTTAAGTTTCTTCATCTTTCTGTTTCCGACTTCCTTTTGTAAGTTGCCTGTGACATTTTGCTTCAGGCCAGAGCCTAGCATATAATATCACAGATGCCTGATATCTTCCTATTTTTCTTTCCTACTTTACCTTCAACCTTTCTTCCTTTCTTTCTCTTTTTCTTACTCCTTTTTTCTTTCATTCCATTTCCCAGTGTTTTCTTATAAAACCCAAACCTCTCTTGTTTACAAAGAGTTGGGGGGAAAAATACAAAGCCATTGTGTAGCATTTACAACATTAGGGCTAATCTAATCTATTTGTCTGCCATTCACCAGATCTGGAATTTTTCTCCTATTAATCAGAAAATATCCCATTTTCTTGCCTTAGCAAACCCAGCATACAGCAACTCCTGAGTATATTCAATTGTGTATTTTTTGTTTGTATGTCTGTTTGTTTTGGTCAGGATGGAGGATGGACACAGAAGGTGCAGGACACTAGGTTTTTATGTGAGATCATTAATCATTTCTTTCCTTGGGACAGAAGGGATAAAGAATATTTTCCCCTCAAATATCCAATTCATCCTATCAGATTTCCCAGTGACTTTTCCTACCAAGGTCTTAATGCACTACTCTTAGAATGTCTCATCAGTGACCAGAGCTGATGGGGTCTTTGAACATTAGACAGTACCCATTAGTCAAGGTCCCTGGGCTAGCATCTCTGGATGGCATTTTCTTCTAAGTGTGCCATTAGTTAGTATAATGGACTGGTGTCTGTCAGCCTTTGGGGCAGGACAGAGAGGCACATCCAAGACTCTTTGTTAGAAGATGGGCTGTCTTTTTTTCTCCAACCTGGAAACATGTTCCCAGCAACATTTTTGAGCCCTTGAGAGACAATAAATGTTAATGGTTTCAGTGAAGTCTTTATGATCTCCCAGGTCAGGAATCTTTTTTTTCCCCCTTAAAGTCTCAAATATGGATTTACAAAATACTCTTCAGAACCATTATAGTCTTTTGGGTAAATAGTTTTCATTTTAAAACATTTTTATAATACACAGATTTTAAAGTGTTCTAAATATGTATTTTTACGATTGATCATGACAGCTCCTTAAAGAGCCATTATAGCCTATCAGGGAGATAATGTGTGTGTGTATTCATGAAATTGTCTACAAAGAAAACCATCTCAAGGCTGTGTATATTTCCAAAGAGGATTTTTTTTTCCTCACCAATAAACTTGGAAAAATTATGCAAAATGATTGAAATTTAGGCACATCATCAAAGTGAGACAGTTCAGAGTTGAGGATTTTTGCAGTGCCTCTCAAGTGGCAATTGAGAGATTCCAGGATATGAAAGATCAGAAGTGCTGGCTAAGCTGACTTGAGCAATGAATGTAGGTTACCAAAGGTTTGGGTGACTTGCCAGACTTTCTGCCTCAAGCCTGCATTCCTTAAAAGACAAAGCTGTGATTTTATTGGGCTCTCTGAACCAGAATCACACAGAACTGGAAATCAGTCAGAACGGGGTAACTACTTGTTGGTTTATTCAGACTTATTGAATGCATCACTGTACTTGGGATTAGAGATAGAGAATCAGCTGCATTTATGCACTTGGGGAGCATGCAGACATGCAAATAAACTCAGATTCTACAATTGGTAGTGGCAGATTCTAAAACAGAGAGCAAAGGAAAGGGAACCTCAGCAAAATGCTTAAGGAATAAGAATGGGGTTTCTGTTTGTAAGATCTGGGTGTCTGTAGGTTGCCTGGGGTGCAAGGTGGGTAGCATAAAAATGAAGGGTGTTGGTCCAGGCAGGAGGAATCTAAAGATGACAACCATGACAGTGACCAATGACTACTACCACAACAATTACTAGGAATTATTAAGGCTTTCATGATACACTTAAGAATAACACGTGAATTAACTTTTACTTCCTAAGATAAATATTTACCTTAATCTGCTAACGAATATTAATTGCATACCTTCTCTGTGTTAGTAACTCAGGATGTCATAATAGGGTCCTGTTCTCTTGGAACTTTTTATAGTTAGTGGGGCTAACTAACTATAGCTCCTGGAGCTCAGGCATTAAATTTGAAATCACACACATAAAGGTGGAATCTACAATGTGGTAATTTCATAAATGCAGGTGCAGGGGAACACCATACATTTGTCTGGCTTGCTGGATCTCCCTAATGGAGGTAGGAGATGTATGTGTGTGGTGGTTTGACCTTGTGAAGGAGGTCAAGGAAACCTCTGAGAAAGTGGTAAAGAAAGAATTGAGGTTAAACAGCTGAAAGGGGTGGCATTGGGGCGATAGGGTATAAAAGAATGTTCTAGAGAGAGAAATAGGTTATGATGAAGAAAAGAAAAGCATGGAAGGGAGGCATCAGGGGCCACGTTTTGGACCCTGTGGGCCACGTGAAGGTCTTGGGCTTTTACCCAGAGTGAGATGGGGTGCCACTCAATTTGGATGACAGTGCATCCTGTTCTTTTAAGACTCATTTAATGACTTGGTGAACATGTTCCTCACTGCCTGAAAATCTTACTCACCTTCTTCCTTTAATTGGGTATCCCAGGTCTCCTGGCATTTGTTGCAACTTGATTTTTTTTTTTTTTTTTTTAAGAATGGCTTATGTGTCAGGTCTGCTAGCAGGAAGGCGTTTTAAGCTGACCTTGATTCATAAAGATGTGGTTTGGGAACAGATCTATCTCACTCATTAAAGATCTGCTTTGATAACTCCATTGCTAAAATTCTATTACCCCTTAACTATTTGTCTAGTTATGTGCCGATTGTGTACCCAAATATGCAAGGCAGTGCTGTGCACTCTGTGGTGGGGTGGAAGAAAGGAAATCAGCAGTGGCTTGAGTGACAAGATATCCAGCTGGGAAGGAGAAAGACAGGGAGGGAGGAGGGCAGCTGTGAATGCAGATTGAGGTGGCCAGGCAAGACAATGGCCTGTCATGATAAGCACCTTTCCACAAAGGTCAGCAGCCCATCATGGAGACTCGGCTCCCACACCTTGGCTTTTGTGTAAGCTGGAGTTTCATTCACTAAGAAGCCAGTGTGCTCTGTGAGGGGGAGGTGAAAGATCATGGTGGCAATTAGCAGGATGATCATAAAAGAAATACTAGGTTATCCGCATCCAAATTCTTTGTCACCCATGCATTAGCATCCCTATTCTGTTTCCCTTTCCAGCATTAGGGTGGTATTCTTTGATATTAATCTTTCATATGAGTCTCTCAACAGTAGGAAGCAATTTCAAAGTGGACATTAGATTCTCTGGTGAGAGAGCTCTTGAAGGTTAATACTGAGTGGGCGTTGGTTTGCTGGGCTTTTTAGAGGACACAACAAAAATCCTCTGATATTTAACCTCCTCAGGCTTTGGGATCACTTGTAGTGTCTTTGCTTGTGATTCTTTGGCCACTTTCTTCTTGACAGCTTTTATAGCATTTGTTCCAGAAAACAAAAAGATCCTCGGGAGGCTGGGGACAAGCCCTCCTTGATTTCTTGTGAAAAAATGATTTCATAGGAGGCCTCAGGTCTTATCCTGAGATGGGATGTGTCTAGCAAGAACACCCCAAGGAGGGAACCCTTGAGAGCTCATACTGATGGGTCATGGAGCTTAATGTGGCAAAATGATTTCATTCATTTTTTTTTCTTTTTTTTTTTTATTGGTTGTTCACAACATTACAAAGCTCTTGACATATCATATTTCATACATTAGATTGAAGTGGGTTATGAACCCCCAATTTTACCCCAAATGCAGATTGCAGAATCACGTCGGTTACACATCCACAATTTTACATAATGCCCTATTAGTAATTGTTGTATTCTGCTACCTTTCCTATCCCCTACTATCCCCCCTCCCCTCCCCTCCCATCTTCTCTCTCTACCCCATCTACTGTAATTCATTTCTCTCCTTGTTTATTTCCCCATTCCCCTCACAACCTCTTATATGTAATTTTGTATAGCAATGAGGGTCTCCCTTCATTTCCATGCAATTTCCCTTTTCTCTCCCTTTCCCTCCCATCTCATGTCTCTGTTTAATGTTAATCTTTTCTTCCTGCTCTTCCTCCCTGCTCTGTTCATAGTTGCTCTCATTATATCAAAGAAGACATTTGGTATTTGTTTTTTAGGGATTGGCTAACTTCACTAAGCATAATCTGCTCTAGTGCCATCCATTTCCCTGCAAATTCTATGATTTTGTCATTTTTTATTGCTGCATAGTACTCCATTGTGTATAGATGCCACATTTTTTTTATCCATTCATCTATTGAAGGGCATCTGGGTTGGTTCCACAGTCTAGCTATTGTGAATTGTGCTGCTATGAACATCGATGTGGCAGTATCCCTGTAGCATGCTCTTTTAAGGTCTTCAGGGAATAGTCCGAGAAGGGCAATAGCAGGGTCAAATGGTGGTTCCATTCCCATCTTTCCCAGGAATCTCCAAACTGCTTTCCAAATTGGCCGCACCAATTTGCAGTCCCACCAGAAATGTACAAGTGTACCCTTTTCTCCATATCCTCGCCAGCACTTGTTGTTGTTTGACTTCATAGTGGCTGCCAATCTTACTGGAGTGAGATGGTATCTTAGGGTGGTTTTGATTTGCATTTCTCTGACTGCTAGAGATGGTGAGCATTTTTTCATGTACTTGTTGATTGATGGTATATCCTCCTCTGAGAAGTGTCTGTTCAGGTCCTTGGCCCATTTGTTGATTGGGTTATTTGTTATCTTATTGTCTAATTGTTTGAGTTCTTTGTATACTCTGGATATTAGGGCTCTATCTGAAGTGTGAGGAGTAAAAATTTGTTCCCAGGATGTAGGCTCCCTATTTACCTCTCTTATTGTTTCTCTTGCTGAGAAAAAACTTTTTAGTTTAAGTAAGTCCCATTTGTTGATTCTTGTTTTTAACTCTTGTGCTATGGGTGTCCTATTAAGGAATTTGGAGCCCGACTCCACAATATGTAGATCGGAGCCAACTTTTTCTTCTATCAGACGCAGAGTCTCTGATTTGATATCAAGCTCCTTGATCCATTTTGAGTTAACTTTTGTGCATGGTGAGAGAAAGGGATTCAGTTTCATTTTGTTGCATATGGATTTCCAGTTTTCCCAACACCATTTGTTGAAGATGCTATCCTTCCTCCAGTGCATGCTTTTAGCCCCTTTATCAAATATAAGATAGTTGTAACTTTGTGGATTAGTCTCTGTGTCCTCTATTCTATACCATTGGTCCACCCGCCTATTTTGGTACCAGTACCATGCTGTTTTTGTCACTATTGCTCTGTAATATAGCTCGAAATCTGGTATCGCTATACCACCTGATTCACACTTCCTGCTTAGAATTGCTTTTGCTATTCTGGGTCTTTTATTTTTCCATATGAATTTCATGATTGCTTTATCTATTTCTACAAGAAATGCCGTTGGGATTTTGATTGGCATTGCATTAAACCTATAGAGAACTTTTGGTAATATTGCCATTTTGATGATGTTAGTTCTGCCTATCCATGAACAGGGTATATTTTTCCATCTTCTAAGATCTTCTTCTACTTCTCTCTTTAGGGTTCTGTAGTTTTCATTGTATAAATCTTTCACCTCTTTTGTTAGGTTGATTCCCAAGTATTTTAATTTTTTTGAGGATATTGTGAATGGAGTGTTTTTCCTCATTTCCGTTTCAGAAGTTTTGTCGCTGATATACAGAAATGCCTTTGATTTATGCGTGTTGATTTTATATCCTGCCACTTTGCTGAATTCATTTATTAGTTCTAGTAGTTTCTTTGTAGACCCTTTTGGGTCTTCTAGGTATAGAATCATGTCATCTGCAAATAGTGATACTTTAAGTTCTTCTTTTCCTATTTTTATGCCTTTAATTTCTTTCGTCTGTCTAATTGCTCTGGCCAGTGTTTCGAGAACTATATTGAATAAAAGTGGTGATAGAGGGCATCCCTGTCTTGTTCCAGATTTTAGAGGGAATGCCTTTAACTTTTGTCCATTCAGAATGATGCTAACCTGAGGCTTAGCATAGATAGCTTTTACAATGTCAAGGTAAGTTCCTGTTATCCCTAGTTTTTCTAATGTTTTGAACATAAAGGGATGCTGTACTTTGTAGAATGCTTTCTCTGCGTCTATCGAGATGATCATATGGTTCTTATATTTAAGTCTATTGATGTGGTGAATAACATTTATTGATTTCTGTTTATTGAACCGTCCTTGCATCCCAGGGATGAATCCTACTTGATCATGGTGCACAATTTTTTTGATATGATTTTGTATTCGATTCGCCAGAATTTTATTGAGGATTTTTGCATCTAGGTTCATTAGAGATATTGGTCTGTAGTTTTCTTTCTTTGAGGTGTCTTTGTCTGGTTTCGGAATCAGGGTGATGTTGGCCTCATGGAATGAATTTGGAAGAGCTCCCTGTTTTTCTATTTCCTGAAATAACTTGAAAAGTGTATTAATTCTTCTTTAAAGGTTTTGTAGAACTCCGCTGTATACCCATCCGGTCCTGGGCTTTTCTTGGTTGGTAGTCTTTTGATGGCTTCTTCAATTTCATCCATTGATATTGGTCTGTTCAAATTGTGTGTATCCTCCTGACTCAGTCGGGGCAAATCATATGACTTAAGAAATTTATCGATGTCTTCACTATCTTCTATTTTATTGGAATATAGGTTTTCAAAATAATTTCTAATTGTCTTCTGTATTTCTGTAGCATCTGTTGTGATATTGCATTTTTCATCCAGTATGTTAGTAATTTGAGTTCTCTCTCTTCTTCTCTTCGTTACGTTTTTGTTTCTTAGGCATCTGGCTCCCAAATCTACTTGGCTCTTTACAATCCCTCATTCCACTGTCCACAAAGAGCCATAATTCACAGGCCTCCTGAGGATGGTGGGGGAAAAGAGTATCATCACTCACTTGATAACTTTCCTCATCAAAATTCTGGGTAAATATGAACTCAATCTTGCAAGAATCAGGCTAAGCATTGTAAACTCCACTTGCCCAGATTTTGTTATTCCCCAAATAGATTTTTGAATCCATAACAAAGGTACTTAGCATTATAGTGAATTGAAGGTGAGGAGACGTGATAGGATACCCAGTGTCACCACCCACCCTCCACCTCAGGAACAGAACAGGAAGCTCCTATAATCTACTCTCTGGTGCTGTGACCAGACATCCTGGGGAACTTCCCAACAAGGTAACTTTAAGAATCTCTGCTGAAAGCTACTTTTGTAGTCAAAGTGCTGTGAGCCCCCACGCACCCCCAGCTTAAAGACTCTTGGAAGTGACACAAATATGGTTGGAAATTTTTTTTTGTTTTTCTTTTTTCTTTTTAGGAGAATTGCAAACTCCAAGAGTCACATGTCTGTCTTTTCCTTGTATAGTAGATTCTTGTATGGCTTGCTAGATTTACTAACAGACATACAGGATTTTGAGTTACAGTTTGGACATGAGCTCATGAAATTAGTCTTTAACTGCTTTAACCCGTAGGTGCTCGTGTTTATGGTATAAGCAAGTCATAACCGCTGACCACAGCCATTAAAATCTGATGTGAGTCAACTTCACGTACAAAGACTTTCTCTAAGCCAGCCCTCTTGAAGCATAAATGATCACAATTTAATATAATGAGAATAATTAATAAGGAGTGTGCCAGTGACCTTGGATATTAATATTGTTTCCTTTTCCTGTAAACAAACCAGGCTATTTTATTATTATTTTAGTGTGTAACTTGGCATAAACACTCCTGTTCACATAATTTCCCCAGGTGATTTTTGTCTCCTTGGCAATTTCCGGCTTTAATAAAGAAAACCTAATTAAGAAGGAGCTGTTGATTGGTTTGCTAGTGTAATTAACACAGGTGATGCTAATGAGTTCCTATGAAACCAGTGGTTTATGGGAAAAATAAACAGACCGTTGTTACATATGGCCCAACTGATATCTGCACCCTGGAAGAGATGATGATTTCCAAGCCTCCTGTGAGTGGTTTGTGGGCATGGAATAAGCAGATAAAATATTTTATAAGATTCATTAGTGGAACTAGACCAAATTGGGAGCAAAAGTCTCCATGTTAGGCAATATTAAAAAATGTGATCTCTGACTGAAGTGCTTGTTAGGTCTGTTTTTTTTTTTTTTTCTTTTCTTTCTTTTTTTTTTCATGTGCCTAAAAAAGGGCAGAATTCTTTTGTTTGGGGGTATGTTTCTGATTTTCATTATAGGCATTTTAAGTTTGCAAAACCCCCAGCAGACTTTGTAGCGACATTTTAATTTTCCTTCTCTTCTCCCTGCCTTTGCCCATTAACCCTTGAGAAGGCTCTGTCCACAAGGAAATGCTGTGGGCAGGATGGCAGACTTTCCTTTCCTGGCCTTCACCTGCTTCCTGAGAAACTCTGGATATTTGTATTTGGGGTGGTATCCATGCTCACCCGGTACCTCCAGAATGGCTTAGAAGAAGCACACTTCCTTTCCTTTTTCTTTCTTTGTTGGCCTGGGAGGCGAGGTGGGGACAGGGCTCTGGCTGTCATTCAGAAACAACTTTATGCTGGGAACAAGATCATTCCCGTGGCATGGACACCTGCTTCTCCTTGTCGCTTTTCCTTGGAATACCTGGATACTAGTCTTGATCATTTAGAAATGCCTGGCTCAATTTCAAAATAAAAGCCTGGTATATAACAAGACCTTTGATGTTTACAGAACTTCTCCGAGGCCTCTTTCTCACTGGTGTGTTTGTGAAATCAGTATTTTTTTTTTTATAAAATACATCTTTTCTCTTCATTTTCATCTTTTTTTCTTCATCAGCTAGTTAATTCTCTCTCTCTCTCTCTCTCTCTCTCTCTCTCTCTCTCTCTCTCTCTCTCTCTCTCTCCTCTTTCTCCTGCCTCCAAAAATGCCAATTCTACTTTGTCTCTCGTCTGTTGCTCTGTGACAGGAAAACCAGAGACATTCTGTGTCTAGCAGTGCACCTCCAGGGACATCTTCTGAACTCTCATAATTTGTATTTATTGCCACCCACTTTGTAAGTTCACAGTTTAATTTGCCAGCGGTGGCAGTGTTAGGCCGACACAGTAAAACAAGATAACGTTAAAATGTCAGAATGAGAGGAGGCTTGAGTGATCCATTGCCCCTACTCGGACTTGCTCCTGCCATTCCTTTCCACCAAAGTGATGCTAACTACCTTTTGAGAGCTTGATCTGACTGGTATTACTCAGAAACAGGATCATTAGTTCACTGTTCTGATTAGGAAACTGCTATGCTTGATTGACTCTTCTTGGACTGGGATCTCTGTGGAAGCATTAAATGAATTGCTCTGACTTGGACATCTAGAATTAATTTATAATTTTTTTTTTTTTTTGGTAATCATTTGTAGTTGTCCATATGTGTTTTTCCATGATGTGGTACCTAAGGGGAATGAGTTCAACTTAGTGGAGAAAAGAGGAGCCTGAACGAGTTGCATGTTGAAACCAAATTTCAATGAAGTTCTTCTAAATAAAAAGAAAAAAAAATCCCCCATAGGCAGATACTAAGCCTTCATTCTTAACAGTATCTATCTACAATTCCTTCACAAACCTCTTGAAATTTTTTGGAAATGGACCCTTTTTGTAGTTTTTGCTGAATCATTGCCTTGGGAGAAAACTGGATGAATTCGGGTTTATTCACAGTGGTGACTTCATATGCACGAAGCAGGGCTAACGTGTCCTGAAGAAGCTTCCAAAGTGATAAATCTAGAATATTGGGATAGAACCCCCGCACCACTTCCCCATTCCTCCAAACCACCTCGTAGTACTCTTTTCTTCTCGTCTAAAATTTTCTTCTCAATCTTGCTAGTATCTGAAATCCTAGCAGATTGATTCTCTGGAGTCTGACCAAGTACATAACTCCATGTCCCCTTCCAAACATACATCCGATATTTACTCATTAGAGCAGATGGAGATTTAGATTCTTTTAAGAGCAGATTTTGATAGGAAAAGTATTGAAAGCTAGGAGGTGGATATGGGAGTGGCACCGAAGAGGAAATTTGTCCTGTAACAAGGATCTTGATGATACAGGAGACTTAATTTGTGCTCCATTAAAAAGGGTTCCATTTCACAGTAAGGATACATATTAATTCTGATTCATAAGTAAGAAACTTCCATCTTAGTTCAGCCTTTCCAGAATAAGAACATTTTTCATTCTTTTGAATTTAGACAAAAATGCAGTGATAGGGAGCAATCTGAAAGCAGTGTGTGCATTTCCTGCCCCCCCTGTATGTGCAGTACCTACTTCTTCTGGGTGCTCATGTGCATTTGTTAAATTGAACAGATGAAGTTATCACTAAGGAACAGTCTTCGCCACCCCCCACTTAAGTACTTCCCCCCAAAGTCTTATTTCCTGAAAGAGCTTTTTATCTGCACAGATCCAGAAACTTGGGTTGTTATTACAGATGCCTCCGATGAACCCGGGGTTACCCTGAGCATATTAACAGAACCATGCCATTTTGTTCCTTTATCAAATACTTAACATCTGCCCTAAGTTACTATCCTTCACTATTTGCTTGTGTCAGCCTGTTTTCTCTTTGGAGATTTCTTGGTAGCTAACCCTTGGCTTTAGATATACAGATGAATTGGCCTTGAGCTATTTGTTTTAAAATATATAACCATGACTCACTTTTCTAAGAAGGTGATTTGGACCTCACTTCTGAGACCAACCCAGGTGCTTGTGTTTGGAGAGACAAGTTGAACTGGGATAGGGGATGCTCCATGTCAGTGTGAGACTCTGAAGGGGGACTTGGTTTCAGGATCATTAATGTTGGAAGCCGAACAGGTACAAGACAGAGTAGGTGTTTGGTTTGAGTTTGTTGGGTCTGTTAATTGCCATCTAAGAGTATATACTTTTTGTATAAGGGGGAATCACTTATAGAATCAATAAATTCTGGTTTATTGATATTTCTCTCTGTGAGGCTGTTTCTCAGTGGTATTGCCCTCTATTGCCCAGAGGACTGATATTCTCCAAGATTTGGCTGTAATGCTGCTTCTGTTGATAGGGGAAATGAAGATCTGGAAAACCCAAGAGTTCACTCTAATCCTCTGTGAAAAGATAGTTATCACATTAGAAAGATTTTTTTTTAATATGGGAAAACCTATTGATCACCACCGGCAGGCCTATCTCAAATTAACTTTATTTTAATGCTGCTGTCATTTGGTAGATCCTTTCCTGTGTCTTTTTTTTTCGGGGGGGGGGGGCAGGGAAAGCTGGTGTGGAATTTTAAAAGGAAAGCAGTTCAACCAAGAAAATTTGAGAAATCTTCCCCACCTCCAAGTCACACATACCAGCCAGGGCTGTAGGGAGCCGGCAGATATGACTTTTCCCGGAAGGAATCGCTGCACCTGAATTATGATTACCTTCCCCATGCTGTCCCTCTGCACGCTCAAGGTTTTCTGTGTCCTGCTTTGTCCCAGATAGAGAACAAAATGGAACTCTCACCACTTTTGTCTACCTTTTTTGCTCTAAGCCAAGCTTTGCAGCACCATTAGGACGTAGATTATCATATTTAAAACCTGTGATGACACCGTTGTACCCATCCGAATGATTAATCTGCTCATTAAAAGAGTGCCGATGGGCTAGTCTAATTGGAACATGGATCTTCTTAAAGGACGTTACAGGGTCGGGAATAGGAAATATTACTCATAACATAAAGTAGGGATTAATTATGCTACTAAATACTACTGTGTGAAATTTACATATGGGTCTGGTTAGAGACAAGGATTAGCAAAAGTGTAGCATCCCATTTTATAACATTTATGTCAACTTTAAGACAGGTGGTGTGTTCCTACTTTAATCCCAAATCTTAAATCAACATTTACAAAAGCTGTTATAAACTCAAATGCCACAGTAGGCTTAGAGGTTAGGATAAACACGGAATTTGCATCAGTGAATCACTGTGATTTAACTGTATGGGTTTTTAAAAACAATTGCAAAGATCCAAAGCTGCTCGAGCAATTTCGACTCCCTGTTAAACCTTAAACTTCTGGATGATATTAATCTTCCTAGAGGAGGAAAGTACAATTGGGATCTTTAAGAAAATAGCCAAATCCACTGAGTGTGAGTTCACAAGCTTTTTTTTTTTTTTTATAACCTTTCTTGAAACAAACAATATATATGAAATATGTAAGAGGATTGTTGCAGAAGGGATGGGAGATTTGAAATTCTACTTTAGAGCTTTTCTGTGGCAGGGATTTTGAGGCCACATAATTAGAAAACCATCATATAATGTGAAGATGGAGGTGGACCTTAGAAACTTCAGGTTTAAAAGAATCTTGAAGATATTTTGTTTTGTCACCCTCGTGTGAAGGAGATGGAGCACAAAGCTTGCACAACTAGTTAGTGACAAGCCAGAGTTAAACACCCAAGTTTCTGAGTCACAGTCCAGTGCTATTTTCAACACCTCTAGTCTGGTTAACAGATACTTGGACACATTGGATTATTTATTTGTTGCAACATGTCTTAAGATATCTCTGTTGACTGAAGTCAGAGCTGTTTGACAAATGAGAAATAGCTCCTTATGCATCTTGAGGATTTGTTGTATTCCTATTACTTGAAAACTCCTTTTCTTTTTTACTTGTAAGCAGATGACACGTTATATGTATAGTGAGAAACGGAAAATTGTAACTCCACAATAAGCACTCTGCCATGTTAACTGGTCCAGGAAAAAAAAAACAAAAACAAAAACAAAACTAGGGCACTTGGTTTTTAGTGCCCCCTACCCCGTTTGAGGACCTTAGAGGATCATTTACCAGTTTTTTGGGTGCTGCCAAGTTTTGAGCATTTCCTTGGGCTTTGGCCACCCTGTGATGTTTCTGGGCTTGGGGAAGTGCTAGGTAGAGGTGGTGAGTTTACAGACACCAATTATAAATTCTAGTTTCCACATACCTCTGGACTCTCTTAACCACTTCTCTGGTTTGTTCCCATTCTCCCCATTCCATTCCACTAGACAAATGGCTGAACTGAGTTCACCCTCATGTCTCACCCACGTTACTAGAGTAGCTTTCTGCCTCTCTCTTGGCCTTCAGTCTTGACCCTACTCAATCCATTGTCTGTATAGCAGCTAGAATGATCTTTCGGACATTACTCTCCTGCTTAAAATTGGCAGTCAGTTGGACAGCGTGGCTCCTCATTGTCTTAGAGCTAGAAGTGCCAGCTCTTTATCATTGCATATGGTGTCCCTCCTGGGCCTCCCTTCTAGCCGCTCTCCTCTGCTAGTCTGCCTCACACTGACACAAGCTTACCATGCGTTCTGAGCTTGTGTTTGCCTCTGCACCTGCTTTCTTCTAGAACTTGGATGTCCTTCTCAGCTTTCCCCTGGCCTCAGCTTTCATCTGGCTGTCTCTGGCTTGTCTTCAAGATTAATTTCAGCCCTGTCCTCTTCTTAGACCCATCACCTTAGTCCACAGGGAGCACCCCACCTTTTATTAGAGCGCTGACAACTCATCCTATGGCATTTTCCCACCAGTGAACCCCTGGAGGGCAGGGAACACAGTATTGTTTTTCAATTCCTGTTTGCAAATTCAAAGGAGGAAATTCACAAACTTTGAAGAAGGGAAAGAAAGAAACCCTAAGAAGAAATTGCACTATTAAGTTGTACAGAGGAAAGTGTCCTAACCTCCTTTGGTTAGATCTTCCATCGTATGCATTTTTTCATTAATTGCTGGATAGGTGCTTTTTCAGGTTGAGGTTTAATGTCTTGGTTCTGTATCTTTTTTTATCTATTCCTTCAAGTTAAAATCGGGGCCACTGACCACTGCCAGTGCCTTTGGAAATCCTGGTGCCCAGTGTTGTTCCAGTGATTTCATTTTGCTTCAGCACATGTTTTGGAGGTAGGCTTCAGCCTACAATTGATAGAAGAGGTAGGGATGCTGTTTTTCGGTTGGAAAGAAAAGGCTGCTCGTGCATTTTGGAGTATTCTCCAAGCTCAGGCTGTGGCATTCCTGAGAGGTCAGTTCCAAAGTCGTTCTTACTCTAATCTGATGTTGGAGATGAAACTTTCAAAGAAGGCTATATTGTCATTCCGTGAAAGTTAACAGCAAAGTCTCACTTCAGAGCTGTTGGAAAACCCAAGACCTAAGAGTGGTGTGCAGAGAAGCTTCCTTTGGAAATTGAGATCTGTGGGTCCTGTGGTGGGACAGACACTTGAGCAGAGTATTCTTCCCCAAGTATCACCTGTTAACGAATTGCCACTGTCTCCAAGTAAAAATACTGTGTAATAACTTCACCAGGAAGTTGAGGAGACACCTTACTGTAGCCACACCTTGACGGGCCAGAAGGCCTGGGAAGTGGGATAGTCTGTGAAGTTCCCCTCCTTGCTAGTACAGAAGTTCATTGTCCTTTTTGGTAAGTAACCCTAGGCTGGTGGTGGAAGGCCTAGGAGGTTAAGTTAGATGTGAACTGACTCGTCTGTTCCTCAGTTGTTTCTTTCAATCATGGAATTGTGGGCCTTTGGAGTAAGAATGAAACTTGCCTTGATCTGGTCAAACTTGTCCTTAAAGAAGAGGTAATGGAAGCCAATTGGCCTGAAGGCCTGTAGCTACTTGGTCTTCCAGGTGGGATTTATACCTGGCCCTGAGACTTTTGATTCAGTGTTCTTCACCCTACTCCATAAGTCCCACGCAGGTTTCATGGACTTTAAAAATTCTTTCTTTTCTGTTTTTAAATCATAAGCTCAATACAGAAAATGAATTGTTTTATGGAGGAAAGTGAACAGGATGTAATAAGTTGGACTCTGATAAAACATAGCTTTATTGTTGTCACTCTGGTTATAGCACTGAGGATCTTCATGAGTCTAAGAACTCTTCCTAGGGAGTCACAGGTTGCCCCCGGCACCCAGGATCGTATTTGGCTCGGGGGGAAGCACTTTGTTTGGTCATGGGGCATCAGAGCCTTCTGAATCGGAAACTCTGAGTTTCAAGTGATGTTTTATTTTGTTTGCGGCTTACTGGAAGGCAAGCCAGAGATGCCCGTTTGATTTTCAAAACATCGGAAATGGGGGCTGCATTGACATGATGGGGGCTGGTTGTTGACAATGTTGTTTACACATTTACAATCACACCGCCCCTCAAGCTGCCACCGGCTTTATCAGATCACTTAAATGAAGTTGTGTGCTACCATCAACATTAGTCCAAATCTGTCACAACTGGCAACCTTCAGCATTGATAGGAAAAGATGGTTAATTGGTCTGTGCATGGCACAGATGCAAGTCGAAGGCAAATAAGATTATTGTATTTGTGCCACTAACCACTAAGTTCATGGAAGAGATGTCAAATCTTCCCTGTTTTATCTGGAAAAAGAATTTCCAGGATTTAGGATTTTCACTTTTTACTCTTCTTGAGAAAGTCCTTCCATTTTCTCAGAAATTCAGACAAAGAAATAATTTTTTTTTCTTTTTAAAATACAAATGACTTCCACAGATGGGAATTTAACTAGGTGGCAAGTGATAAGCATGTCATTTATCTCTGGTTCCTAAAATGATTTTTTAAAAAATAATTTAAAGGAACACTTCATGTTCTTTGAAGAAAATTTAAAAGACTATAGACAGGAAAACAAAAATTTATTTTTATCTAACATTTGGTAAAAATCTTTTAACATTTTTCTGTATTTGTTTTAGAATGCTTTCTCTGTATAGATCAGAATTGTATATTTACAAAATTGAATTATACTGTAGCTTGCTTTTTTCATTTAATACATTATGAATACTTTAATGCATCTCATAATTTTAAAAATAATTGCACAGTATTATGTCCTATGCGTGTAAACTTATTTAACTATCCTTTGGGGTGAAATATCTAGCAGTTTTCACTTACTCTTTTCTCAGTTGTTAAAATGCAACAATGAAACACCTGTGTATAGATTTTTGGGTTGCAAGCTCATCTTTTTTTCCTCCAGTTAGACTCCTTTAAGTGTGATATTTGATTTAAGGGAGATGAATGTTTTAAGCCTCTTGCTACCTGTGGCATTGTTGCCCTCCAGGATGCTACACCTGTTTACATGTTGAAGGAATGCAGTTTACTGGTGTTCTCAACAGACTTCACTTTTTAAAGACTTTTGCCTAAACTGGAATATTGTCTTCCTATTTTGACTTGCATTTTGAGATTATTGCTGAGGTTGGATATTTTTCTTTGTGTTTTTTGGTCATATATATGTGAGGCCAGGAGATCTGTTTCCAGGAGGGCTCCATCACAGGCTGTTGGCTGAGTCTGCTCCTCCATCCTTGGGCCTTTCCAAGGCTGCTTGAGCATCCTCATGACCTAGCAGCCTGCCCTCCTCACTCCCATATTGTGTTGACTGAAAACTGTGGGCCTTTCCACCCTGGTCTGGAAAGTCATGCTTTGCATTTCTGCCATATTCAGTTTATTAGGAGCAACTTGCTAGGTCCAGCCCACCACCTAGGGGAGAGGAATTCAGTTCCACCTATTGAGAGAAATTCAGTTCCACCTATTGAGATTCCTTCATTTTTAATTTTTTTCACATTCAGATACTTAAATATTTAACATACTTAATTCTACTAATTATTTCCTTTAAATATGTCTATATTTTAGGTTTAGCTTTATGTTTTCTCTAGGGTCAGATAAATATTCTGGCTTCATTTTCTTTTAGTTCTTTGTCAACTTCACTTTTTAAAAGTAGCCTCTTTAATATTTCTTGAATTATTTTCAGTGTTGCATTAGAAAACAGCAATCGATTATTTTATCCCTAAAAAATTCACATTTTAGTGGCATTGAAAAAATCAACTCACCTTCTCCTAATGATTTACAGTGCCTCCTCTGTTATTAATAAGTATGGGATGGATCACTAGGTGGCATTTTCAAAAGCCTCATCCCTTGTGAAAATCTTAAAATGCCTCCATGCTGGTGGCTAAATAGTTGCTGCCATGAGCTCTCCAGTCATACTTTCCCCTTAGTTCAGATTTTTCTTTAGCAATAAAAAGAATCTTCTCTGCTACATGCAAAGGGATGTATGTGTGGCATTGTCTCCAGGACTAGAACTCCAGGCAGATGTCACTGCTGCTTCTTTAAATGTTGACCCCCAAAATATGTAGGCACAAGGCTTCATGTTCTGTTGTTCTGATCAGTTGGTATGTTCCGATTTCTTTACTGTACAATTTCAATTGCTATGGTTGTATAGTATATTTTAATTGTACAACCTCCTCCATTTTTGTAACTATTGCTTATTTATTCTTGTATATGAGCCTTGAAATCATTTTTTAGGTTAGGATAATTCTTTTAGAATATTGAATGAAATTGTATTAAAGACTGTGAAGTTGTCATTTACAATATATTAGGTCTTCTTGCCTTAAAAATATATATATGTGTTTACACACACACACACACACAAACACACACACATATCCATTTAAATCTTTCTCTTTAAGTAGAGTTTTCCTATTTTGATTGAGTTTATTCTTGTTTATTCACTTATTTATTTTACTGTCAGATATTGGCAGAATAGTTATTACTATTTATTATTTACGTATGTTAATGATTCAAGGGCTCTTTTAGTTTCAGGAGAAGGAAATTTTACTAGAGTTTCTCCTCCGAGTTTCCATAACCTCTCTTCCCTCTAGCATTTTGAATTACCTTGATATGATGCACAAAAATTCTGCTCACTTAACACTGTATCAATAATCAGTTCAAAATGATTTGGGGCACCCCGAGTGATAGCGAAGCTCGTGGACTATCACGTGTTGGTACTCCAGATACCAGCCTTAAAATTTCCTCTTTTTTTTTTTTTTTCCTGAATGCTGCTGGTTGAAATTAGTGGAGGTTTAAAATGTGAGTGGCAGATGGCATTGAACCTGGGGAGTGTTGTTAAGTTTTGAATAGGATAGTTTGAAAACAGCGTTTCTGGTTTTATAAGATTCTCTCATCTGGATCTGAAGGCTGTTCCAGGGAATGCCAGGCCTTTACCCCCTGTGTTATAAAAATGATTGGGTGACTGTTAGCAAAGCAATAATACCAGTGGGATGTGTATATTAACCTGTCTGTGGGGGGAAAATGCTGAGAGCAACAGGCCTGTAATTTAGGTAATAGCGTTAGTCTATGAAAAACATGCTGCTTTTGCCTTGATGGTAATCAGGAAACCATCAGACAGTCTTCCCTGACTGAGCAAGGGCAGGGCGGGAAGGAAGTCAGCTGTCATCATGTTTTTGAAGAAGAAAAAAATGAGAGGTGAACTGCACTCTGTGATAGGAACCTCACTCGAAGGCCGCTTCCTGAATTTAAAGGTGTGGTACTCCAATCAGCCCCACACATCCCGGGCATCTGATTTGCATGGATTAACAGGAGCGGGTCACAACCTCCTGACAGGTCAATGGCACCACTGGGGATTTGAAGAAAACTTTGATTCTTCCTCTTTTCCCCTCTACCATGCAGCAGTCATGCTGTTCTATTGTAAAAGAGGATCCCTGACTTATAAAGCCAAGCTTGTCATTTAAATTCACCCAAGTTAGGACACCACGGAGCTCTGTCAGATGTCAGTCTCAATACAGCAGGACAATGTTTTTCAACAGCTTTCTAACCCCTTTGCTGGGAAACACAGAGGCCTGGATCAAGGGGGAGGGGCAGCTCACTGGGCTTGGAGGATTTTTACAAAGGCAAGATTGGAATTTTTCATTTCAGGCAGGTTTTCTTTTTCTTTACGTTTTCTTCTCATTTTTTTCCCTTTTCCCCTTTAAGTCGTTTGTAAAGGCTATTTCCACAAAAGAGTAGCGAGAAAAATCAGATTGGTTGTAAGGACTACTTCATTTGAGGGTCTCCTTGAAGGCATTTAAGCTGGGAGTGATGTTGGTATTTTTCTACACCAGAGGTAATGGCTGTTTGCCAGTCGCTTCCCTTGAAAAATATGGTTGGACTTCAAGGTAACTATGAAACATTTGGCAGAGGAACCAGCCGTGGCAGAATATGGACAAAGAGAAATGGAGATTTTTTTCTGATTCAGCCTCTGGTGTCCATACCCAATGAAAATAAGAAGTACATGCCATTGAGGGCTTCACTGAGCCCCTGCCTCAATGGGTCAGGGAGCTTTAACTTGGTACTTTTAGGATCAGGGTCATTTTATCTTAAACCTTGATTAACCAAGTACTTGGGAGATAATATGTCATGAGAGTTCTAATATACTCACTTGGAACTCACTCTTTTCTACATTTATCACCAATTGTTTATTCAACGTGATCCTATAGGCTAGATATGGTGAGAAGGCCCCTGGAGACCCAACTTACAACCAAATAGACTTGGTCCCTACCCTTTTGGGGTTTCCTGAGGTGGCTTGATCTTTGCCATTCAAATCCCATTACTTTTTTTTTTTTTTTTGCATGTACCACAGTGCTCGGCATTGCAGCATTTGCAGAAAGATTTGGCAAACACTTTCCTTATCATTTGATTGGCTATTCGGAATGTGTAAATTTGCAAATCCTCAGTTTTCTCTTCTGCAAAAATGGGGATAATAAAATCGACTTCACACTTTTACAGAATTCTTGTGAAGAGTGAATGACATAATGTAGGCAAACACTCAGCAGAGACCTTGGTACAGGGCACTGTCTCAGCATTTTGGAGCTGCTAACATTTTTTTTTTTTTTATTAGTAGAAGCAGAAGTGTTGGAGGCATTAGAGGTAATGGTGGTGGTGTGTGCATAACACCTAGAACCTTCTGATTCATTCCATTGGAATTGTTCTATGATAGTAGACTTAAGATGTGAAACACTTCCTCAAGGGATATTTGTGCCAGGAATATCTAAAAGGGAGCATGTGTGTGTGCGTGTGTGTGTGTGTGTGCGCACGCGCGCTTTAATGTTAAGCTTCCAGTTAAAATTCCAGTTTTGAGAAGCTTTTTGAACTTCTTTGGAATTCTCTTTTAGAACACAGATGCCCTTCCCAAGGTAGGATCTTGTGTTCTCCTCTTGGTAAAAAACACACAGTGTGTCTACACACACACACACAGCGCACACTGATATTATTAACTTGATGCCTTGTCTGGCACATTCAAGCAGGAGTTTACAACAAACAAGTTACACAGGTAACAAATAAATAGTTGTTGCGTGAACAAGTGAATGACCACTCTCACTACTGTTACTCTTTTTTCAATAGTGCCCTGGCTCTTCATTCCTCTTGCTGTCTAACCTGCAGCCCCTTCTGGCCTTTCCACAATGGTAGCACACTTTCATTCTCTGAGGGTTGATCCGAGTTTTGGGAACAGCCAAGCCTGGTGGAAAAAGATCAGTTCATGAAATGCCATTTTTGATCAGAAATGCTGTGTACCTGTGAGGGAACTATGTGGAGTGGAACTCATAGTATTCTGCCTGGATTTAAAAGAAGAACTGCGTATGATCTATAGTAGAGTCTCCCAATGTGACAGATTGAAGTGCACTGGATTCATTGTGATGTGCAGTTCTAGTTGGTTTATAAATCTGTCCCACTCAGGTCTCTCTCTGGCCACTGCGCTCTGGAGATGAACATGTCTCTTGGTGATACCAAACACAGAGGATTAAGGTCCCAGGCCAGTCCTGAGTTTGTGTCCTGCTTCTGCCAATCTCTGGGCTCTAAGGCCTAAGACTTGCTGCCCAGCTCTACTCTGCAGTTATTTCCCTGTAATCCACCCTACCCCAGAGGACTGCAGGATTAAAAATACTCTTGGCACACACAACATGTGAAGTTTCAGGGTTAGTTCTCCCTTTTACATTGTTTTTGTTTTCTTTTCACGTGTATGCAATTGGCAACATTGCTCGGCTCCTGAAGTCCTAGGGGAAAAAAAAATCTGAGAAGTCAATTCACAAGAGGCATTGGTGCCTCAGTCTGACTGGTTTTACCCTTCCCAAGTATCTGTAGTCAGGGAGCCTAGAGGTACTGCCTGAGACATGGGAATATGCTTCTAAGTTTTTAAGGATCTCAGGTATAGTGAGTCTGCCTTTGAGGTCAGGGAGGACATAAGACCACACCACCTGCCACACTGCTAGCTGACTCTACTAGGTTGACAGGTTGAGGTTCCTGGAATCAGTTCCCCACTTTTTCTCCTCCCCCCCATTTGGTTAGTAGCCAACACCAATATGAGCGATCAATACCAAATATGACCCCGTTGCTTACAGAGACATTACTAAGTAGAGGCCCCCCTAAGAATAACTTTTGCAACTGGATGGGGTTCTTTTTCTCATGGCAAAACTTTCAAAAGCAAATTAATTATAAACTGGCTGTAGTTTAATTCAGCTTGTCTAGACTATGCATTTGCAAGGGCTGTCACCACTGCTGGCACATTTGGATCTCAGTGTCTCTGATAAGCCATTTTCTTTGGCCTGAGCAAATGGTCTACCGCCATCCTGTCATTTAACTGGATTATGCCAGAGTGACTGTTGGTGTGGGTCTTTAGCTGGCAACCTGCATCACTCCCCACCCCAAACCTCTCAGCCTCACATGGGTCTCAACGTTTACCCAGGAGCTGGAAACTGAAAGCTCTGTACAGATACCCTGAGAAAATGATGGTTAATCGAGTAGAAAAGTTTAACTATTTGCATCAGCACAATAATACACTGGCACATACAACTTTCAGTTCCCCAAACTCAAGAAGTGGTTTAACAACATGGTGTGAGGTTTGACATCCTGCTATACATTTAAATGTAAAATACGATTGGGAAAAATACAGTAAAATCCCCCATTTCTGCAGACAACTGTGCATATTCTTTTCCGTCATTATGGAAGGTAGCTTTTTTCTTTTCTTTCTTTTCTTTTTTCTTTTTCTTTTTTGTGAGCCTATGCTTTTAATTCACTGATGAAACTCATTATGGAGCCATGGATTAAAAATCCCATAAGGTTCCAGGTTCCCCTCTTCTCTGACTTTGGGGCTCCTGAATAACCCTTTGCCACTGGCTCATCCACTCTCCAATGCCTTGGAAAATCCCACCCATTATAAAACCCATAAGCTTAGTGTATCTCTAGTATGTAGAAGGCTAGCAAGTTAATTAAGGGGGAAAAAAGGATACCCATGGGTGGCATCTTTATCTTTCTAAACAGTGGTTTGACCTTCACCCCAAAACTTCCCTCCTTTCTGCACTGCTCCTTTCCTCTGAAGGGAAATGTATGATTGTCACTTTTCTGAGTTTGGAACAGTGGATAATTCAACTGGACACACAGAGCTTTGAACTTGTGATTCAAGACATGAACTTTTGGGAAAGAGGCCTGTCTCTTCAGGCCAGACAGACAGGTTAAAGCTCTCCGTTTCCAAACTTCTGCTGTGTCCTCCTGGGCAGAATGATGATCTCAAGCATTTATTTATCTATGAGGCTTGCAAAATCATGGCCTGTCATAATGGTAAACAAAATGTGTTGGAGTTAATATGAAGAAGAAAGGAGCAATTACAACTGCTTAAAACAGTCTTAAAATATACTTAAGCAGAGGTTTGCCACGTAAACACACAATTAAAGCAGGAATTTGTGATGTATGCAAGGGTTTGATGGTCCCAGGCATAGTTTACTGGTATAGTTAGCAGATGGATAAGTCAACTGATCCCAGATGTGCAGCTTATAAATATAAACTCATGTCTTACTAGTGATGTATGTCTGCAAGTAGCAACAAATTGCTCTCTATTTAACTCTTACCTATTTGCTGGTGGTGGTTGGGGGGCTTTGTAGTCCTCACTTGCTTTAAAAAAAAGCAAAAAAAACCACTCTTTCAAAAGTGGTAACCAAATATCTAGAAAAAGGTACTTTTGTGTAGGAGTCGTTTAAAAGGACAGGTTTAAATAGGTTTACTTTTTTCTTTTAAGTCCAGATATCTAAGCCTTATATCCCTAGCCACAGTTTTCAGATATTTGCAGCTAATTAATTCTTAGGAAATCTAATCTGAATTGAATTAATTTTCCCTTTTAGGGCACATGAAGGAACTTTTAGGTAAGAAAAAAAATGAAAACAGCTTTTGTTGCACATAATTCTTGCAACTAATGAAAAGTAATACTGCTGCTTCTTTCAAATAATGCAATAACAAAACACCGAATGAGAACATTGCATTGTATTCTTATATTTGCTGTTTAAATAATTTAGCTGCAAGAATCTGAAGGCTGCGTTAGCTGTAATTAATTATTCATTAATGACATGCTAATTGCACAATACCTTTGAATATTTAACAAAATGCAAAAGCCAGGCTCTGAAGTTATGTTTTTAGTGCAAGGAGGGGGGAGTGGAATCCTTTAGTCCATCACTCCATCAGGAGGACAAAAAAGTCTTTTTTTCAGATGCGAGGTAAAGTAGTAGTAGTGGCCTACTTTCCATTCACCATCTCCGTCCCCCTTTGTGCAGTGGAATATAATGTCCTTATCTAGACTTAACAATTGACAGGGTGGTAAATCCCTTGACTTTTGTCCAAATGATTTCTCTACAAAAATGGGTTAATTATCGCCTTTTCCTAGCTTTTTGACTAACAAAAGGCCCTGGATCTCTTTTTTCCTTTCTTTCCTATTTACTGTAAGGAACCCTTTGAAATGTGATAGTTTAATCGGCAACACCTTCTGCAGGGGGATACTGAGAAGGCTGCCTGGCCCTGCCTGGAGCTCAGGTTCCTGTGTGAACATTACCATGGTTAGGAGATATGACCTTTATTCTGCCAAAGCCATCCTGGACTTTCAGGTTGAAAAACTCCTGAGTGCTCCGTAGTTGACTTCGTTTGTTTCTGCTAATAAAAGCCAGAGGGGTTTTAACAGTGTCTTTTAGCGGGCAGGATGACGGAAGGGCAGCCGTGTTGAACTGGCTTAGTTGTGTTTCATTAATTCCCCCCAAGACCTGGCGTTTGCCTCTTTCTGCGCCCTGTCTCTCGTTCCAAGCTTCAAAGCTCCTCATTGTCTCTGAAAGTCAGGGCTAGTCTCCTGGTGGAGAAGCAGAAAACAGGGACTGGCTTTTTTCCCTTTATTTGTCATTCTCGCCATCTTGGTCCAAATCAGAGAATCACCAGCCCCTAATTTAGTACAAGGCAGTGAGCTGTGTGGCAGCTTGTCCTTGTGGTTGAGAATATATTTCATGCACTAGAGCCTCCTTACTGAGTCATATTCTGCATTTGACTCCCATTACTATTAATGGCATTTATGAACGCACATTGGCGGGAAGAAGGCCACGTTGAATCTGTGCATTATCAGAGAGAAGGGGGATTAGCATACTTCATATCTGGTCCATGATGGATTTTACTGTGCTGTGGAAATACTTAGCAATTAAATGAGGAATCGCCATTATGAACGTGCACCTGCCAGGAAAAAATGGGAATGGAGTAGAGAAGGAGGAGAGTCCCCGCACATTGGCACCAAGTTCCCTCTTTTGCCTTTGCCTTCTGTCATTTGGGAAATGTTACATCTGCTTGTGGCCATTGTTCCACATGGTAACAGAGCGGACAATTCCTGTTTGATCAATGCATGGCATGGTAGGGCACACACAGCCAAAAGCGTGTCAGGGTCAGCAGTGTTTATAGTCAATTTGGGAAGTCACAGCTTGGTAAGTGAGAGGTGAAATTGTGCAAAAGTAGTGCATGAGTCCAGGAATTGGGAGTTACAGCCGGGCAAACCATACGTTGGTTCAGATTACAGTCAGATGCATTTTGCTTTTTCCTATCTACATGTGAACTGATATTTAGAAATTGGGAGATTTATATTGAAATCGATCTATTGAAAATCAGAAGGCCTAGCCATGTGGGCTACTGGCTGGTGCATCCTGGGCTTGTGCTCTTCAGCTGGACACAGTGGCTGCCTGGTGCTTGTTGACCTGGGGATATGGAGATTTGAGATTCAAGTGACTGTGGGTTAGGGTGGTCAGAGAAGGTTGACTTTTGGACAAGTTCCACCAAATAAGCTCTACCTACTAGCATAGCATTTGGCCAAGATGAGATTTTTAGATAGTTCCCGTCACTTGTTTATAGCCGTTTCTTTTCTTGTTACATTGAAAGACATTACCCACGGAGGTTATCTCTCAGGACATTAGGAAATAACTTGTCTTCTCCATGGTCCTCAGGTTAGTACCAATTTCATCAGTAAGACGTTTTGTATTTTTTTTTAGATCTCTAAATAACTTTTCTTAAGCTTCTTCATTGTGCAAGACAGTGGGCTGGGTACCGAATCAACTCCTCCCCATTCCTGTGAAGGCTGGACTCGGTGGCAGTCAATGGCAAGTGTTGAGCTGGGATAGTGGAACCTTTGCCTGGTACCATTCTCCACTGACTTCTGGCTCTGGGGCCTTCAGCCCACCTGGGTACCTTTTCTTGAGTGTGTCCACTAAAGATTAATGCACGTTGCTCTTATACAACACCTTTCTTCTTCCCAGGTCTCAAAGCAAAGAACATCTAAGGGCAGTGGGGAAGAGTGCCAAGAGCAGCCAGTTTTGTGAGTGTTAATTAGAGACCTCTGAGCCAGGAAATAGAAAAGCATTAGTAATCCATTTCTCCTTTGCTCACCGATTCTGTGGAAGCCAGCCTGAGACTTTTCATTTTACTTAGCAGTATTAGGGAAACATCTGTGAACAGGTACCACCACGTACTACTGGGAATTGCTTAAAGTGATACAACATGAATCTTTCAAATGAAAATGACTGCTGTGGGGAGCATGGCTTATGAACTGAGTGAACGCACGAGCCCTTCTTCCTCAAGGTTTGGATTGAGCCAGGGAACAGTGGCTACCAGGAGAGGACTAGTAAGAATTGGGGAGGAGTGCTGAGCATATGACAGCTAGAGCGTGGAATTCTTAGTTAAAGGTGGGTAGGTACGTGTGACTTAGACTACACTTGAAGTTAATGGTTGGGAAGACTCATTTAGTGAATATATATACAATGAGGGAGTCCCGTTTTATTGAGAGTACATAGACATTTAAACCAAAGACCCGGTTTGGCCAGTCACGTCTAGGCTGGATATGTCACTTTTTGTCCTCTAGGAAGTTGCTTGTTATGGAGTGGAGGGCCTCTTTTGGAAAAAGAGTTTAGTTTTTGGGATCTGTCCTTGTCCCTGATTAAAATGTTGTAAAAGAACAGGAAGAATGATGAATGAAATCTGCCTGAGATACTTTTGTGGATGGATAAAAGTCAAATGATTATGGATTAGGACATTAATATTCATCAATATAAAGAGTAAGTTGGGGAGTTGTGTGGGATTGCAAGGGGAGTGGGAAAAGGTAACGAGAGAAGGGGTATAAGTTAGTATTCTCTGTCCACATGGACAGACATCACAAATGTCTGATATAAGAAAGGAGTCGCCTTGAAGTCCATTGGCATTTCCAGAAAATCCTCTACAACCGACTCCTGTTGCAAATGTGCCTTTTACGGTTGCGGGGTGATAAAATGCCACGATCCAACTCCAGAGCACAATTAGGGGCTTGTGTGATACAGCAGGCAGCCATTCAACACTGGAGAGTTTTCATTGTGTAATTAAAATAAACCAAGGGGCAGGCAGGAGGCAGGGAGGGAAGCGGGGGAAGAAGGACCGGCTGAAGCGTTTTCAGACATGACATTTTCTTATGTCGATAACCATCGAGAGCTTGGCTTCTCTGTCCTCGAAGACAAGAATGTCACATGTCAGTCAAAGGCAGAGCTGCCGAGCCGGGATGGAGCGTGAAGGAAGCCGTGGAGGGCCCATTTGGTGCACGCCATGCTCCTCTCAGGCCTTAATTGTGGTTTCTGGACATCAATGGCTGCCATGTCTAGATTTCTGATGAGCACCGATGAAGAGGGAGAAGTAGCTGGTGGTTGAAATTGGCTCTTCCTTTCAAAGCTGGGATTCTAGGCCATGCATAATCCCAGTGGAACTGATAAAAATAACACACCCAAGAAGCAATCTCAGAGAGACTTATGCTTCTGAGAGCCATTTTAGGCAGTTTGGGCCCCCACAGCGTGTGATGCAGGCTGCCATGGTTGTGTTGCTGCTTTTAGCATCTCAGTGTACAAGGCTCTAGGAAGGGCTCTGCTTCTATTTATATCTCCGGTGGACCTGCCTCCTGTCCTTTGGCTAAGCAGAAGCTGCCACTAGTATGCCCTCAGGCCTCCCCGCACATCACTCAGGGCAGGCAGTTGTGTATGGACCAACCCAAATTGCCCCCCAGCGAAGAAGGAAATGCAGACCAGGCCTGGAGTGTTCTGACGCCATGGGCAACAGCTCCCTGTCCCTGGGCTGACTGGAGTATCTGTGTTCCTGGGACAGTGTGGCTTTGAATTCCTGCACAGTTCCTGGGAAGCACATTCACCCTCCCGGAATGGAGGAGTCATCTCCAAAAAAGATAGTTAGAAGTTCTTGAGAATATTTGGACATTTTTATTGCAGTTCTAGAGAATGGATATGGAGAGAACTTGTGCTTTATAGGCAAAAGCCGGGTCTTGGTGGAGTCAGGATGCTTTAGTTATTTAGAGAGACCTTTTCAAATAGACGGCTCCACGCGTGGGCTGTTCACCCTCCACTTCTACATATGAGGGAAATGATTTTTTTTTTCATCCCAAGTCTTTGCTTTCACATTTAGCTTTGCTCTGATGTGATTACTTCTCCTTTACAATTTCTGTTGGCTGCCATCCCTCTGTGTACCTCCCAAAACTCTAGAATTATAGATTGTCATGGTGCACATTAGGAAGCTTCTTAATAACTGATGAATTTCAAATAAGTCCTGTCTCTCCTGCTTATACAAATCACTGGCTTGTGGCTGCCCGTGGTGCTTCATGGGGAAGTCCAGGAAGGCAGAACCTGGGTTCAGAGGAAACCAGTGTGATGATAAAGCCAGCAACATCTTTCCCTGAATAAGAGAGAAGTGGGGCTGAGGGTCCAGAAGTTTCCACCGCTCATTTTTCACATTGTCATTTTCTACAGGTCATGAGACTGGTGATGATACCTGACTTGAATGACCGTAACTTACAGCAGTTGTGCTCTGTGGAATATTCCTGGGTCTTCTTTACCATTCTAGAATCCCTTCGGTTCTCCCATTCTGTTTCCAGTTTCAGCTAGGATTTCAGGGGTGGTTCTAGCTCCCCCAGGAACACAGGCTTCTCCTCAGAAGGGTGTGCGTGTACCCTTAGGTGAAGTGTGCCCAGTGTGCCTTTCTCTTTCTGGGACCCCCCGTTGCTTCTGGAAGGTTTGTCAGAGGCTTCATATGTGGGTGCCACAAGAGAGCTATTCTGCTTAAAAGCCTTTCCAGAGGGATTGGGAACTGACCAGGGTGCCCCTTATAGCATATCACAACTGGGATCACTTATTTCTCTAATTAATTATTTTATGGCTATCGACGCTGTTACATTGTAGGCTCCCAGAGAGCCGTGTCTTGTGTCTCCTTGCTGTGTGTCCTCGGAGCCTAGGACAGTGCCTTGGACGGACATGGTGGGTCCTAGGAAACACTTGCTAAATGAAGCAATCAAATGAGCACCAGGACTTTTAGACTCTGAGTCAGCCCTGAAGGTTCCCTGAAGACTGTCTAGTTAGAAGGATGACTAGTCTGTGTGTCATTCTGGCTACCTTTTGCATGAATGTGACCTCTTGATGGACAGGATTTTCTATTTGTCAGATGACTGCCCTGGGTTCACTTTTGACTCACCGTTAGTCTTTCTGGGTCAGTCATCTGGAATAGTTTTTTTCCTTTCTTTTCTTTTTTTTCCTTTCTCCCTCCCTCTCTCTTTTCCTCTCTCTCCCTCCCTCCAGGTCTCTTTTGCCCTTACCCACCCTTACTTCCTCTTTTGTTCCCTCCCTCCCTCCCCCTCTATTCTTTCTTTCTTTTTTCTCTTTCTTTCTCTCTCATGCTTCCTCTCCCTCCCTCCCTCCTTCCTGTCCTCTCTTTCCTCCCCCTTTCCTCTTCCCTCTCCTCCTTCCTCCTCTTCTTCCTCCTCCTTTTAAAGAACACTCTTGTCAAGACACTTTCCTTGCTTTTGCCATTTACTGTTCTCATCTGGAGAAGGAGGGGTCAGCCCTGGATGGTGGGGAGATGGTCTAGATGGCTGCTGTGCTCAGCATTTCTCCCTCATGGTGTATTAAATCCCACTGGCAGGAGCTGCCTTAAAGCCTCTATCACGTCACTCCTCCTTCAGAAACTTTCACTGGATCCCTGTTTCCCTGCATTTGAAATGGGAACCTCTGTCTGGAATTCTTGATAACTAGGATTCTAGCTCCACTTACCTACTCTTAATGTTTAGTGAAGCTCAGCAACACGCAGTGTGAATATCACCTCACATTTATTGAGGGCTTACCATGTGTCTAACTCCATGCTAAGTGCTTTTTTCCTTTTGGGGCTCTAACTCTTGCTATTATCCCCAAATTTATCAATAAAGTCACTGAGACCCAAGGTTGTCCAACCAGTCAGTGGTAGAACTTGGAAATGAAAACAGTGATTGGAATCCAGAGCAACAACCCTGACAACTAGTTCATGATTTTATGGTTGATGTACCTAGTATTTTACCAGAGGGTGGGTATATGCATACAGTGACAGTACTCAACTGCTTCCTAATGGGAAGTAAGGATTTTTTTTTTATTATTTTATAGAACACAGTTTCTCAGAGCAACCTCCTAAATAATTTGTGTGTTAATATCTGAATTTTTACCTCCTCCTTCCTCTCTTATTTTAAGCATTTCCAGTGGAAAAATTGCTTATTTATGAAATGCATCTTTTCTCTAGTAGTCACATGCTTTTGTTTCCTCAAAAAGTACTAGAGAAATATCAGCCGGAAACTATTTGCAGCTAAACTAAGACTCTGAGACTCTTAAGATCTGGGATCAAGGATCTCTGATCCCACAATCCTCTAAGTTTGGATAATTCAATGGAAACTGTGATGGTATGTGCGTGCATGCATATATGCATAAGGGTGGCTTTGTGTCCATCTTGTGTGTGTGTGTGTGTGTGCTTGTGTGAGTGTGTGGAGGAGTGGAAGAGGAGGAGGAGGAGGAGGGGGAGGAGGAGGAGGGGAACAGAAGACAGGGCGAGTGTGTGGCTCCTTAGAGACTTAGGATCTTAGGTTTCGGCGGTAGCTGGTTCTATTTTATTGGTCGCTTTGCTTTAGCAGAGTGGAATTCTTGCCACAAGAAATCATGCTTGGGAGGAAGTTTGCTGTCTTTGCACAAGGTCCCAACTGGACCTGTTCAGTTCTCATTGTTTGGGCCCAACTTCTTGCATTATCATTCTTCCCAAAATGCATCAGAAATGAGTGTTTCTTTGACTCACAGCGAGTCTGAAGAATTGTGCTTGAGTGGCTTACAAAAAGCCTAAGTACAGAATGTTCATCCTTCTTATTTTCTGTCCACCCCAATACAACCACTTGTTGTCAGCAATGGATGCTTGTTTTCAGTTCTGGCTTTCCTCGAGGCTAAGAGCTTCACCCTAATGGTCTTCAAGGTGGTTGACATTTTCAATTAACTTCTGTTCAGTCAGACAGGCATAACTTTTCACAGAAAGCTGTCAAGAGCTGTCTCCTACCATACGTGGATAATGATTATAATAATAATTGGTTTCAATCCATACATAGCCATCCTTTCATTTGCAATGGGTTTATTCCAGGGATGGTCCACTGGGAAGTATCCTCCATTGGGAATTCACTTGTGGTTGGAGTCCATCCCCCATTTGACCAGCAGGGGGCAGAAGACTAGCTGTGTGGAAAGAGCCTGTTTCATCTCCTATCCTAAGAAAAGGCTAGAGTGAGGGTATCCTGTTTAAACTTCCTGTCTTCTTTGTCTCCCCAAGAATGTTCCAGGAATATAGCAACCAAATAGTATAGCAACATGGTTGAGATCCTGAGCTTTGGAGCCAGACAAGCAAATGTTTAAATCCCAGCCTCACTACTTGCCAGCTGTCTTGCCTCGGGGAAGTTATTTTACCTCGCTAAGCTTTTGTTTCCTGATCCTTCCCATTGGGTCAACTTCAGAGCATTAGAGAAAACTGTATTCAAATGGCACAATCATGTTGCTCTGCAAAAGACAGTAGACGTTTATTGCAGTTGTTAGGAGCCTCAGACTCATTGCCATCCTGAGGTAGGATTTTCCGTTCCATCACAAATCCCACACTTTGGTTTCAGCAGGTGTGTGGCCTGAGGAACTGCCTTGGGTGTGATCTCTGGGTCCTTTGCTTCTCTTCCAGTGAAGCAATTTGCAGGTGTCATCAGTACCCTCCTGTTTGGGTAGTGGTTGTGTGGTTCTCTTACCAGCAAAGGCTGCAGGTGGCAATTCTGCTAAGTAGAAGTGGGAGTAGCGGATGTCTTCCCAGGGTGCACCAGGGCAAGGTCAGGTGTTATAGTTACCTTCTAGGTAAATGCAACACCTGCACTCCCGAAGGCAGTGCAGTTGCAAGGGGACCAGGAAGCACCTGGGCAAAGCCTTGAATGAGGAGGATGATAAGAGGTGTGTGTTCCTCAAGATCAAAGCAGAATTCTGAATTAGAATATTCAGACTCCCCATAATGCAGGGCTTTTATTAGCTTGGTAGTGATTCCTATAGGGAATCCTGGTTAAAGGGCAGATATCCATCTTGGCAGTTTGGTGGGTGATTTCTGAGGTAAGGAGCTACTTCATAGCCTATCCCCTCAGGCAAGCAGACATGGATGACTGCCCCCCCCCATGATTACTGACCATTCACCAATGGGTTGTTTAAAAAGTGGAAGAGTAGGGTTCCCTCACCCTTTCCTCCAAACTGTAACATAGCTATTCACTTTCTACCAGATCATACTGTGGAGCAAAGTCTGATTATGTCACTTCCTTATGTACATAATAAAGTCCAGACTTTACCTTCAAGTTATTTTGTGGTCCTGTAGCTTCCCTGTAATTAAATTTGAATTTAATTCCATTATTGAGCCTGGGTGCCCTTGCTTATTCTGGTTTCTCCATCTGGTACGCCCAATCTCTGGTCATTCTACCAGCCTTTTCCAGGAAGACATCCCAGCTCTTGTCCTTAGTCTAGCTGGAAATGTCTATCTACCTCTGAATTTCCAGAGCATGTGTCCATGTCTTCTGGAACTTTGAGATGCTTATTGTCTTATCATCTCTTCCTGTCTAGTTCATAAATTCTTGCAGATTTAGTTTCTAGTTCACCTTCATATTTTCAGAAGGCACAACCTTTGTCCTGCCCAGTATAAGCTCTCAGGTATGTGTGAGGCCTAGACACAGCAGCACAAGGGCCCATAGACCCATCTAGTGTGTTTTTTAGATGTGTGAAAGAACACTTTGTGTGCCAGGCCTCAGAGTTACAGCAGGGGATAAGGTGGACACAGCTCCTGTCCTCCCAGAGACTGGGGAGAATGTTGGACCAGCAAACATGCTGTATAAAGCCATCCCATACTATGTCCAGTGTGCTGGGGATACTTATGAGAAGGGCTACAACCCTGTCTTTAGCAGGTCACGAAAGACTTCCTGAAACTAACATTTAAGGCTAGGTCCAAAGAAAGCAGAGGTTGGAATGTTATTGACCAAATTCATAAGTTTATGCTCTAACCTGCTATGTGATTGTATCAGGAGGTGATTTCTTTGGGGTTCAGTAGGTTTAGACAAGGGCATGAGGGTGAAGCCTCCATCATGGAATTAACGTCTTTTTGAAGAGAAGAGAGACCAGAGCTTGCTCTCTTGCCTTGTGAGGACGCAGGAAGAAGGCAGCCATCTGTAGGCCAGCAAGAGAGCCCTCACCAGAGCCTCATTCTGCTCGCACCCTGATCTTAGGCGTCCAGCTTCCAGAACTGTGAGAAATATGTTTCTGTTGCTTATAAACCACCTGGTCTATGGTGTTCTGTTACGACAGCCTGAGCAGGCGAAGTAATAAAGATGGGGAGAGCAGGAGTGTGTTTGGGACAGAAGGAAAGCAAAGAGGAGTCCTGGAGGAGGAAGAAGCACAGCCTGTTTGTGAAACCCTGAAGAGTTTCTAATGCCTGAGCCCCCAGGGGAGGGGAGCAGGAGGGTAAGGTGACACACACAGGTGGCCACAGGTGAGGGCCTGAAGGGCACTAGGTAGGTCTAAGAAATGTTGGACTTGTTCCCCGGAGACCCAAAGGGATCCATTTGGTTCGTTCAGAGGACATATTAAAACCCCACAATTTTATATTGGTTTTCAAGATCCTGCAGTAAGGATACTAAGTTTCTTTTGAATTGAAAAGGGTCTTGAAAAAAAAAAAAACAAAAACAAAAACAAAATACACCAAAAACATCTGGACTCTAGGAGCAAAGAATAAGATAAGGAGCCAGAGTTAAAATTCCTCCTTCAAAGCCACATTTTGCCTTCAAGTGTGAACCCACGGGGTCCTCTGTGAGGAATCCTTCTCAGGGCTCTTGCTGGAAGCAAGGAGCCGTGGAGGGTCTCTTGAAGCCAAGGGGGATGTTTCTTGAGTGGTGCATGAGGAAGCACAATAGCCTGGGGGGCGTGTGGGGGGGGACACTGCTTTAGGCTTTCGCCAGTGGGCGCCTGATGAAATGCATCTTGACGTGTCATTGAAGTGTGGAGCCGCGCGGCCCTGTGAGGTCACCTGTCCCACCCCCTGCCCAGGCAGATTATTCCTCACACTCTTTCTCAGCTCTTTGTCCAGTGGCTTTATGCACCTCCAGCCATGGGGCTTCCACGCCTCCCTTGGGAAGCCCTTGCGCACTCCAATAGAGCCCGCTCCAGAGGAGGCTGCCCCCATATTCAGCCTGGGTTTGCCTTTCTCTAATTACATCCCATTCCTCTCTGCTCTACCCCTTTGCGTGACCCCGAGCAATTCTTCCCCTTCATCGGTGTGCCTGCACCCTTGCTCAGGGACAGTATTTGATCCTCGGTTCTTTTTGTCATCCCTGAGCTTTGCTTCTTCCGGCGGCTGCTGCGGGATCCCTTCTAAGTAGCTCCTGCTTCTGTTCTCTTTAATCCTCGTGGCTTCCCTGCTTTGATTTCTGTCCAATTTGCCTATTTCTTTCAGGGGGACTGAAGGGCCCAGAATGAATCCTGGGCTTCCTCACTATATTATTTATTAATCTTTTATAGGGAGGACCTTCTCAAGGATGCTAAACCAGGTTGGGCAGAAAATAAAAATCTCTTTGAAAGACAGAGCTGATGTGAACTCCCTATGATAGGACTCCGGGCACTTCAGAGAAAAATGAGTTTGACTGTAGGGAGAAAGTACCGCCCCCTGGTCGCCTGATATTCAGGCACCTGTACTTCATTGTATGCTGAGGGCAGAGGAAGCACACATTTAGGCCATTGAGGGGTGAGGAGGGCCCTCCCCAGTCAGTCTTGCTGAACCCAGTCTACTCCCCAAGGCCAAGCTTGTGGTCTCGCCTTTCCAGGACCCTTCCTTTGATCTCCCCCACTCCTCTAGGTTCTGATGAAAATATTCTCTTCTTCCTCTGAATTACTGTAGTGTTTTTGCAGGGACTGCGTTCATGACGCTTCTTGTTCTCTGTTTTATTCATTTACTCCTGCAGCAAATCTTTCTCCAGCACCTCCTATGTTCATGGTATCGTAATACACAGTGGGGGAAATGGAAGACCCCAAGGTTAAAACCACCAGACCAGGTGTTGACCTTGTGAAGTTTCCAGTCCCGAGGAGGAAACCCAGGCACAGCTGGAGATAGCTCCTGGAGCCACGTGTGCTTGGATGACTGTGGCACTGGCACATGCCCTCCATGGTACCAGGGACCTGGCTGATGCTGTATGAAGCCCATGAGCTCAGCACTTCATGTGTGTAACCCTTTAAGTCTTTACCACAACTTCAGGCACGATTATCACCTCCATTTACCAGGAAGGAAACCATGCCTCCAGGATGTGAAGCAACTGACCTGAAGTGACACAGTGGTCCTGGGTGGAATGGAGACTTTTTACCTCTAGGGTCGGTTCTCCTGCGCATGGTGTTAAATGCACAGCTCATCCGTTCATGACTAGTTGAGGGGAAACTGGGAAGGCAAATCAAAGACCAGTCTCATAGTCTATCCCATGTGGGCACTGTCCAAAAATAAGAATGGGATTAGCAATGCATTTTGTACTGTTATGTACCCGGGGGTCACACAGGTAGTTTTTTATTACACTGAGGGCATGAGGAAGAGGATGGAAAACCAGGCTTCTCCTTTAAAAATCCAGTAGCATTGTGTAATTTGACCAGTGCATCTACTTGGATTGTTTGGGGGCAAAGGGTCTGCTGTAGTTCAGAAAATGGCTGTCCAGTGCAAAGGTGGTGAATAAAAGTGAAACATGAATCATCTGCATTTGGAAACCTCTGGGTGTTTGGCAGACTTTTGGTAGCATAATGATGTTATTTTGTTCTGGTCATATCCCCAGCCCTTAGAAGGTGTGCACTGGGTTTGCTTAAGTGAATACATGGCCACCACTTGTGACACTGTTTCACTGCTATGGGGGTGAGAGTTATTCTGTTGTATAAACGTGCTTCAACTAAGAAATGGCTAGTTTTAGTGATGGGATGATTGTTTTTAGTAGAGTCAATAATGGGAAGAAGATAATAATGTTAGTTTGCCTTTTGGTATATGCTACCCATTTATGAATGTCTTTTAGTGAGGTAGGTCTAGTGCTTCACCTGCTTACCCTTCTCATGTAACTACAGCATCTTGAGTGAGTGTGCATGCACACATGTGCACGGGGAGTACCAGCAGCTGTGGATGTGTGGGGTGTTTGACCAGCTGGCCTGCCCTGGTTCACTTTTGCCAATCCATGAGTGGGACAGCAGCACCTCTGCCCCAGGCTCCCAGGAGGTTCTTGGGCAAATGGATGGTTCCCGCTGTAGCAAGCATATTTGTGTCTCTGGAATGTGTCCTCAGCTCCTTGGTGCCCATGGGCTGTGTTCTTGGAGCTCATCTTCATTGTGCCCTTGAAGCTCAGCCTCTGACTAGCAGCTGCCTGCAAGCACTCTTAGCAAAGTCTTCAACCTCATCTTCTCTTGGGCAGGGAAGCATGGTGAGAGTCAGGGAGCTGGATAAAGGGTGCATTTCTGCCAAGGGACCTGCAATGAAACTAGACTGAAATGGGGCCCACCCTTTTACAAAGGTAAACACTAATATCACTTCTTTCTTTCTAATAGTTTAAATACATGTAGTGCAGCCATTATTATCTTAGGTTGATAATGGGGAAGCCTGCCTGCCTGCATGTTGGCTTGAATACTTTCTTATTGAATCTCAGTCAAATTTGGGTCAAGGAGTTTTGTTTCTTTTCTATAAAATGGGGATAATCATAGTATAGCTTTTATAGACTTGTTATGAGTGCACTCACATATACAAAGCATTTAGCACAGGGTCATGCTATGATTTCTCTTATTGCTTCTTTTAGCAACAGGATTTAGTAAACATTAGGTGCCAAGCACTAAGCTGAACACTTTCCATGAACCACTTCATTTGATCTTCACAAAAACCTACAAAAGCACACTGAGGTTCTTTGACTAAATAACTTTGGGAATTCTAATTCAGGTTTAATGCCACTGTCTGCATGCTTTCCAAGTATTTATAACTGGCCAGTGCAAGCCCTCTCTGAGAGTTGGAATTTGAATGACTTATTTGAACTGTGGAGAAACCCTTGAACTTGAGAGTTGGGGAAAGAGGAAGAAAAGGGATGGTCTCAGGATCTCTTACAGAGGAAGCTGTCTTTCCCTTTGACTTCCAAATGATCTCCCCTTTTATTTCTTCAGGGTGGTTAATCCTCTAGGTAACTTAATGAGATGATGGATCTAGTGTTGGTGGGTTTGATCTTAAGTGTGCATGTGTGTGTGTGAGTGTGAGGTGCACGCTACTTCACTAGTACTTCAGAGGTTAAATGAATGAATGAATACATGAACAACTAGTTTGCCCACAAGGGCACATGGCTCTAAAGTGAGAATTAGCCTCTATCACCATTCAGGAGAGTCTGTGTCATCCTCAGACTTATCCCGAGTACCTGGCAATCATACTATGTACACTTTCATACACCTGATGCCATATGATAGGTAACAAGTATGTTACATAATGATAGTATGATAGGTAAAAATGAGAGTGAACTGTAGTTTTGTACAATTTAAACCAAGAGCAAAACACAAAAGAGAGTCACTAAAACTTTGTGATGTCAATACAGACTGACCTTCCATATAGGTTTAAAGTGAAGAAGGAGAAGAAGAAGAAGAAGAAGAAGAAGCTGTGTTTCTTAAAAGGTATATGGTTTGAGCCAGGCATGGTGGCACGTGCCTGTAATCCCAGTGACTCAGAAGGCAGAGGCAGGAGGATTGCAAGTTCAAAGTCAGCCTCAGCAACAGCGATGAGGCACTAAGCAACTCAGTGAGACCCTGACTCTAAATAAAATACAAAATAGGGCTGGGGATGTGGCTTAGTGGTCAAGTGCCCCTGAGTTAAATCTCAGGTACCACCCTCCCCACCCAAAAAAGGTGTATGGTTTGAAGTCTGTTTCCTTTTGACATATGAATAGATCCAATTTGTTTCTTTTTAGGTGTTTACTTTATAATAAAAAGCCAATATTAAACATCTACTATTTTTCTAGTTTTGTGTTAGGATACCTAGCCTTTCCATACCTTGATAAATAAGATAAGGGACCATCAGCTTGGAGAGGCTAAGTCACTTGCTTGATCTGACAGAAGCCATTAGCAAAAGGACAGAGATGCAAACCCAGGTGTCTGTTCTCAGCTCTCTTTCCTCCTCATGACTTTCAAAAGATTAAAACAAACAAACAAATAAACAACCCACAAATCCTTTGATGAAGAATTTATTTAATTTACTCTCCAGTAGGGAAAAAGTCTTTATGATTTTTCTGAGCATCCCCAAAGCCCACGTAAACCTGCTTGTATTAAGAATGTGATTGGGAAATGTTAGGCAAACAGTTTATTGATCCTCTCCTTTCCAGCTGACAAGGTAGCTTGCATTGTGCGTCTCTGTCCATGTCTGCGTTTTAGTTGTAATCATGTTCTTTGGGTGGGCGGTGGTTGTCTAGTGTGGCAATTCCACCTGCAGGTGGAGTGTCCCCTCTTCCTGGAGTAGAAAGCATTTCCCTTATAAAAATAACCTCAGTAAAAAAAGCCTTAATGACACATCACAATGTTTTTAAAATTTAAATAATACCCAGCTTATATCTACTGATAGTTTGTCACTGATTAGGAAAAAAGCAAACACCACCAAAAAAAAAAAAAAATAAAATAAAAAAGATAAGCTTTGGCTACTTGGTTCTGAGCTCAATGCAAACTTGTTAATCTGAGTGAGAAGCAAAAATGGCTGCCAGAGTTCTGCAGCCTCAGAGACCAAAGTGTCTGCTAGTCTCTAAAATAAGTCAGTGAAACTTAAGGAAAATATCCACCCATGTGGATCCCGGACAGTGGTGTGAAGTGATCTGGGACTTCAAATGCTGCACTTTTGCCTTGTATGAACCCATAGGACACTTTATACAAACTGAGGTTACTACTTTGGTTATGAAGTCTGGAGAGTATCTTTTTAAACATTTTTTTGCAGCGCCAGGGATTGAACCCAGGGCATTGTGCATGTTAGGTCAACGCTCCACCACTGAGCTACTCCCTCAGCCTCAAGAATATCTTTCAAAGGAGTGTTCTGGGAGTGCCGGCCTGTGAGTCTTGTGAGCACACTGCCCAGCATTTCGGTGTCCTCTGAGCTTCATATGGCTGAATAGATTTGAAACTAATGAAGGAAAAAAAAGCTCGGGCTGATTGCGTTATAAATTATATGATGGTATAATTATAAACTAAATCATAAAAGACAATTCCTAGTAATATCTGGGAGCATCCTAAAAGAGATGTATTGTAGAATTCTTTTATCATTTTAATATTTAAAAATGAATAATTTTACAATGTGTGAGTATTGAAATTACCTGTCACTCCACCTTTTGAGATAACCCCTGTTTGAGCTTTGATATTTGTTTTCTGCTGTTGTTAAATGCTTACATAAATAGATACATTGAAACAGGTGCACTTGAAGACCTGCCATATCTCTATATCTCTATATAACATAGCCCCGTGTTGTGTCTCAGCCCTCTCCTTTGTTGATACTTTCATTAGTATGTAGTCCTTGAGTACATGTTTTTAAACGACTGTATAATATTATAGCATGTGGATGTATCCTCATTTATTTAACCAATCTGCCAAGTTAGACATTTAGTTTTTAATTTTTAATTATTATAAATAATGCCTTGATGAGCATCTCTGATTTGCTTATGATGGATTCTTTGAAGTGCAATTACAGGATCACAGGATGTGAATGTTTTTAAAGTCCTGATGCAACACTACAGTGCTTTCCAGAGGGGCCATGTCAGTTTGTGCTTCCTCCCTAGCCATCTCTCACTCATCTCACTGCCTCCTCTCTGGCACCAAATGCTCTCAGCTATGGGCACCTTTGCCATTTTATTAAGAAGCATCTGAGTGGTTGCTACAATTAAAAAAAAAAAAGCATGTGAAAAACAGCAGAATTTTAAATTCAGGCAATCAACCAAAATTGGCAAAGGCATCTGTTTCTTCCAGAAATATCCTCTACTTAATTTGTAGATGGGGCTCTCTTGCTTCTAGGAGGCGAAGTCAAGACTTCACACTTCCCACAGCATCTGCTGCCCTTGGGCTTCCCGTTGCAGGTGCTACTGTTGTGTTCACGCACATCAGAGAGGAATAGAGTCTGGCCATCACATAAGACCTTCCCCTGCCTCTCCTATGCCCAAGCCCCCAGGAAAGAGCACATGACCTCATGAACTCCTATCTACTATCAGAGCATTTTGGGCTTCCCCATCAGCCAAGTGGCTGAAAATTGACAAGATGAGTTCAAGTATGACTTACTCCATAGCACTGATGTTTAAATTTTTTGAGATGTTTAGAGAATTTACAGATAATTTTGATGGAGAGAGTCTTTGAGAGTGGCTTCAAAAATTCCTTGAGGTCATCTAATCCAACCCCTTGTACCAGAATCAAACCAATTCCACCCAGGGTTGTAGAGAGGTAGGAAAATAATTTTTATTTTTCAGTCATAGTAATTAAGACAATTATCTTGAAAAAGTCCTCCAAACACTTTTTTTTTCCCTGATCCATGCCTGCGTACTCAGCAAAGGAGTGAATGTTTATGGTTCTATGAGTTAATAGTGTGTCATTGCAAATACTGTGACCGCTTTATGTTTTGAAGCATGACAAGTCACATCAGGTTTCCTTGGGTGTTAGAAAACATCTCTAGAAGTGGGCAGCTTTGTGGAAGATCATTACATTGGGTAAATCCAGGTAAGGTGAGAGAATAGTCCTTCTGGATGGAGGGTTTGCAGGACACAGCGTAGCCACTGATGGCATCCCCATTCAGACAGAAACAGGCTGTCATAGAAACATCATATGCCTTTTTAATTTCTGCAAGATATGAGAATGGGCTATTAAATGAGTAACTTAAGAAAATCAAGCAATGCTACTTTGAATCACTGTTCGGTTTGATCCGGGGACACGAAGAGGAATGATGATGTTATCTGTGCTCTGTGGACCTGGACACAGTCACTTTGCTCACTTGGCCCTGTCTGTACCATGGAGACACCTTGCCCCTTTAGACCTTTTAGAAATGTGAAACAGACTTTTTAATTCTTAGGAAGAAGGTAGTGTGGAAATTCACAATGTGATAATTAATTTCATAAAGTGGGTCATATAGTCATAATGATGTTTGGGAGCCCGGAACCATTTAAAGCAAAACATACCCAACACGTCCCTTTATAGTTCAAGTCAAACGCTGCACTGGTGCTCGGTGTCTGCTGTCTGTCCTGGGACCACCTAGGTGTGTAGTGGCGAGGTGGGCAGCTCCCTGTGTTCTGGCGGAGCAGCAGAACCTGCCACACAATGGCTAGGTTCCGAGGAACATCTTTTCACCTCCATCCCATTGATTTCAGCTTTCCTTGATTAGTCATTTGCATGCTCATTTTGTTCTGTTCCTCGCTGGCAGGGTCTGTTAATTACTAAGCATGGGAGACTTAAAAAAAAAGCAAACCAGACTGAGCCTTGTTTGCTAAAGTTTTGTTTCAGGTCCAGTAATTTGAATTGGCAGCCAAAGGAGGAAAAATGCAACAGATACACCTGACTACCTTGCATTTCGGATTTCTAACACTCAAAAGTACAATGCTTATGGTAATGAATTTTATCTATTACGAGGGAAAACAATCACCTTTGATGACATTATAGAATAAACACATTTAACAGCATGCTGAATTGCTGAAGTATCATTTTCAACGACCTCATTAGTGTCACTTAATTAAAACTTCCTGCTCTTGACTTTGATGCTGGTACAGGCAAAAACACAGAGGGAATTGAACAAACAACAAAAAACGGGGTGGGGGGTGCATTTTCTAGTGATAAATCGCAAAGGCTGCTAATGAAACCAAATTATGTACCTTTTTCCTGCAACTCCGATAAAATAATATGAAACGCGCAGCAACTTTGCATCAAACAAATTAATCAGCTGTCAGCAGATTTGCCTTATAATAATCTTTTGCACTTATTGATCATTTAAAAGGGGGGGCACTTTTTTTCTCCGTACACAAGCATTAGGTTGGTGATAATTAAAGCCTCAGCTTCAGAAATGCCATAATAACCGTTAATTAGCAGGATGCTATTTTCAACATAATTTGCTAATTAGGCAGTGAGCTGGTATAGTGTATATACCTAATTATGAAGGGTCTTGTGCTGTAGACACATGTGACTGGAGTGTAAATGACACCATTATAGGGGTCCTAGCAGATTTTTAAAAAATATAGTTTGTTCAGAAGTGCTTAGTTCTTTAGGGATTTCTTGGTATAAGGAATACTACTCTTAGCTGTTTTGTGTGAGGCTTAGAAGGGGAGACATTATGTAGAAATATATCATTTCTTTTATCTGGACGGGGGACAGACAGGGTCACTAATTCTAATGGGGCTTTTGTCACCCGGTGCCTGATACAAGAGCTGATAATTTGGCACTGAAGTTATGCATACTCCACTAGTAGAGAATTATTCTCCATTTGCCTGCCACACACGATTCATCTGGGAACCAGGATGCTGTAAATCTTTTCATACTAGATGTCTACCTACCTTGATTTTTCTGCCACACACGGATACCCTGCAACATGTATCTCCCTGTCTCTCCGTCACATCTTCCTGCCTTTCCCTCCATATCATAGAGAAATTCTAGACTTTTTAAAAATGAAGGTTTATTTCTGCCTGTTTTCTTTCTCCCAACAACTCCCATGGTTTTAAAAAAAAGAAGATTAAAAAAAACATTTAAAAGAGAAGAATGGCAGAGTATAAAAAGGAAGGGTGAGCTCTCACGCAAAAGTCTCAAATTATATGCATATTGGTAATATTTATGAATTTAAATTTTGGCTTTTCGGTGGAGCATAAGCAGAGTGAGATCATTTGCAGATATATAAACTGGCTTCCTGGATCATAATAGCTGATTTCTTTTAAATGTTTTACCTTGTTTCAAATAAAACTATATTTCTTTATTCCTTTTAAACGAAATGAAAACTTAATTCAATAATAAATGAGCTTCAGAGCAGCACAAGAGTCACTTAACTTAAATCTTTTTGTAGAGGTTCCCACTTAAGCAGCTTGAAAGACAGTAAATCACGCTGGAGAACGGACATCCCAATTTCATTGCTACACTGTAGAGAGCTGAATTAATGGCCTTCTCTTTAGAATGTATGGATGCGCCTTCCAGCTGCTGAGCCTGACAGTGTTATAGCTCAATTAATGTGATTTTGATGTAATTGCAGATAGGGAACATCATGCCGAAAAATTATTTTTTCAACATAAGAATTATATTTATCATCCAGATGTGGGAAGAGGGGTGCTTTTCGAGGCTGGATATGATTCATAATAGGGACCTCTGTTTTTATTTTTAAATAATGTTTCTCTAAAGGAAGGTGACAATAATGAATCAACATAGTTATTTATTGAGTACTAACTATTAGCCGCACACTCTGCTGAGTATGTTATGCCCAACGTGTCATTTAATATTGACCCAACTCTGAAGCACACCCTATCGTCATCTCCATTGTACAGATGAGAAAAATGACACCTGGAAAAATCAAGGCAGTAAAGGGCAGACCTGGGATTTGAAGCTGGTGTGTCTGTCACCCTGAGAGCTTGGCTGTCAAATGAGCTGCCTCTGCAAACTTCTCAGAGGCCTCTGGCAGGAGATGTAGGATCCATGAAGTTGAGATGTTGAGACTATCAATTTCCTAGAGCTTTATGGCATAGTGCTGTCAAAAATAGGTTTAGCCAGGATGCCTGGGTCTGCACATTTCTAGTTGTGTTTGACTTAAAGCAAGTTGTTTGAACCCTCTGAGCCTGAACCTGCTCAAATGTAAAGGGGAATAATAATGGCAGCTCCCTCATAGAATTTTTACTCAAGTTAAATGAAAAAATCTGGGTGAGGAATTCAGAACTATGCCTGGAACATAGTAAGTGATCAGTAAGTAGCAGCGAGATTGCTGTGAGCTAAACCCAAACCAGCAGGTCATCCGTCTTGTGCAGCACAATTTTCTTTGCCTCATCTGTTGGGTACAGGCCGTCTCTCGGAACTTGGCTGCCAACATTTTCTGGGAAGGACCCAGAGTGGCATTTAGCATAATGGGCTGCACCTACTGGCACTGAGATAAGAAGACATTTTTTGGGGGGAACCATTTTAATTCCTGTATTATTAGAATGAATAACAATGTTAACTTAGAAAATGATAAACCATGAACTTGGTGATTCACCAAGCTCAGCTGCTATGCACAAGGAAAGTCCTGAATTATTTAAAGTACCATTTGGGGCTCCAGAAAAAAAACCAAGTGATGGTTTAGGAACTGAAACAAAATACAGACAATGTCTCAAGTCCACTATGGAAAATCCAGTTCAGAATGACAACATCGATGATGACAGTGATGGTGGTAACTGGCACTTAGTGAGTGCTTTATTAGTTTGCCAGACACACGACAAAATTGTCCCATGCAATGAGCACAGTATCTCTGAGAAGAATTAATATTCCTTCATTTATGGTGGATGGAAATGGAGATCAAAGAAGTTAAGTAATCGGTCCCAGGTAGTAGGGCTGTCAACCTTTCTCTGCAGCTGCTCAGCTGCACAGATCGGGTGGAGCTATCTCCAATTAGCCCAAGGTGGGGTGGACAGAGGCAGGATGGCTTTCATTTCCTGGCATTGCTTCTATCACATTACGGGTAAATAATCATGTCCTCTAGTTGTGGTTGTATTGATTGAGTTGCAATTAATAAATTACTAAAATCTCAATGGACAATTTATTAAGCAGTCTATTATGCACAAATAACATACAATAAATCCCATGCATTTTCATTGCTGTGGGTCAATAATTTCATTTGAATATGAGTGTTATTTCTAATAATACATTGGGTGGGGACATTTTAATATATGATAATGATCCTAATTTGTGTGATGATGTCATTACTCCTTGCTGGCTTCCAAATCAATGCATAAAAATTAATATTAAATTTCAACACTGTGTGGGATGCGTTTATTTCTCAAAAGAGCCTCATCATCTGCTAATAGATAAATCTGAATCAAAAAAGAACTAGGTGCTTGGTATGATTGTTGAAATACAGACAGATGTGCATAGGTAGCTTCGTTATTTTTGTGGAAAAATAATTATGGAGAAGATTTTTTTAGGGTTAGAAATGTAATCCATATATTAAAGGCACATTTGAATAGTGGAAGCATAAATAAATCAAATGCAACAGATGGGTCCTATTTGCTTTTGTGATTTGGCCTTCTAGAAAGGCCTAAAGTTGGAAGCTTTCGTTGAATGAGATTCTGCCTGATCCATTTGCAACCTTTTTCTTATTTTCCCCACCTCTGTTCCATCAAACTTCGCTCTTGGACACTAGATAGTGTCTGTTCATTTAGGTGAGCACATTGCTTCTCTCCCAAGAGAATGACCTTCTACTACTTTGCACAAAGTGGGAATGTTAATTAGGATTGGGTTGGGTTGCAAATGATTTCCTCTCATTTCCACTCACTATAGCCTGGCTAAAAAACAGAAACACAAACAAGACAGAAGGTGACTTTTTTCTTCTTGTTTAGGAGTCTGCAGGGAGTCTAGGGTGAGGTGGGGGCTCTGTGGTGTTGGGTCTGTGACTTCATTCTGTCCCTCTGCTGAGCATGGTCACCTCACTATCCAAGATGGCTGCCAGAGCTACAGCTTTACCTCCACATCCCAGAGAGTGGGAGGCAGAAGGGGAAGTCCCTTTTCTTTAAAGATGCTTGAGAAAGATATACTTAATGCTTCTCTGCATACCTGTTGGTCAGAGTTAGTCCCAAGGCCAAAGGGGAGGCCAGAAAATGTAGGTAGCTCTGCAATTGGGTAAAAATGAGGGCATCTATTACTAATGGCCTGTGGCCCAATCTGTCTTATCTTTTAGAAAATCATAGACCCTCTGAGAGTCTGAGGAAAGCTGTGGAATCTCTTACCTGAAAAATACACATAGGGGAAATTTTCCATGTGACTTTAGGGGGTTCAAGGACTCCTTGAAGCCCAGATATCCAAGAACTCCAAACCTCCTATTTAAAAACAATATTTTTTCTTCCATTTATTTATCCAATTATGCAGCATTCACTCATTTGGCAAATATTTATTGTTTACCTGCTTTATTCCTGGCAACAGAGGGATGAACAAAGCAGTCAAGGTCTGTGTTCTGAGGCTCTTGCATCCCAGGGGGAGCTCAACAGTGCACATGATGGAAGTGGTAAATGTTAGGAGGAAAATAAAATAGACTGATAAAACAAGGAGTGGACTCATAGTCAAGGTTGAGAGTAACTTCAGATTGGGCAATCAGAGACACCCTTCCAGGGAGAAGACTTTTAGGACAAAACCTGACTGTGAAAGCAGCGAGCTGGGACTTAGGTAGGAATATTTCAGGGAATAGGAGGAGCAGGTACAAAGGCCCTGAGGTGAAACCAAGTTGGGTATATTTCAGGAATGGAAAGAAAGCAGACAAGAATGGCTTGAGATGGCTTTAGAGAATTAGGCAGAAACTAGGCCATGGTCAAAGTTTGGATTTACTTCTAGCAACAGTAGAAACCACTAGAGGGAAGTTAAACTGTGAGGAGGAAGGACGGGTGTGTGGTTCAGTTTATCATCTTGAAAAGATCATTCTGGATGCTGCAAGGAGAAAGGCAAATGAAACAGACCAGTGACACTGGCTCATTCTCTATCGATGGTGCAGGGAGAGGGATCTGTCCTCTGTGTCTCATGTCCATCAGACAGACAGTGGAGACTACCTGCCCAGTGGCATCCAGAGATTTGTGCCCTACCCAGGGCATTGCGATGTGGCTGTAGAAACACTGAGAGGCTTGTGTGCGGTAGGGACCTGAGTGAAACCACGGTCCAGACCCTCTTCCCTCTGCATGCAGAAGGCTGTGAGCATTGATTATGAGGAGGTAGGAAGCTACAGGTGAAATGTGAGGCCAGCCTGCCCAGCGATCTGCCTTCTCTGCAGTCTGCTCCTTCACCTGTCATGGGGCAGTGCTGATGTGGATGGGTTACCTGCACCCCGGGGTGACCCAGCAGGGGAAAGTTAGGGGATAAACACTTAGATCACCCAGGACACATGATTTTGTCTCGTAATTCTCCAAAGGGACAGCGTTTTGTAAATGACACATCTGGGCCTTAGGGAAGGTCTCAGGGGCTTAAAATAGCAAGTGATTACAGCAGCCTAACTCTGTAGGAGCCAGTTTCAGGGCTGATCATTAAAGTGATCCTGCAGCCAAAGGGCCAAGAGAAAGAGGAGTTGCTGATAAACAGCAACCAGGTTTTGTTTTGGAGCTCAGAGGCTTTTGAATCTTCCTTTTTTTTTTTTTTTATATATTTTTTAGTTGTAGTTGAATGCAATTTATTTATTTATTTATTTATTTATTTAATGTGGTGCTGAGGATTGAACCCAGGGCCTCGCACATGCTATGCAAGCGCTCTGCCGCTGAGCCACAACCCCAGCCCTGAATCTTCCTTTTTTGACTCGTTCTTGTCTAGTTCATGAGATGTGAGTGTTTTCAATTCAGAATCATTGAGATTTGGACTTTCAAATGAATAAGGTCAGCTCCTGGTTTGATGCAAGTAGAAAATTCAAGGCCCAGAAAAGGTGTGATGCGTCCATTATTTCTTGAATTCAGGCTCTTTCCTCCAGACTGACTTACAGAAGCTAATAATATATTCCTTTGGTATACTGTGACTATTTTCAAATTCTACCCCAGCCTCAAACACTTGCATTTTTTGCCCAATATTACGAAAACTCAGCAGAGTTGTGGTGCTTCATCCAAACTAAATTTTGTGCATTGAAATCAAATTGTGTGATCTGAAATCCCCGCTCCAGAGAGAAGGAGGTTTCCTTAAAATATTTGGAAAGCTTCAGGATTTTACTCTCAGGAATAATTGAAGGATAGATTCATCTGTAGCATTAAGTTTGGTGTGAGAGTGCCACAGGAGTTTTAATTGGTATTTCATAAGAAGGGGAGAGAGGAGAGAAGATTTATGAATAAGGTAAGGGGGATGGTTGGCTTTGATTTGAACATGAAGACTTGTAGGCACCTGTTAACAATCTTAAATTTTTTTCACCCCATTGGAGGGTGGAACAATATTTATTACCTGAACCTGGAGAATTTTAGAATGATGGGAATAAAGTGACAATAAAGAATCCTCTGGCTTGGAGAGAGTCCCGGCTCTTCTGGGGCTCCCAGAGGCTGTTGGAAGGGCCTCTCCTGCCCGGGGAGGAGCTTCTGCATTCACATTGCCCCTCCCGGAATAGACAACCTAATTGACTAATTGTAGGCCCAGCCTTTCACTTGGGCTGCAATTAGCCACTTACTTCTTAGCAGATACAAGTGGCCACTTAAATCCTCAAAAAGTCCATTGTGAATTCAGTTATTTGTGTGTCCAATTTCACCTGGACAGAGAGGACTTAGAAAAAAAATAAAATAGAATAAATTATAGCCCTTGAAAGAAAATCCCTCTGAAATCTGGCTCAAGCATTCTTACTTCTGAAGTGACAATAATGGGAATGCATTGTTCTCTCTTCTCTCTTTCATTTTTTTTAAAGTATATTAAACATAACAGACGCACAAATATCCCATTAACTGGTGACTTTATTTTTCTCCAAGTGTCCTTAATGTAGAGCAGGCTGTACCCACCTGCTGGTTTTCAGCTTCATAACTTTCTGTAAATCTACTTTTCTAAACCTCTAGATGGGTTTTGTGTAATTTAATTGGCTACTGTACCTTTTGGTGGAAAATGAATGTGCTAATTTCTAGAGTGATGCATTAATTCTCTTTGTTATCCACAAAGTTCTGGAGAACTCGAAAATTCGAAAATTCGTTTTCAACGTCTGCCCCTCACTGAGCAAAAGTGCAAGGGCCATTGTTTTCATAGTTCCTTTTGATGTGGTCTCTTATTGTTCTCTTGGGTCAAAGGGACTTACCTGGGAGATGACAGATGCAGGCACTCTGCCACTGGGTTTCCTTGGAAGTGTACAACAGTAGCCAAAGAAAATCACTGGGAAGATCCTGGGGAGGATGTTGCTTTTGGGGGGAATTCCAGGGAAGAGAAGATTATGACCTCTTTTGCTGCATAGTGTCAAGGACAGATGGGAAGAAGGTATGAATCAATATATGTCAACTGCACAGATGGTATAGCCACAAAGTGTCCACATCCTGATTTTCTATCCCCTGAAACTGAAATTAATAATGCCTTCATTATAAGCGGTAGCTGCCAAGCAGCTGAGGGGACCCTGTACAACTTACAGCATAGCCCTGGCGCCGGAGCGGGAGGCAGGACTTTCTTTCTGTCTCTTTCAGAAGGTTAGGAAGGCTATGGCCATAGGGGAAAAGGAATCATCTTTTGATCTGAGTTTTACAGATTAAACAAACCAAGGACAACAAGACTGGGGTCCCTTCCTGCTTTGCAATATTTTCATGCCAGGAGATCTTTTCCCTGTTTCTCTCCGTGTTCTAGTTGCAGGGTTAACTCCACTATGCCAATTATTGGGCCCTGGGCATTGAAGATCTCAGATCAGGGTTGGAAGTAGAGTGGAAAATAAAAATAAGCTACCACAAACCACCAAAACAAGTATTGGCACATCGCTACAAGCTCCGGCTAGTAATGATGAATTCAGTATTCATCACATGGACTAATTAATGCACGCTAACACACCCCAGTGCAATTTGCAAGTCACAGATTGCATTAGGTGATACAAATGACTCATTTGTGAACCTGAAGGATGACCTTTGGCAGGACTATCTGCTGACCTCAAAAATATTAAAGAAAGGTTATTTCACCTTGCCATTGTCTCCAAATGCCAAAATAGCCCAATTAAAAACCTTGACTTGGAACCATAGGAGCAGATGCGAGTCCTAAAGGGCATTAATTATTTTCAGTGTCAGCTGGTTGTGTAACTGAGGCCAAATGAGAGTTTGGAAAGCTATTAAGGCACTGTATTACATGCACTGGGTCTAAGATTTGAATTCAGAATAAGGCATAGATTTCACTTATTTAGGCAAGCTGTATAGAAATTGTGCTGGCGGTCCTAAGAAGAATCCAGGGCTAACACAGGTGAAATGAAGTTCATCACCAGGGCTGGGGTTCTGCCTTCTGCAATCATCCATCTATTTTCCCAAGTCTGTTTTCAGAATCAACATTAGTTACCATATTGTGAGCTCAAAAACCTATACATGTTTGGTGTGAGTTTGCTTCTAGGTGGATTTTTTCATCCTCTCAAGTCTAAGCACTACAATGATTTTATTGTGTTTGACCCTCAAATGTGATGACCATTGAAGATATGTACCCAAGTTAGGCTCTCATATGGCTATTTTCTCCATTTGTTTTTAACAACATGCATATTTTTAGGCAAATTCATACACAGGGACCTTGGTATTGATGGCATCCTCTCCAGTTCTGTCCTTGTTTCCTCCAGGTAGGTTTTGGCACAAGGGGGCCAGGGTGTGTAGTAGCAGGAACTGACCTTCAGAAGTCCCTCTGGCTTTGGGAAAGGGTTTGTTTGCTGCTCATGGCTTTCACATCACCAACTCAAAGTGCACACTGATGGATAAGGGCCACCAAGTGTCCAGGAGGTACACCCTGGAGATGTTAGAGTTGGGGAGTGTTGTACTCTTAATTTCTTCATAAATTAAGTTTAAGATTATGGTTTATCTTTACCTCCAGTTGAAAGGAAAGGAAAAAAGCAGATTCTATGCATGGAACAGCATGGCAGAAAGCCCCAGGGGCGGAGGAGCCAGTTTAGTTATACAGAGGTATAAAGTCAACATGTAAAATGAACTCTTCTCAGCTTCATTGTGCTTACCTGCAACTTAGGAATAGGAATAATCCTTGGCAAGACTGATAAGAAGATCAAGTGAAATTATAAATATCCACATAATTATATATGTCTATATAAATATCCACATATTTACCATATATATAGTGATTTCCCATATATATATAGTGATTTCCCTAAGTGATATATATATATATATACACACACACACACACACACACATGAGGTGAGGTGCTATTGCAGCTATTGTTATTTTCATTGCAGGAAATTTAGAGAACACTTTCTTCTTTCTTTTTATTTATTTATTTATTTTTTGTGGAACTGTGCAAAATGATGATAGAAAAACACAACTTAGAAACCAGAGTCCTGTCCTCTGATCTTTCTTTAGTTGGGAAGTTGTTTACTCATGATAGACTTCAAATTTCTATCTGTAAATACAGATAATAATACCTACTACCATGTGCTTTTGCAATGCTTAAATGAGATAATGGATGTACCTTGTGCTTAGCATTCTGTAGGTGTTTGAAGAATGAATGAAGTCCTTCTGTCCTTGTTCCCAGAATATTCCTGTCCTTCTTCCCCATGAATGCTGCTGATGAGCTTTTGGTAGAGAGAAGATGTATTTCCGTTTTAAAGCTTCCTAGGCCAGTTTATTGGTGTTTTATTCTGAGAAAAAAAATGAGCACCCTCATTGGAAAACATTTTCTCTAAACATTGATGACTTCAAGGTTGAAGGAAGATCTGCTTCTCAAGAGTCTTTATGTTTATTATTTTCTAGTGCATTATTTGGTGATTTCCCAAGTTACAGATCAAAGATGGCAGGCCCGAGATTCCTCTCCCTGGCTTCCCAGCTATGGTCAATCTTATCTTTGAGATAACCCACTCCATGGTTTCCCCCTGGCTGCTTGGAGCACATGGTACCCAAGTCTCTTGAGTACTGCTTCCCCCCTACAAGGTTGCTATTATTCTAAAATGCCTTTTAAATTTTTTCTAATTTCATTATAAGATCCTCATAAATGCCAGCAGCTAATGAAAACGGGTTTATTTCTTGCTCTTTGGGAGGTGACCACCCTGTCAGCATTGGAGGTGTCTGCACATCCTTGCAGGCCCAACAAGTGGTGAACAGATGGAGTCTGAATCCAGAGCTGAATTACCAAGAAAAAAAAAATTCTGTTCTTTCACCAAATGAGAGTTTTAATAGCCATTTGCAAAGAACTCTTGGCCTGGTATATTGGGAGTGTTGGCTGCATGGGTAACGAAGGCTTTAAGGCCATACAAAGTCTTCCAGCAGCTCATTTTTATATATACACCAAGCCTTGATTTAAATTTCAAGAAAACAAACATGCACCATGGCCAAAGAATCTGGATTTTTAGCATAAGTCCCCCTCCATCCCCAGACCCCAGGGGATTCCAACTTAAATGGTCCTAGAGTCCTGTTCTGGGAGACACTGGACCAGGCTGAGGGTGCTGGACTTGCTTCACCATGAACAAGGTTGAATGGCACTAGAAGACAGAAATAAAGAGCTTCTGGTAGTTTGAAGACCTTTTATTGTTGTGAGTTATCAGTAGACTCTTTTTAAAAATCCTATGTAAAACTCTTCAAGTGAAATCAAATTCAGAATCCCCAGGTGAAATCTAACCTGAATGGAGCTGCGTGGCTAAAGAAGAGGGGGGCTTGGGAGCATGGCCACAGGGTGCCTTCCCCATCTTCAATGGCTCCAATGTTCTATGCAGGGATCTCAGAGTCCCCCCCCCCCTTTTTTTTTAAAGTGGCCCATGCTACAGGTATGGGGCCCTGTGAAGAGGAAAGAGTCCCTAACTAGAAGGTCCAGCCTTGTCCCTACCTTGCAACATGGCCTTAGGGAACTTAAAACCTCCCTGAGCTTTTGTTTATCCCTTGAAGAAAAAATGAGGGTTTGGATGGATCAGTTTTTCTGCAAGTTCCACTATTCCTAGATGATACTTGTGACTTCCTGGATGAGTACTATCCAGAACATTATTTATTTTCTATTTGTCTTTATAATAGAAGAAATCAATTCACTATTTTTAACTAAACTATTCACCTAGTAATGCTATGGAATCAAAAGTTTGATGTACTGCTTACTTTTAAAAAAAAAATTAATACACACAAAATAAAGGTATAACCGCTAAAAGAAAGTGTGGTACCTAAAATTGGAAGTGTGCACACCACTCCTGGTCTCTGAAAAACCTCCTTGCTCCTGTATTCAGTGAAGTTTGTATCCAGGTAGGTGATACTTGTTATGGGGATAGGTTATAGGGAAAAACAAAGAAATCCTCTGGGTGTTATAGGCATATGAAGGTAGTAGGGAAGAAAAATAATTGCTTTTATTGCTGGGAAGAGTGAGGGAGCTCGAGGCTTGCAGTATATGCACAAAGGATCCAAATGGCTCAAAGAGAGTTTTTAATATTAATTTTGTGGAGACATAGGGCCACCAGCTGCTTAATTTTATTTAGGTCTAATAGGGAGCTTAATAACCAAGAACATCATTGGTTTCTTGTTTGTTTCTTTTATTGAGTGTCAAAATGCTAACAGCTTTTATTACAGATCTCCCAGGGCTGAGGTTGGCTAGTTAGGACAGTGGCAGAATGGGATGCTGGGGCAGAGTCCATGGAAAGAGACTTACTCTGTGCTTGTCATGTTTGGAAAACAACTCCAAAGAGATGGATTTCAAGGGACGCATTGTGGGAGGTAGAGGATGCTAAAGGATTGCTTGCGGCACACATTTGCAGAATGAAAGAAAGACAATGTTTATGACTTGCTTATTCCATATGAGGGGGAGACAATGACTCCAAATGTATATCTGCTGAGCTGGCTTGGAGAATGCACGTGGACAACTTAGCAGTCATGGTGGTCCAGAGCCAGAAAATAAAAATGTAATTGAAAAGTGAGGGAAACTATAGCGTAATTAAACATGACCAGCTCTAAGCACAGAAGTATAAAATGGAAATCAGCCCAGCGTACATATTAGGTTCACATCTTCGGATCCAGAGACAAACCAACCTTGTTTGAGATCCCAACACTGTCACTCGCTGGTTGTGGTTCCTTGGATACAGTACCTAATATTCCTGAGCGTTGGTTTATTCACCTGTTAAATGAGTAATCTGTATTTCCAAGGTCCCCTTAAGTATTTAATGACTTAAGTAACTGCATAATGTCTGCCACATAGGATCAATCATTTTTTACTAAATTGTAGGTGCTGCATTTTATCATCAGCACTATTATTAGGTGATGGGTTTATTTTATTTAATTCTAACAAATTCAATGAGCTAAGTAGCATTGGTGGCCTGCAGTGATGGAATTGAGATAGAAACTGGTATTTTCCAAGAAGTGCCTATTAGGTTTGTCTATAAGGATACAACCTTATTACTAGTCTTTTTCTTGAGGACCTTGAGATAACCATGACAGGGTCACTTTTTTTTTAATAATTTTTTTTAGTTGTCAATGGACCTTTTTATTGTATTTATTTATATGCAGTGCTGAGAATCAAACTTAATGCCTCACACATGCTGCAGAAGCGCTCTGCCACGGAGGCACAACCTCAGGCTGGGTCACTTGACCCATGAATTCTAAGTAAGGCTCAGGGACAAGCAGACTTTGGGTGGATCATTTTCATTCCTGGCATTCAGGCCCTTTTCAGTGAGTACAGAATGAGGATGTAAAGGACTGTAAGTGGCCTGTATTCTACTCTGACAGATTCCAAGCCCCTTTGCCCACAGGTGGTGCCCACACTTATCAGGAATTGCAGGTGTTGATGGCATGAAAAGTCAAGGTCTGCCAGGTCATTGTGAATTGGGACAACCAGACCTCCCCTCACAGAGGCTCCAACAAGAAGTTTCTTAATAAACTTTGTCCCCTGCTGGAGTTGAGCACCCTGACGTGGAGACCACACCTGGCATAGTTGCGTTGAGTTTTACGATCCATTTCTAGAAAAGATAAAACAAGTTTGGTTTGTAACTTCTCTTCTTGGTCTTACTTAGCCTGTCTTCATCTTAATTAGCAACAGCAAAAAAGAATGCCAGGATTCTCTCGGAAGTATTCACCTTTTCTGGACTTTCTCGCCTTCTTCAGTGGGAGAGCCTAGAGTATCTCTCTCTTTAAGGGCCATGCCACCTCTGTGTTGCTTGTGCCATAATGAAGAGCTGCTTGAGTGTCTCCAAGGAGTCCCCCTTCTCATGGCTTTATGTGCATGCCAGTTTAGAAGTTCTTGTTCCTGGTTTAGCTGAAGGAAGAAACAAAGAGGAGACACGGAGCCGGCCCCGCTGCCGCAGCCATGTCCCACTTCTGTGAGGCATTACCAGAAACTTCGTTCCACATGTTTTTGCATTGTCTCCTCTTACATTTATCCTCTGACTATTGTTTCCTTTTGTTCCAGCAACAGCTGGAAACGGTAAATTTGTGTTCTGAGCCAATGTTTTCCTTTGCCCTGGCATTTCTAGACATTTATTTTTCTATGGGCCAAAAATACCAGCAATAGAGGCTTTCTGAGCGCTCATCATCCCGCGGCTGCCCACCGCCCTCCGAGGCTGTCCCTTTAAATGAGGCCCCTGGAGTTCACTTTCTGAAGTTCATTAGCTTGTGTTATCAATAATTTAGGATAATACCCCGGTGGAGGCTGAGTGCCTGGCCCGCCCCGTTTTCACTGTCAGTTTTCTCATAGCCTAGCAGTCCAGTGAACTTGATAAGTGTCCCATCATCCTGTTAATCAAATTACTTATGAACTAAAATTGACAGTTTTCATTAATTATAAAGGATTATTCTAATTGCAATTCAAATTTATTCATTTAGAACAGACGGCATTCAGTAATATTTCAGGAAATTTGCATATTAAATGGAGAGGGTCGTCCATTAAGTATGGTAATGTATGCATATTTCCTTATTTTTAACTTCTAGGCCATATGCACTGCTGCTACTTCAGCAGGTGAAAAACCAGAACGTGCTTAATTTGTTCAACAAACACAGGGGCCAGAGCACATCTTTTGGCACTGGGTACTGGCACCCTTCTCTCTTTCTTCTCTTTGCTCGCCTTTCCCACCCCCTACCGCCCTGCACACAGCCAACACCACGGTTGATCTTTCGAAGAAACTTTTTTTGATAAACCTGGGCATCCCCCCCCCACCCTCCTTTTCTTTTTCTTAAATGTAGGCACAGCTGGTAAGGGTTGATTGAAATGTTTTGCCATAGAAGCTGTGTTCATTAATTTCTTCAAGATGCTGAAGTAGGCATTAAGGTTGCCGGCTGGAGTCCTTCCCTGTGACATGTGGAACAGCAAGGGGCCTAATAGTCAGCCTTGTAACATCAACTGGTTACCCCCCTCGTGCGGCATGAACCTTTCCCCTCCAGTGAAAAATGAACCTGTCTGAGACAAAAGCACAAACCACGCATGCAATGAGACAGTGCCATTATTCACACCCATATAGGCTGTTTTCAGAGATCATTAAAAATCATATCTCCATGATATTAATAAGCACCTTCCCTGATCCAGGTCCTGGGTAACAGAAAGGTGTATTTAGAGCCGCCCCCACCACCTACCTAATCTGAGATCATGAATCTGGGAGGAAAAAAAAACCCCACAAAACCTTGTGTTAAGATGAAGGCTAACAAGCTGGTGTGGTGGGAGCTGGGGGGTCCCGCCTTCCCTGCATCAGCCTGCTGGGGATGGCCAGGGTGAGGGCCCCAGCCACATCAAGTTGTTTCTGGTGAGTTTTGCCGCCAATGCTCAGAAATTATTGATATCTGGTCTTAATGATCTGAATAAAGCATCTGCCAGCTCATTCATCTCCAAAAACTCACATTGAATAACTGGTTGCTCATTTAGCCTGGTTTCAAGTAGACTTGTTTTTCATTTTCTGCAGTTAAACTAAAAGCTTTGTTGTTTTACATACAGATATTTTATTTGCCGAGCATATTTATTTCAGTCTGTTTGTATAACACTAGCGCTGTCGTGGCCATATGTTATTGATTGAAAAGCCTCCACGACCTCGGATTCTGAATAGGCGCTGTGTCCTTGGTAGGTATCTGAGAGGCAGAGACTGTGGGCCCTGCTGGCTGCCTTGCCAAGCCTGGGCTGAGGGCCCTTTCCACTGTGGTCCCTCCTACCAGGCAATACGTAAATCAGACTGCTGTAGAGCCCGGATCATGCTTCAGTTGCTTTACACAACCTCTCCTCAAATCTCCATCGGAGCACACAGTGCCCAGCTTCCTCCTTATTGGGGTACAGCCGGTCCTGCTAGAATTATTAGGCACGACGCCGAGAGAACAGACCACCAAAGGCTATTCTAGAAAACACTGATGGAAAATTCTCAGAAATCTTTCAAACCCACTGGTGTGCGTTAAGTCAAGGGAAATTCCCCCCTGAGTAACATCTTTTCCTCCACTTAGTTCAGCCTTAGACCCATGAAAGCCCCGCTCTTAATCTGATTTCTGATGAGAGTTAATTTTCAATGCAAGTTTGAAAAAATTTAATTGTCACTGATTACTCTGACATGCAATAGTAAAATAATATAAAAGAATGCCACAAATGATTAAAGTAAAACTTAACAACGTATGCATTAAAAAAATCCCATAATTCTACTTTTGTTATGGGAAATATTAAGTTGCATAATGTGACCCAGTGGTACGGGATAATTGCTTAAGAAGCTGTATTGTACAGATATTTTGTATATTATATCCTCATGTGCCGTAGTTCTGGTGATGAATTCCTCAGCACGGGAAGGCCTTCTTGAATGGATGTTGATTATATCAGAATATGGACCTCAAGTGATGCTAGGGATAAAAAGTGGGCACGGTATGCCAGGTGCCCTCTGGAACTACTGAGGAAAATGTCTCAGGAATTGTTCTTGCAGTCAGCATCCATATAATCTGCAAGAAAAACTGCTAGATCCCCTTCCACATACTACATATTTTTGTTTGTTTGTTTTTGCTAGGGGCTGATAGACAGCTGGAAGGACAGGAAAACAGTGAGATATAAACATGGTCTAGACTTCATGAAGCAGGATGAAGCACAGTGCAGGGAACCAATCTCTCTGAGACCCATCTTTTATATCTGCAAAATAAAGCAAGCATTTCCCTGGCTTCTTCATGGGACTATTGTAAAGATCCCCCAAGACCCATTCTGTTTTCCAAAATTCTCCAGTTTGTCAGAATCACCCGAGAGTAGTTAAAAATACACATTTCCAGGTCTTTCTACCAAAAGATTCCAATTCAGTAGGACTGGGCTGGGGACTTGAGAATCTATATTTAAATATTCTCAGGTGATTTATATAAGCCAGCAGATTTGGAAGGCATTGGTATGCTGTATGGGAAGTACTGGGCAATACGGTGGTCTCTTAGGGAGATAAGACAGTAGTGTGAGCATGTACCTATACTGATCACTTTTAAAATTGGATAAAACCCTAGATTATAAGAATTCTAAGCATTAACTAGTTACATTCTGGAATTCTAACTCTGGCCAGGTAAATCAGTAGGAAATATTGATGTAAAAAAAAAAGATGGTTTGAAATTTGCAGTGCTTGTGCAGAAACAGAATCTCTGTGTGTCTGCAGAGGCATAGAATGATCCATGAGGAAGTGGACTTACTTCCCCACCGAGACACATACAGCTCAGACTAGTTAGAGGAGCCCCAAGCAGCAGCCAGTGCTTTTCAACCAGATATCTAGGTCATTCTGCAAGTATTCTGTGCACTCACATAGACTCTGGAGGTGAAACTGTCATTACTCACCTACTAAAGAAATGAACTTGGAGAAATGGGAGAGATACCAGTTTCTTTCTTGTGGGAGCATATGTTTATTCACCATTATTGACACAGAGCCACTTTTTACCATGCAGGATAGGATAAATTGGATAACAATGGGATGACAACATCATCTAATCTAATATCAGTGTTGCTTAATAGTTAGATTTTAGCTGCCAAGTAGGATACGTGGTATGGCTGCTGAGTCCAGAGAGTTCCAGCCAAGGGTGGACACAGGAGCTGCAGGTGTGCCACCCCAGTCCTGGAGAGGTGGGAGGGCACAGGTGAGGCTTTTAAGGGGCTGTGAATATTTTATTGTGATTTGCTTATACTGCATGTTGTCATAGCTGAAAATACCTGTTTTTCTTTTCCTTTTCTTTTTTTTTGGGGGGGATGGGGGTACTGGGGATTGAACTCAGGCACACTTGACCACCACTGAACCACATCCCCAGCCCTATTTTGTATTTTATTTAGAGACAGGGTCTCCCTGAGTTGCTTAGCGCCTTGCTTTTGCTGAGGGTGACTTTGAACTTGCAATCCTCCTGCCTTATCCTCTGGAGCTACTGGGATTACAGGTGTGCGTCACTGTGACTGGTGCCCTTTTTCCTTAGGTCATGCTGACTATAGACTGTAGGTTAGTTTGAGGTGAGATGGAAGAAATAAAATAAAAAAAGGCAAATATATATTTTTTAAACCTGTCTGCCCTGATGATTACAGGCAATTAAAAAAAAATCAAAACACCTCCGTTGCTATCAAACACTTTTTCGTTAATCATCACTTTGTAACTAGTGGAGTGCCAAGCTGGTTAGAGACAAATTAAATGGTAATGTATCCGACCTCTGGGAACTGACAGCTTTTGTTGATAATACCGAGTTGGGCGTAAAACACACAAAGATAAATGAGCAAGCATTGAACTTTAAAAGAGTAAATTACAGAAGGCCTGAACCTTTTGCACAAAATGTGAGTTGGTTTTAGCATTCAGAACTTTCTTGAAAAGAAGGAGCTCTGTGTGGGTTCCCTGTTTGGCTGGTTGACTTGTTGGGGACTTTTCTGGGAGATGCTGCAATATCAGGATAAGTTTTCTATGACTGATGATGGACAGGAGCATAGGAGAAAGGAATGCTCTTTTCTGGGCTATAAGTACCCCCCTCCAGACACACACCAAAAGAGATACAATTTTATTGGCTTTGAAACTCTGGACTTGCAAGTGCTAATTGGAGTTTTGTGGACTACTGAGGACAGTGATGTTCCTTTTTGTGGTCACAACTTGGACTTTCCATTTTCCTATTGAACAACTGCAAAAGGCTTTGGTCCCCATTGTTTTGAGGCCATTCTCGAACTTTTCAAGATTCTACCCCAGTTACTTTGGTGTGCAGCTGTAGAAGAAGGAACTCACCATCTCCAGGTCTTTCCATAAACCTTAAAAGCCGTTTATGCTGAGATTACTGAAAGAGTAGGAAAAGAATTGCTGGGTATTCTGAAATTTGTGTGAGGACAGACAACAATTGACTTTTCATGGTGTAATGGAAGTAACATCTAAATAAAATATGATTTTTTTAAAAAAATCGTCTGTGCTATAGAGATGAAGCATAGTGTTTCTTTAGTATAGGATCTAATTTCTCCAGGGTAATGGAAGCTCCCATTCTGAAACATTTTCAAAGCAAAAGGAGTGTTAGGACTTAATGATGTCCCACTGCCATATCCTCATGCTGGCTTATTCCCACAGCTTTTTAAGCACTAGGAAGGAAAAATGAATGTCCCTTTCTCTAAGAGAAATATTAGCTGAAAGATGTTTTTGTGAAAAGGAGATCATCATGGGAAGGGCTTTGAACACCTTCTTCGGAAGGTTACCTGTTCCCATAGGAATGGTGAGAATTTGTGTCCATTTCACAGATGTTGACAACTGAGAACCAATAGAGGACAAATACGTTGGTGACAAAATGTCAGGCTTATTTCTTGGCTCAATGAGGATGGCAGTGCCTCTTCATTTCAAATGTTCACACTGGGGAATCAGGAAATATACATCCAATTTTATTAGAAGCTCTAAAATGTGCTTTTCTACTTCTGGCTCTGGTCTTATCCTTGTTTCTTCCCTGATCTGTAACTGTGGCCACATTGCGGCCACTGCCATTTGTCCTGAAGATCACCATGTCAGAAGAAGGGTGATTTCCTCCTGACCCAACCAGTGATCAGAGTGTGCCCTGAAGCATGAGTTTTGATTACCCTTAATTTGGTATGCATAACTTCAAATAGTCCTAATGGCCATACAATTATCTGATCTGATTTAATATGCAACCAGGGTTCTTGGGGGGTTAGTTAAGGTGGGGTATTTTTTTTTTTTTTTTTGTCACTGAAGCTCTTGTTGTTTGGCATTTATTTGTATGTTTTCTAAACCAAATAAAACAAGCAAATGTGAAACTCACTAAAATTAGAAAAGCACACACACATCCTGCCACCACCCTAACCTGAGCGTGTTGCCGGGTTCCTTCAGAGGGTAAATTCACACACGCCATGCCATTCATAACACCTCTGTACACTTCACAGCTCACATTTCCGTTCTTCTTTTTGGTTGCTGCCTATGAGTTTCATTTTCTCATGAGCCATAATATTAATGTTTTTCCCTGCTGGCTTCCCAGCCCGGGGGGTCACAGATCATGTTTCACCACACGAGACACCCAACCATAAATCTCCTTTAAATAATACAGACGGCAGGAGGGGCACTGTCGAGAGAGCCAGTCAGTCTGAACAAAGTGGCATTGATGCATGGCAAGCAGAATAGTTTGACCATGGCCCTGCTGGACAGGTAGAGCGTGGAGCAGCCTTTATTTAAGGGGAGGAAGGCATGCACTCCGCACGGTTCCAGAGAGCCAACCAGTTCTGGTTCTAAGTATGAATTGGCTTCCAATCACCAAGGTTTCCAGAGAATAATCGCACCACCTTTTCTCGCTCTGAATGCCACACAAGATTAACATAATTTGTGTTTGAAGGTGCAGATGCATCTCCTCCTGGTTATAAATCTGCATTTCTTGAGACCTCTTAGCCATATTTAAAATGAAGTTGGGAACTGCCAGGAAGGAAGTAACAACACACCTGATCAGAAAGTACCAGGCATTTTGGGCAGAAGTTGTGTCTTTTCCTGTTCCAGCACCCAGAGTAGTTAACATAAGGGGATCAGGAAAAGACTCGGAGAAACATAAACCATTTGGTGGTGTTAGTGAGAGCCTCATTTAAAGAGAAGCACAATAAGATAGGGAAAGAAGAGATGAAGGTTTTGTGGATGAAAATTATACCAACTTATTGACGCCTGTGGACCAAGCTGTCATGTTAGGATAGTGTCTCTGGGACTGTGCCTTTTGTGAGCAAAGATAACATATGTACATAGTATATAGACATACATAGAGATAACGTGGACCAAGTGCGCAAAGGTATTTAGTTTACCCACAAAGATAGTATGTGAGCATTCAGCTGTGTGCATCTGCGTGTGTGCGCGTGTGCATGTGTGTACATCCTTCTCAATAGTTTGGGAAATAACTGCCAAGTACAGTGGGTGATAAGTAAAGATGAGAGTAGTGAAAGAAGACGCAGAGTTTCCTGAGAGTGGCCTTTGGTTTTTTGGGATTGGCTAACTTCACTTAGTATTATATTCTCTAACTCCATCCATTTACCTGCAAATGCCATGATTTTATTCTCTTTGAATGCTGAGTAATATTCCATTGGGTATATATACTAAAATTTCCTTATCCATTCATCTACTGAAGGGCATCTTGGTTGGTTCTACAATTTAGCTATTGTGAATTGTGTTGCTGTAACATTGATGTGGCTGTGTCCCTATAGGATGCTGTTTTTAAGTCCTTTGAGTATAAATGGCGGAGTTGGTCAAATGGTGGTTCCATTCCAAGTTTTTCTATATTGTTGACATTAATTGCTATTGTAATGTAATTATTGCTCAAAAGATACATTTTTGAACAGTAGTGGAGGTGGAGGATTCATTCTGTTCTTATTCACTTAAAATAACAAATGACATTGATTATGCAAGAATTCATTTAATGAAACCAAGATACCCATGAAAAGAAAGATTTTTGTAACATTGCAGCATCTAAAACTCTTGCTTATGTTCTGAAAATTTTGCTTTTTCCACTTACATAATCTTACACAGGGCATCCCTGTGATATTTTTTTGTGTTACAAAATTACTCTGAATTTTAATAGTCTTAAGTAATAGTCTAAAATACATAACATTTTCTTATATTTATAAACGATATAGGTGATTTTGGTCTTATATGTATACAAATATTTTTTAAAAACCTCATTAATAAATACACGATTTTCAATTCTTTGAAAAAGGTGAGTTTTTAAATTAAATTATTTACTTATTCTAATTTGTTATACATGGTGGCAGAATGCAATTCATTTCATATTACACATATAGAGCACAATTTTTCAAGTCACTGTACACCATTCGTGACTTCATACATGTACTAAGGGTAATGATGTCTAACTCATTCCACTATCATTCTTATGCCCTTGCCCACTCCTGTCCCCTCTCTCCCCTTTGTCTTATCTAAAGTTCCCATGCTCCACCTCCCATCACCATTATGAGTCAGCATCCTCATGTGAAAGAAAACATTCGGCCTTTGGTTTTTTGGGATTGGCTTGCTTCACTTGGCATTATATTCTCCAGCTCCATCCGTTTACCTGCAAATGCCATGGTTGTAAATGCTGAGTAATGATCCATTGTGTATGTAGAAAAAGGTGATGTTTTGGTTCTGGTTTTACCTTGGTGCCTTCGTAGGTAAAAAAGAAGCATATGACACCATCCTGCAAGTCTGCTCTTCCTGTATTTCCCATTTCCCTTCTTTGTCACCTTAAGCCCACTCTGTCTGGGTCCCCACCACACTGATTGCTTGCTGAGGGCAGAGATGATGTCTGCCTCATTCACTGTTATATCCCCTGCTGTCTAGCCACAGCTACTATTAGGGTGACCAAGGTCCCCAGATTGTTCAGGGCTTTCCCAGTTTTAGAATTGAGAGTTCCAACCTTGGGAAGGCAACATCAGCATCTAGGTGCTCATTAGTATTTTCTGAAGAAATGAATCTCTTTCCTAAAGAGGTCTTGGAGTTACGTGAGTGAAGAGTAGGCTCAGCTTCTATTTACAATTAGCCCGTGTTGGATGTCTATACCTCATCTCTCTGGTCCAAGGCAGAGGATGTGCAGGCAGGTCTGCATCTCTTCTGCTTCTTTGTGTTTTTTCACAGTGCCCTAGAAAACCTTTCAAGACAAAATTCAATCAAGTGCTAAACAGATTATAGCTAAATAGCAAGTTGTTCTGTGGCAGAAACTCAGATGCTCCTCTTTCCTGGCTCAGTGAGGATGCCCAGTTTCTTTGCTCTTTCTGTCATCTGTCTCCACTGTCCTCATCTGCAAAGTGGGCATGATAACAACACCTGCCCCATGTGGTTGGAGCTGGGATTCAGCAAGACAGACACACGATGTCTGCTTCCTGGTCAGTTCTAGGTGTGTGTCAATGGTTCTTCGTCCCTGGCTCCTGCCTCTTCCTTCTCCAACACATGATAAATGCTGAGCATATACAGGTAGGTGGCAGCATCTTTTTGGTGGCTCATCTTCTTAAATTGCTCTTTGATTTTGTTTTTGTGTAGACTAGTTTACCTGGGAAGAGGATACACTTTTTTTGTGTGTATGATTGGTTTCTAAAGTGTGCCATTCATTTTACCCAGTCTACCTGTTTTACCCTACACCTCTTTCTGTGTTGCTGAGATAGGAAAGACAGGTGGCCTGCTTCTAAGCAAGTGATCTGTTGCTGGTGGGACCGAGAAACTGCTACAGGTCAAAGAAGGAGGCATATGGTACATTGATGCTACCATTAGTTCTCTCTCCCATTGCTTCGATTCCCCATGCGGTGGCGAACCTGCATCTCAGGTACTTCAGTGGCTAAGTTGCTACTCTGCTAACCTCAAGACTGCAAATAGTCTTGAGTGAAATGAAAAATAAACCAGGAGCTATTTATAAATAGCTCCTGTTGCTCCTGTTAATGAAAGCTTGTGCTTCATGGAAATAATCTCATAAAAAGGATTGCTTTATTTTGTTTCTTTCTCTGTACTCCACATGCTTCTTCCTACCTGCTAAATGGTACTTTCCTTTGACAGATCTCTTGTGTCCTTCGTTTTCCTTGTGGCAAGCAGCAGAATACAGCAGTGTTACTGGACCGCCTTTAGAACTGAAATCATGAAATCCCCTTTGCCCCAGCCCCAGTGATGCATATTTCAATAATTAGCAAGAAAAATTGTTTTATGGTAGTTTAATAAAAGCAGAAGACAAATGTTACCCCCGCGCAAAGGAGCTGAATTACACACTTCATGAACCAAATTAGTACCACAACATTTGGCTTTGTTCAAAAGGTGATACACATTTATGGGCCCATTTTTCAGCAAGATAAATAGGACACACGCCAAGATTTCCCTGAAGTAAATACTGTAAATAATAAAAGCTTCTGCCAAAGAAAGCTGAGAAATGACATAATCCTCACCCAGTTATATCACAATGCCAGCATGCCACTGTCAGAGCTCTCAAACAAACTGCCCCTTTAATAAACTCATCTCATGATGAAGAGAGTGCAAGGCCCCTTAATTTCCCAATAATAGTCAATATTGCTCAAATCTGGCTTTTAAAAAAATATTCACATAGTAGCTAGGGCATTTTATGGCATAAGCAAATTTGATTACCGAGTTATGAAATATATTTTGAGGGCAGTTGGGAGTCACACAGCGGCAATGTTTATGTGAATAGGTGCAAATGGAGAGATTTTTCCAGAAAGTAAGAGCTATGGCTCTAAGACTGAGCAACAAAATCCTCATTTTTGTCTCAGTCTATTCCACTTTGATTTCAGTTAAAGTTTTCTGTTTGTAAAACGGGTGGAATGTATTTCTTCCCTCGATGCAGATGGGCTTGTGAAAGCTAGCGTGATAAACAGAAAGCACTGAAACATTATTGTTAATAGGAGCATTCATAGTGCCAGCAAGCAACTTCTATAAATGTCATCCAACTAAGTCCAGAAGATAGTATAGCAGTCCCTATAGCAGGGTGCACTTCTGTCTTCATACTGGGAAAAGGCACATTTAAATGCTATCCAGTCCAAGCAGGAACATAGATGCATTGAGAAGGTGAGGTTTGAGATGCATTAGGGAGTGGTGGGGACTGGGGTAAACGGCACTCTGTGGCCTGTGTAAGGGCAAGGGTCTTAGAGTCCCAGCGAATGTTGCCACACAGGAATGTAGAACTGGTATGGCTGGACACTTCATTTCCAAAAAAATTTGGGAAACCTTGATTTTTCTGTGAAAGTTTCCAATTTTTAAAAAATGCTAGCAATAAAAACAAAACAAAGAAAAATAATAAACCAGTTCCATATTCCAAATAAAAGAAAGGCCACAGGCACAGAGGTTGTGACTTGTGTTTTGAAGTCTCAGGATTGAAGCAGGAGAAAATGAACATAGTATGACGTGCGCCATGTTGTCCCACAGCTGAGGTGAGTGTCATAGCTCAGGAGAAGGGCTTCCCCTGTGGCGGGCTCTGTCCCAGTCTGTGTGGTTTGTCTTGGGGGATCTTTGGATCCTTTCCTCAAGCAGGCATTATGACAGGATAGTACTATTACTTCTCCATTTTACTGATGTGTAAACTAAGGCCCCAAAATGCGGAGGTGAGATTGGTACTCAGATCCGCTGCATGAGCTCCTAAGCACACGATGGTGGATCTGATGGTGTGACAATGGGAAATGAAATCAGAGACAAGGACTTTGGCTTTGGTTTTATAACTGCCATCCATCCTGTGCATCTGGGTCCTTCATCTTCCTCCAGAGACTGCCTCCCATGTTGAGTGGGCAGACCACTACCTACCCGATGGAGCTCGCAGGGTAGGGCGTGGGCAACGAGAACTGCAGGGGAGTGCGCAGAGAGGATCGTGGAAAATTCTGAAGTGCTCTGTCAACACCGGGAAAGAATATTAGTCATAATTAATCAGAGGATGTGGAGAGGTGAGACGGGGGAAGCCACTGATTGTCTTTGGATCAAACACAATTAAATAACAATCCCTTCTTGACTCTTCAACTCAATCAAGTGTCTATTTGTAGAAGTGGCTTAAAACTGAACTCACTTTGAAAATTAATCACCACTGCTAATGGCTGAAGAGTGAGCAGATTGCATTTATTTTAAATGAAAAAGAGTGCGTGAGAGAAAGAGATCCATCTCCCAAACAGAAGGGAACAAGTCAAGCCCTGCCCATTGTCTGCCAAGGTTGTGAGGGAGGGGAGGGCCCACCTGAGAGCACCCTGCTGCTGGTGCCTTCCACACCCCTAATCAAGGGACCCCCCTTGAGAAGCCAGAGAGAAAGGCTAGCGCTGGCCTGGTTTGGAACTGTTAATTGAAGGCACTGGAAAGGAAAATGCTTTCTGACCCAGACATGGTGAGCACTTGAAGAGGAACAGAGAAAAAAGATGCGTAAAGGTTGAGGGAAAAATACTGCAAGGATGATGCAGAAAGCTGTCTACGCGTGTAGGCAGTGAGTAATCTTCTTATTTATAAATGAATGAGCTGACCTGGGGAAGGGGAGCTTTGTGGATTATAATCACAATCCAGTGTGACAGGCTCTCCGACTCAAGAGTGCCCCCCTCCCCCAATTGCTGGCCAAAGTCTTGCAGATTTTTTTTTTTTCTTCTTGACACTGGAGTCTCAAACTAATGGTGGTGCATATTTGTCTTCCTTGCTTTGACGAACTCAAGGTCCCAGCTATTTTAATTTCTAAGCTCTATTTTGCTTCAGGAAAGCCTCGTCTGTGCATTCTAGATGTCCTTAGCTGTCTAAGTCTCCCTTCTCTTCTTTCCTTCGTGCTATCCCTTGTTCCATAAGCAGAATCCACACAGTTCCCATAGAACTCTCTCCACCCTTTGGATCAGGTGTCCCGTTTGGAACCCGTGCCTCCTCTTCTCTGTGCACCGTGGGTATCCTTGGTGGGGACTATGCTAAAATCTACTCTCTCCACGAGGAGCCTATTGGCCTTACCCTACGGTGATGGCTCCATTATTCAAGTCAGCTTAGGAATCGCACATAGACATCCATCCACACTCCCGCTCTGTGATCAATACCTAATTATTTTAGAGGTGGAGTTTCTATTGCATTGTGTGGTCATCTCTCTAATTTGTCGGAAGCCTTCTTGTTAGCTCCTAAGAATTTCTTCTCCCACAGAAATAAGAAATGACATAGACAGGAGGCAGAAGACACACAGCTATCCACCTGTGAATTGTTGTCTACCCACCAAGTAGCAGCTGCAGATAGACTTAAGAACAACACAACTGATATTCCTGCCCTCATGGGCTTCAATCCCAGCAGAGACAGGCAGATAATAAGCAAGTTAAATAAATAATGAAGGCAGCTTTTTTTTTTTTTTCAGGGAGTGTTAATTTTTAGTGGTGCTTGCTGACTATGAGGACTATTGCAGAGAATGAATGGTTTTGCCCCTACTGTCCACCCAGTGGAGACCAAATGTCCACTAAGATGCATGAGAAAGACTTGTTACTCCAAAGATCCAGAACTGGATCCACACTGTGAGAGAAATCAGGAGAGCTGAATTCAGCTCTGTTTAATTCAGACACTTCTGGCTCAGAAGTCTAGAAGCAGCCCCAGCTGCCTCCAGAACGCTGAGTTTTTCATCAGAAGTGAGAGCAGGTAGACATTCTAGCACAATCCCTGAGGCTGCTTTGGGTCATCTCACAGGTTGTTTCCAGTGGAAAGATGCTAGGACTCTATCACACAATGGACAGTTGAAGATGTCTTTTAGGCTTTGGTATCAAGCGATTGACATGGCAGGTATGCTCATTACTATTCCTGAGACCTGTTTCAGCTTTACTTTCTCTTGTGTGGAATGGATGTACCCATTTGGAATGGGGCAAGAGTTAAACTAAGGCTTGCAAGATACCTATTGTCGTACCTGGTGTGCATTGAATAACTGCTGTTGCAGTTTATGCTTTCATGGCTATTATTATCATCAGAACTTGGGGGCAGCCACTTGGGTTTTCTGCTTCAGGGGTTCCTGTCTGCAGAGGCAGTGACCAGGAAGTCAGTCAGTGGGGAGCAGGTGGTAACTGCCTTGATGAAAAATCGGAGGAGCCTATAAATCCTGTCAATTCCCAGGTCCCCTACCCATGTCCTCAGCAGATCAGGGCTAGGCAGCAAACCCTCCTCCATCCCAGATGACAGTTCTCTTCTCATTTTTCCTCTTTATGAGATACCTTTTGTGTTAACCAGTTTGATTTCACTTGGAAACTCTGGAGGGGTAAGGACACAGGGAGATTTGTTCTGCACTCTGATCCCCCAGCCAGCACCCTCAGTCTCCAGGGAGATGGCCTTGATCATACATGCAGATATACCTTTGGGTTCCAGGCATCTCTAGGTAAAATATAGCCCCAGAGGGAAAGACATAGAGTCTCTTCTTAGATAAGGACCTGCCGATTCTTCTGGTCCAAAACATCTTTGCAGAGGTAGGAGGAAGCTCACAAACAGAAGTATGAGAAACATCTGGAGGGAGCCCAAGCTGGGAACCGGAGGGCCTGACCATCTGCCAGAGGGCCAGATGCTGCTGTTGGAAGCCTCTTGCCTCCCAGCTTGTCATCTGGGTCCGATGATGCCATGCAAAAGAAGGACCACAGAGAGGGAGGGCAATGAGCAATCCATCTCCTCCCACCCACGGCTTTTAATTGTGTGACATAGGGGGGGCAGAAGGGGGAAACGAGTTACAGAGTTTGCCCACAAAACCGCACCTTCTTCATGGAGAAGCCTATCCGAAAACATATGGCTCTGACCACCCAGAGCCTACAGAGGGTTATTCCACTCAATCTCCTTTGCTTTTCCTTTGGTCTAAATAGAATGTCCAAAGAGGTTCAGCGCTGTCAGTGAGAACTGCTATCTTCTGTCATCCTGGGAGTGTGCTCAGAGTTTCTAACCAACCACGTCTGTCGTTACATTATAGGGTTTCCTGTATTGCAAGTGTTCTTCCTATTAACAGCTTTGGTGTCTGATTTTGGCCAAAACAGATCATTGGGATTCAGAGGGACAGCCTCTTCTTTTTCCATTGCAGAAGCAATCAGATGTCTGTGCATACTGCACTCATAAAAGGAAAACGATCAAAACCACACACACAAAAGGGACTATTAAATTGCAGATGAGATTACAGCTTCATGTGATTCCCACCATTCAGGAATGTCTCCCTGCCTCCTAATTGCTCACTGACAGATAGACCTACACAAGCAACATGGCAAACACAGTGGCTATCATATGTTTTATGCTAAATCCTTAGGCATCTAGGATAGTTTGAGCCATGACCTGTGTTCAGTGTGAGTCGGGTGTAATGTGTTTTCATTCTGGTGCATGTGCTTTCACTTGTAATTGCAGCATTTTCTGAGTGCATGCAAGGCAGTTACGGTTTTATTTTAAAGCAGCACCTGTTGGAATAGCTTAACAAGTAATTTTCAATCTCACATAGTTATTCAGATACTCACGTTCTGGGAGGTTATCTGTATTCAACAGTATTGGGAACATTATATCATATAAGTAAAAAATCTTGGGCTACTATTAATTCTGCATTTATTAGGACATGACTGGGGACATCTTGTGTTGAACCTTGTTATTAGTGCTCATTGTAACCAGGTTGTGGTCTCCCTGTGGGAAGGGGGATTGTTTTAAGTTTTTTTCTCTGGGATTCTGCAAGGTTTCTAGCATCACTACCTCGGACAGTCTCCTGCTGCCCTGTTACATGGGTCCTTGCTAAAGCTTCATGATTAGATTGTGTTGCAACTTCTGCCTGTTATAAATGCATCTGCAATAGAGAAATGAGGTGTCTGAGAAACCAAAAAGATAACCCCCTACTTAATGTGGGGGTGACAGCCACACTGAATGCAGCCTGACCAGTGGAAAGTCTGAGGTTTTGAAAATAGCAGAAGTAGGGGAAATGAAAATCAAATGTCAATTTATGCTTAAAATTGTTTTCTGTCCTTTAAAGGCTACCAAGTGTGCCAGTTAGAGACATTGCTGATGTTGGGTATTTGGGAAAGAAAAAGAAAAAGAAATATCCTAATCTAAGTTAGGGAAAAGTGCTTCGAGCCTCTCTGATTCTGGTTGGTGGCATATCATGTATGCTTCGGGGACTTGGGCACGTTTGATGACGTTGAGTAATTTCTGAGAAAGTTCTGTGATGGGGAAGAACTCTTTTGTCAGCATCAGAGATGCTTAAGCTTGCTGTCAAATGTTTAGTAAAGATGTGGACCAGTTGCCAATGCAAATATCGGTCAAAGGACAGCATATAGAGATATCAGAAAAAAACAGAGGCTGTTCGAACCCAAGATGAACGTCTCCACTGCTCAGTCGCTAGCAATCTATGCTCTGTAACAACAGTATCACTTTGCATGTTTTAAAAAAAAATGTTTCAAAGACCAAGGGTAAGCTGAAAAGTCCTGATCCTTAAATAGCAAGAGATTAGAATGTTCTGGGGAACCAGACTCTGGCAAAATATTCTATCTTACACAGTTTTGGAATCAGCAGTGAGCTTTCAATGACAAAAAGTAATTGTCAAGCACTTGGGACACCACGCCGGTCACCTTTTGTGTGTGCCCTCATCTCCTCCTTGTCCGGCCAGGTGGAGGTACTATATTAATATCTCCATTTTCCACTGTGGAAGCTCATGCACCCTTCAGTGTTGGAGACGAGACATTATTCTCCTTTCTGAAGCTAATCATCTTGTAAGAGGAAGGCAAAAGTGCCTTGGTCAAAACAAGGAGAGGGAGGGTGGCACAACTTGAACTTGAAGCCAAGTCTCTTGCCTTTCAGGCAAGGGCTCTTTCCATGATTGGTTGGTGGCTTCTCTGTAATTCTATTGCACTCGATTAGCTTTGTCAACTTGAGTAGTACATGTCTTAATTTCATATGTGTATTAGCTCTTCTCTTCAAATCAGGGAAAGCAAGAAGTACTTTAGTTGTCCTGTAGTAGTGCTGAGTGTTGAATGGATTCTTAATAACTGTGAACTGGCTGCTCAAAAGACCTCTTGATTAAATGTGTCTTGAGTGAAGACAAGGGACCCAAACTCTAACCTCATTCCTGCCCAGCTGTGTGTTATCTGCACATCTGTGCAACTCTGGGCCACCTGGGTAGGATGAGTAGAGGGGCAGGACACCCAGGTTTCTCCTGAGCTCCCAAATGAAATATCAAAACTGGAAAGTCTTTTATTCTATATATTTTTTTACAGTAAGTTTTAAATAGCTATTAGAGTCCTTAGGCTACACAGGAAATTTTGATGGAATAATAAAAGAAGGTGGCAGGCTCATAGAAAACCAACCAACCACCCATGAGAATTTGCTCCCTGTATAGAAATAGGCATGACACATATGTACAACATCAGAGAGACCAGAACTTTGAAATCACACAATTTGTAACCCAGCCTCTGCCACTTAACTGTGTGGTCCTGAGCAAGTTACTTAGCTCTATAAGCTTTGATTTATTCACCAGGAAATTGTGAGCAAGACCACTCCCTAAAACAAGGTTAAATGAGAGAATTATGAAGAAAAACTGGCACATGGCAAATTGTGAGTACCTGAGCCAAACTGGTAACTTTTATTACTAATACTGTATGAACTATCTATAAAGTGTTTACTCTTTCAGAAAAGTGTATAAGGGGAGAGAAGAAAGAATGACCTAGAACCTCAGATCACTGGAGATTATTTTGTAATCTATAATAGTTGAAGGGAAACTCCCCAATCTTCCATCAATAGAGTAAATAATATTCAACTGTAGATAATTAAAAAAAACAACAACAACCCTTTGACCCAGTCCCCACATGGATTGACCAAGGGTCTGGAAAGCTCTTTATCCTTATGTGATTAGAGAATATTTTGTTTTGATTGAAATGAATTTAGGAGAAGAAATGCTAGTATGTGTTGATACTTCCAGAAGTTAATTGGGCTGATTTTGGAATCTTTATTTTTAGCATTTGGAAGTTGCATTTCAGCAGCTGGTTGGGGACTTGGACTTTGGATATGTTTATGGTTGGAAGCAGCTTCCACTTCATCTCAAGGGAGCACAGGTCGGGTGTAGGCCAGTAGACTCCAGGCTCTCCATGAACTAGATCACTCCCCCCATGTGAATTGCTTACCATTCTCCTCAGGAGGAAGCTTGTTTATTGATGGTCCCCCAAAAGGATGATGGCATTGTCTCCAGTCACTGACCTTGGCAGGTGACTTTTCCTCTTTAATCCCCAGTCTCACCATCCAGAGATCATGCAAGACACTTGAGTATTAAATGAGATAATGTATGTACAATGCTTAGGGCATGTAGTACCCCTCAGAAAGTGGCTTAAAATACATTTTATGTAAAGCTGCCCAACAACCCAATGACCTCAGAAAATATGAACTGATACTGTTATTTTATTATTGCTGGCATTATTATTGTTATTATAAAACACTAAAATATTATTTTTATTGCATTTGTATTAAATCAAAGTTCTATAAAAAGTACTCTGCTGATAGTGAAAGTTCAATGAATAATGGTGTGATCAACATTTCCTGTCTGGAATCTCACTCATTATTGACATTTATAGTCTTGTAAGGGAAAATGATAATTCATTCTTCTCAACTGGTAAATGAAGGAGTTTGGACAAAATTCTCATTGACTGAAATAGATTTTGGCATTCATTGTAATCTCTATCCCATTTAATATTTAGCCTCATATATTTCACTGATGAGGTGTTACTTGATATGTAGGATGTGTAATTTATGTACCATATTGCCTTTCTAAAATCTAAAGAATTTTGAATTCTGAAACACAGCTGGCTCCTCAAAGATGTCTGGATCAGGAACTGTGCACTTGGAAGGGTGGAGGCCTTTGGTTTGGAATGCTTGCAGCTACACTGGATCATGGGATTGTTGCACAAGTCCCTTGAAATTGGGAGGCCAGGTGTGAGCTTCCTGTTGCAGGGAAGGAAATAGAAACTCAGGGAGGTTCAGTGACCTGCCCACTGGACACAGTGAGTGGCTGAGTGCCCATGTTCATTCTCTCCTGCTCTGCTCGGTGATGTTTAAGAAACAACTAATCCTTTCTGTAAGACCAAGGAGGAGGTGACATTGGAGCTGACTTTAAAGGATGGGCCAGTCTCTGGATGCCACAAATAACTCCATAAAGGGAGCATCAGTGTGTCTTGCCTGGGGAATCTTCTTGGTGTCACAGAGACTAATCTGCCTCTTGACATAACTTAACCCAGGGCCGTTTCAAGACTAGGAGTGGAGGAAAAAGGGAGGAATAAGTAAACCTAAACAGGATAAAGGTGTGTTTAGGAGAATCTTTCTTTTTATTTCTCTGCCCTGGTGAATCATGTTTCATTTATCATTTTTGTGAATCAGAAAATGTGGGTGGGGATTGAAATGCCCTTTTCCCTAATTCATAATCGAAAAAAAATTAAAAAGAAACCTAAATCAGCCTTGAACCCTATTATACAATATTCTCCTGGTGTTATATTTTTGCATAGGGAGTTTAAATTTTTTTTTCATTATGCAATAAACACTTGACACTTTACCACTCTTGCCAGGACTTGGGAAGGGCATTTAGATAGCAGGTTAACTATGTATTCTAGTCACTTTGTTCCTTCAGTCATTTTGAGGACCTAGAGTGTTATTTTGGCCAAAGTGGCTTAAAATACATTTTACGTAAAGCTGCCCAACAACCTCTCCCCTCCCCTTTTCAAAATGGCACGAGCTTCAATCATTTTAAAGGTTTTAACAGAGCTCTTTGAAGAGCAACAAATCTCTGTACCATTTCTCAGATAATATTGTCCCACACCTGGAACACAAGACCCATTTTGAAACGGTAATTTGGTCCCCAAAGGGCCCTTCAGCCTCTGCCCTGCCTGCTCACCCTGGTGAACTGTCTAGGAATAAAGCCCAAGATAAATGGGGCTGGATTTATGCATCGTCATTTGAAGCCCCCGCGGAGTCTCGTCTTTCTGGTGGACAAGGTACTTGGAAATGCATTTTAAGTTTGAGGCATCCCTGGAACACCTGATTTGGTGATTTTTGTTTCCTTCCTGCCCCTTTGTGGATCCTTTATTAGAAGGCTGATGAACCTTGGCCTCAGCCAAGGATTAAGTGAGCAGGTTCCTCACGTAATAAATCTAAAGACATATTAAAAGCAAGGAAAAGGGATTTCCCATGTGTTTTGGGGGGATTTATAAGTGCCAAAGGCTAAACAACTTACAAGAGAAGTGAGATTGCTCGTTTTTCCAACCTGGACATGTTCTAATACTGTGATACGGTGTGGAATTAAGCTGGCTTACTAAGTAGAAACATGGGCCGTAATTGAAAATGCACAATACGGAGAGGAATTCTCAGTACGGCAATGTCCTGTTGTGAAGATTACACTGATTTATAAGGAATGCCTTAACTCCTAATCCCAGCCATGCAAGACCGCAGAGTCGAGGGGAGTCTTTTATAACCAGGGAAAGAGAAGAAAGGCTTAATAATATATATTCCCAGAATTGAATATAAATTTGGAATTGGTGGTTGAGCAAGCCATTTATTTCTCTTAAACAATGTAACAATGAAAACATTTTTATTACATTTTGACATGTGGATTCTCAAAGAAGTTCAGGCATTCTCTATTTGAGAAGTGATGTGTAGAGCCCAATCACGGGGGAGTAATGACAATGAATGGTTTACTGGGAGAAGGATAAATATTGTGGGTTCTAAACTGTTTAGAAAATATCAGGAAGAAAAGTGTCAGTCTGATGGAGACAAAACCAAAGGAATAACCTTATGTATAAAGTGAAGATGAGAAAATGAGGTACAAGGGGACCTTGGAAGAAGTGCTGAGGAAGTAGAATCATTATGGCTTAAATCAAAGGAAAATAAAGACTAAGAATAGAAACCAAGTGTGCCCTTTCTCCCTTCCTCCCTTTCTCCCTTCCTTCCTTCCTTTTTTCCTTCCTTTTAAGCATCTTATCAAGAAGTCACATCATAAAGTCTGATGCAGATGGGGAATTTTGAGAGCTTGTTTATACACCAAAAAAACAGAATTCAACCCTGACCGTGTTCGAGTGGTCTGTGGATCCCTCCACCCCCAACTTTTCCTTTCTTACCTATGAAATGGGAAAATAATATTTATCATTCATGCCAAACTCAGTCATCCATAGGTCGAAGAATGGAACACTGTAGGACAGATTTCAGACTTACTGGGAAGGACTGTGTACATGGGTATGCATGCACATGCATAGGTATGTATACAGAGACAAAATGGGGGAAAGATCTTGGAAGATCATATTCCTTGGTATGTTGCACAAGCTCAGTAATTAGGTATGAGACAATGAATGCACAGACAAGGGAAGCTACAAGTAGTAACCAGTTGTCAAAAGCAAACAAATTAAAGTAAGGAAAAAGTAAAACTTTATATTTTGATAATTCAGCTTTGAGTGTTACTTTATTTGTTTTATAGTGCAATCAGAAGAGTGAGACCAAAATCCCCTAAAAGATTTCTAGTCCATAGGAATTGGAAAGCTGTATTGTGAGAGAGAGTTGAATATTCAGACATTGCCAAGGAGAATTTACTGCGCCAGGAGACGGCTGATTCCTACTTGTGTGTACAGTGTTCACGTACATACACATACTACCCATGTGTATATAAATATGTGCACACACATGAACACATACCCATACACTATTTTGCTGGCTCTAAGAAGGAAAAATGTCAGAGAAATAAAGATTAGCTTCCAGCTGAGGCCTGGGGCAGGGGTGGCTCTGGAAATGGCTTTAGCACTGGGTCTACTTCGATTCCAAGGGAAATAACAGGGGAGAGCTCTAGGGAGATTTATTTTTTGCTTGCAGGGAAGTGAGCATTAGAGGAAAATACGGACACACCATATCAATAAAAAGGGAAGAGATTTTGCTTCCACTGGAGAGGGACAGGCTCCTCCCCACAGTTGCAGGCGCTTGTTCTTGCTGGAAACAATTTTCATGCTCAAAAGCCACTGCACTTCAGTTTTCAACTTCAGAAGTAGGCAAAATACAGAACTGGTATCTAAAAGCCAACATACAGAGCAAGAGGGAGATCTGGAGACATGGGGCTTAAAACATGCCACTGCAATCCCCAGAAACAGAAACTGTGATTGGGCTCAAACACAAACAAAACAAACACCCTCAAAACCAAGTGTGTGGAATAGGAACTTGTGTGCTTTGGTCTGTGCATTGGCTTCCTGGATGGACAGAAAGTTCATCTTGTGCTTCAGAGGTGTTTTATTGGGCTGTATGTTCCAGGCAGGGGTAAGAAAACTCAGAATGGCACCTTGGATGCTCGTAAGATAGACACTAGCTGGGGATGCAGAGCCAGAACACTGATACTAGCTGTCAGTAAATCATGTCATGAAGACTTGGCTAAAAGGAGGGTAGAACGAAGGCCATCAAAGCTCATTAAGTTATAATTTTAAATGTTAAATAGAAAACCCACATCTTCAAGAGTGATCCATCTCCAGCTAAAGGGAACATGGCATAATCTCAGCTGCAGTATACAAAACTCTTGTGTATTTGATACCAAGCTTAGCAGCAGGGTGGCAGCAGGAGGAGGTGGGACTGAAAACAAAGGCAGCAGACAAAATGAAAAGTAATAATAGTAGTATTGCATATACAGAAACCCGGAGGAAATGGCCATAATGCTGCTTTCAGTTCTCGTCTCCATTTGTAACAATGAAAGAGAAATGACCAAGGTATGTAAGATAATGCTATAGAGTCCCCTGGTTGAGACAGGAAAGGGGTCTCTCTCTTTAGAAAAGAAAACATAAAACTAATAGGAGCCTGGTGAGAAGTTTGCAGGGCTCTGAGATGCAGGGAGAAGTGGTTGACAGCTATCTGTTAAGTGGTATTAAAATTGAGGATAAGGACTTTTATTATTATTATTTTTTTAAAGAGAGAGAGAGAATTTTTTTAATATTTATTTATTTTTTAGTTTTTCAGTGGACAAAACATCTTTGTTTGTATGTGGTGCTACTGCTTGAGCCACATCCCCAGCCCAAGACCCACATTTTCAATTCTGCAAATATTTCAATGAAATTCACACACAGGTGCATTAAAATAGGTTGGAAATCCTACTCTAGAAATTATAAATTCTATACTATCAATAAGAATGAAAATTGTCCTGTAGATAGGACACTGGGATAATTAGTGCCTTTGACATATATAAGCTGCCCATCAACAGGACATTGGGGGAATATAATATCTGAAATGCTGGGATAAAATGAGATAATTGCCCTGAGTCTTAACTACAAAATGGGAGCTTCTGGTCAAATAATTGATCCAGGAATGCAAGGCATCTTTGGTTGCCCAGTTCACCAATCAGAGATAGCAAAGTCTAAAACTGTAATCTTTTGGTTCAGCATCATAATTCCCTTAGATGTATTTATTTTCAAGCTTTCTACCCATATTTACCATCCTTTGAGTTTTAAAATTTCTCTGTATACAACATTAAACAGTAAAGAACTTGGTAGAACTTGTAAAGATTCATCTAAAAAATTTTGACCTCAAAAAAAATCTAAGTGAGGGGCTGGGGATGTGGCTCAAGCGGTAGCGCACTCGCCTCGCATGCCTGCGGCCCGGGTTCGATCCTCAGCACCACATACCAACAAAGATGTTGTGTCTGCCGAGAACTAAAAATAAATATTTAAAAAAAAAATCTAAGTGAAATGACATTGTGAATTCCCCCAGCTGTCCCTTCTGAAAGGCTTTGTTAAATACCGTCCTTAACAGAATTTTCTAGAATTCTTCCTTTCTAGCCCGAATTTCACTTTCAAATACTTCCCTCTTTCCATCTGCTAATGCAGATAATAGTGGCTCATTGAGGAAGTTATTGCAGAGTGCTGACCCTGGATTAGGCATAGGCTGTGAAGTGATGGGATTAGTACTACAAAGTACCACCATTTTCTCAAGATGGTATTTGAGGTCATGGGAAGTCAGGGGGTAGTGGTGTGAGCAGGTCTTTTTCAATGGATATACACACCTAGTGACTCTAGGAGAGTCAGTGGGAATTTGACAACTAAGGACATGGGTGAGTTGAGGGAAAAGAAGAGAATGATTCAATATATCAGTGGAGAAAAGGGCAAAGAAAGTTCTACTGGGTGTCAGTTGGGGAGGCAGCGAGAGGGCAATCTGGTGGAAAGGTGGAGAGGAAGATGGAGCTGACGGTGAATATTCCTGGGGTGGGAGAGGCCTGGGAAGAATTTTATTATGAGGGGATAAGAGAGAATTAGCAAGAATATGCAGAAGGAAATTCATATAAAAACACAAATCAACCCCTTTCAGTTATTCTTTTTTTTTCCAACTATAAACTTTTCTCCTCTATTCAAAATATATTAGTACCAGTTCTATGGTCTTTAATATAATTTGTGAATTTTTATTGAGGTCTGGTGAAGGTATACAGTTTACATCAAAAAGATAGAGTCATAGAAAATGTTTTCTTGCCAACCCACCGAACAAATTTAGCACATTGGGTGTGAAAGCTCTCTGTAAGCTATGTAGATTTATTACCTATATGACTGACTCTACACCCAGTTCACGTTCTTGCCTCTTAGGAGTGTATGTGACTTTCTCTGAGAACAATCTGGCCCAGTTACATTTTATTAGTCATAATATACGCTAGGAATAGTCAGGACTCTGATATTTTTACTTTAACCCAGACATTGATTCCATACTCTACACACATGACAAGCACATACAAACACAAGAAGAAGAAAAAATAAGGAATGAATTTTAAGAGTCTCTTATTTCTTCACCAACAGGGAAAAATGGAAAAAGAACTCTATAGTGGTAACTGTCAATATATGTTGCCTTTTGTGGCTCTCTTTCCCGATCAAATAAATAATTTGTAAGGTTTTGATGACAAAGGATGTGACTTCTGCTGAGCCCTCACCTGCCAGCACTACTCCATGCGGTCTGATTTAGAGGTTTAAGCAAAGAAAGCATCCTTTCTCCCGTTTCCCCTGGAAACAGAGAGTCTGGCAGTAAGGTTAATCATTTAAATTTTGCAATTCATATGGAGGCAAAACAGAAATCATTCTTCACCTTTGGCCTGGAAATTTGTTGGCAAACTTTTAGAGCTCAAGGTTAGACTTTCCCCTGTTTGAATCATACATATGAAATGCTTTAAATATATTGTTTCATAACTTGGTCTCCTACTGCAGTGAATCCTATGAGGTGATAGAAAATGGAGTGGAAATCACTTCTAGAATACTGGGGTAGAGTAAAATTAAAGAGAGGAGGAGAAAAGGAGCTTTCAACCACAGAGAAGCTCATTGGGGATGAAGTTCGAATCTGCCTGTGAAGGTGATCATTCAAAATAACTAGGGGACTATGAGCTTTTCTTAAAAATTATCCAGAAAAATCGATGAAGAAAATGATCTAAGGTAATAAATGTGAAAATCAGGTTAAAACCACTTCTGATAAACAGGACATTCCAGAGATGAGCTGTAGCAGAAAGCTCTCTGATTTATTTATTTTTTTTTATTTTTTTATTTTTTTTTTTGATTTTTTTTTATTGATTATTTATCGCATTACATAGTTCATGATATATCATCTTTCATACATTAGACTCAAATTGTGCTTTGAACTCCCATTTTCACCCCAAATACAGATTGCAGAATCACATCTGATACATATTCGCATTTTTACATAATGCCATATTAGTGACTGTTGTATTCTGCTACCTTTCCTATCCCCTACTATCCCCCCTCCCCTCCCCTCCCCTCCCATCTTCCCTCTCTACCTCCCCTGCTGTTGTTCAATTCTCTCCCTTTTTTTTTTTTCCCTCCCCCTTGCCCCTCATAACCTCTTATAATTTTATGTATCCTTGAAGGTCTCCTACCATTTCCATATGCTTTCCCTTCTCTCTCCGTTTCTCTCCCCCCATTCGTCTTTGTTTACTGTAGTCTTTTCCTCATGCTCTTTCTTCCTGTTCTGTTCTTAGTTTTTCTCTTTATATCAAAGCAGACATTTGGCATTTGTTTTTTAGGGCTTGGCTAGCTTCGCTTAGCATAATCTGCTCTAATGCCATCCATTTCCCCGCAAATTCTATGATTTTGTCATTTCTTAGTGCTGCATAATACTCCATTGTGTATAGATGCCACATTTTTTTTATCCATTCATCAATTGAAGGGCATCTAGGTTGGTTCCACAGTCTAGCTATTGTGAATTGTGCCGCTATAATCATTGATGCAGCCGTATCCCTATAGTGCGCTCTTTTAAGGTCCTCAGGGAATAGTCCGAGAAGTGCGATAGCTGGGTCAAATGGTGGTTCCATTCCCAGCTTTCCCAGGAATCTCCATACTGCTTTCCAAATTGGCCTCACCATTTTGCAGTCCCACCAGCAGTGTACAAGTGTACCCTTTTCCCCACATCCCCGCCAACACTTGTTGTTGTTTGACTTCCTAATGGCTGCCAATCTTACTGGAGTGAGATGGTATCTTAGGGTGGTTTTGATTTGCATTTCTCTGATTGCTAGAGATGGTGAGCATTTTTTCATGTACTTGTTGATTGATTGTATGTCCTCCTCTGAGAAGTGTCTGTTGAGGTCCTTGGCCCATTTGTTAATTGGGTTATTTGTTATCTTATTGTTTAATTTTTTGAGTTCTTTGTACATTCTGGATATTAGGGCTCTATCGGAGGTGTGGGGGGTAAAGATTTGTTCCCAGGATGTAGGCTCTCTATTTACCTCTTTTATTGTTTCTCTTGCTGAGAAAAAACTTTTTAGTTTAATTAAGTCCCATTTGTTTATTCTTGTTGTTAACTCTTGGGCTATGGGTGTCCTATTGAGGAATTTGGAGCCTGACCCCACAATTTGTAGATCGTAGCCAACTTTTTCTTCTATCAGACGCAGTGTCTCTGATTTGATACCTAGCTCCCTGATCCATTTTGAGTTAATTTTTGTGGATGGCGAGAGAAAGGGATTCAATTTCATTTTGTTGCATATGGATAGCTCTCTGATTTAGAGCCAGGAGCTGTCAGCTGTGTTGAAGGTACACTTCACCAGGTTCAGTGGCTTCTTCTGAGGAAACCATATGTACACTGGAGTCCATCATAAAAATCTAGGCTAATTAAACTCTGGTAAACTTTGTGCCTCATTTTTAGGACCAGACAATTGTGTAAGTTGTTGATGAGGATATCTCTGTACTAGTTAAGACTTGCTTGAGAGTATTTCTCAAATCAAAATGGGTCATGTGGTTGTAGAAGTCTAAAAAAAACGTTAAAAGGACAACAGAACAGAAGCCATTCATTTGTGCAGTCATCAGAAGAAAAGTTTGTTAAGGATCAAATTGTTTTTGTCAGAGTGCCAGAAAGATGATGAGTATTTGAAATTGAGATTGTTGAAAAACCCAGGTTTCTATCTACACATGCCCTTTTCTGTAACTTTGAGTATCCTCTTGTAAAGAGTATTAACATCTTATGTTTTGTAAGTAAAACAAATATTTATTTTCCGAAAGTGTCTATACCTGTTCTTAGATGTTAATCTCCTAGTAGTTAAGCAGCACTTCCTTATGTAGATAGATGGTGGGCCAGGATTAGATTTTTTTTTTTTTAATTTTGAAAGGGAAACAGAACATCATTTATTTTAAGTTGGTTTAAGATAGACATAAAGCTCTGGGATTGGAATTCCCCAGGGTGAAAATGCTATTCTACTCCCAAATCTGTACAGAAATGCTTTAATCTAAAGAATGTATTTGTGAATTTTTTTTTTATTTGAACACACCAATGCAAAGCAAATGCCCATCCATTTATCTTGGAAAGCTGTACTTCAGAAGTAGTGTGGAGTTTGTCAGTTATTGATGAGTATTGCTGGAAGACACTGAGCATCTGGCTTCAGACCAACACTTGATTTGCTAATGCAGGGAACATCCACCAGGTTTCTGAAACTCGCGGTTTAGCCGCTGGTCCACACCACTTCTCCAGTGTGATATGCCGATGACAGGAACACCTCAAGTTATGACTTTTGCCTTAGCGGGCTGCATTGCTAACAGCTGTATCCTTGCAGATCATCTGGAAGGCAGGCAGTGCTGTGTCCCTTTTAAGGATAAGGACAGCAGAATTGGGCACAGGCAACAGCAACCTTCGTATTCATACCGAGTGTTGCCAGCGAGGCCAGACTCCATTCTTCCTCCTACTGTAGAACAGCCTCCTTCCACCTGTGCTTGGAGCAGGGTCGGGGAGTCCTGGGGAGGGCACAGGTGGAGAAGCAATTTCAGTAGGTTCTTTGCATAGAGACCCACTACATTCAATGACATGTTTTTTGACAGGTTACTATACATAGAAGAGAAAAATAGAAATGATATAGAACACTATGGTTGAGAATAAGAGTTAAGAACATGAACTTTGAGGATAGCAGACCTAGGTTTGAGTCTTAGTCCTGCCACTCGATAGTGGGGGTATTTAAGGGACTTGCTCAGACATGGTGAATCTTGTTTCTGCGTCTCTAAAGGAGCCAGAATCATTCCCACAGAGTAGTTATGAGGATTCGATGAACAGGTGGGCAAAGTGCAAGCCGAGTGCCTGTCTGCAGCAGGTGTTCGGCAGACCTCAGGCAATATGATGAGAACTGTGTGAGTCAGCCCTGCTCCTCCTAAAACACCTGGAGCATGTGCCTCATTGAGCTGATCTACTCGAGATCACTGATGCGGTAGTACTAACCCAGCCAGCTTGATCAGCCCAGATTTGGGTGTCATATTCATTTCCTCTGTCATCTCTTGTCTGTATCACTGCCTCCACATTCCTTGTCTTGGGCCACTTCTCTTTCTCTTAGGTCCTTCTCTTTCATCCTGCTAACCATGGCTGTCTTCCGACTAGTCTCCCCTTTTTATGCAGCTATTTTAGTTTATCTTCACAGGACAGCCAGAAGGCTAGCTTTAAACCACCACCCTCTGGCTTAAACCAGAGGGTATCATCTGGAAGTTCATTGCCTTCCAGATAAACTCCAGTGCATCAACAGGCAGTGGCTGTCTTCAGTGAGCAGCCCGGGCTCACATCTCCTTCCGCTGTATCCCCAACAACGGACAGACCTGGCCTCCAGCAACCCTGAGCCGCCTGCTGTTATAGGAGCGGATATTTGACCTCAGACTGATACATCTTCATACACGCAACACCTGCTTGCTGGAATGCCCTTTTCCCAATTTATGAGACAAACAGCATAGATGTTAAGAGGCTAGACTTGGGGCTAAGGGCTAAGCAACCGGTGTCTTAATCCTGCCTCTCCCGTCAATAGCTGGGTGACTTTGGGTAAATTACTTAATTTCTCTGTGCCTCAGTTTCTCCTACTTACAGATAATCATACTAGCAGCTACCTTTCCTGTCAATAGGCAAGAATGAATGAATGACTGTAAATTATTTAAAGTGTTTCCTATCAGATAGTAAGTAATTAATATTAGTAATATAATAATAATTGCTAGTGTAGTTCCTGCTAATGTTTCAGGCTTTGCTCAGGATTGAACTCTCTGGTTAGGATTCCTCTGGCTGGTCTCCCTCTAAGGCAGAGCTGCCCTGGCCCCTTGCAGTCTGCTTCTCTGCCTGGAGAACTGTTCTGGGTGGAGATTTCTCCCTCAGATTGGAGCTGTCAGTCTGTCTTTCCCTTATCCAGAAGGCCATGCTTTCTTTCTTTTTTTATTATTTTTTTAATTTTAATATCTCCAGCAACAAGCATAGTGCTTGGCAAGTAATTAGTGCTAAGTAGATGCTCATAGAGTGCATTATCCTTGTTTTACAGATAAGAAAAGTGAGAGTAAAATAATTTGAGAAGTTTATGAAAGTGTTTCAAGAACTCACTAGGCTCATATTTCTCATTTGCCAAAAAAAAGGCATAATTGGATACCTGGTAGAATCAGGAATAAACTGAGATCTCTCTGACTTCCAACTCCTGATTTATTCCATGATCATATACTTAGCATATTTTACTAATGAAACTCTTAGTGAATGGAAATAGATGACACCTGATTTCACATCAGTATAGTTGTTCCATCGCTTGAACCAAAATAAGTCTTGAAAAATACAACAGCAGTGACTCAAGCTTTCAGGGAAGAAAACATGAACTAAGAGCAGACTTTACTACGTGGGGGCTGTTTGTGTACCTGCGGTAACAGGTGCGTACACAAGAAGAGAGGGAATGTTTGTGTGCTTTAGAGACTGTCCCCAAGTCAGCCTAGGTTCAGCCCGTGCTCCCTGACATTTTACTCTACTGGGATGATGTTTGTTGATTTCTGCATTTTTAGTCTTGTCTGGCTCTTCTTCCAGACTCTGAGCTCCTCCAGGGCAGAGGCTGCTGCTTCGTTGTCATACAATGTCTGGTTTCTGTGCCAGAGTGAGGAGATTATGAGCAGTAGAGGGGACACACACACGCTTTGGAGTCAGACGGCTCCGGAGGCTCACAGCTCATCAGCTGTGTGGCTTGAGTTCACTGTGTAATCTGCTGAAGCCTCAGCTTTCCCATTTGTAAAATGAGGCTAAATGCTTTTGTAGGATTCTCACAGGCGTTTGAATCAGTTGTGCATGTGAAGCACTTGGCCTGGTTCTGGGTACCAATTCAAGGCCACTGTTTATGGAGTACTTATCACTGCAGTGGGCACAGTGTCTTTTCAATAGGGAGTGCTCAGTGGGGCTTGCAGCGTGTTCTATTAATATCCACATCACCTGGATATGCATTTATTTATACTGATATGCATGTATGCATATGTACGTACCAATAAAAGTGAAGGGAGGTTTTTTGTAAGAGAAAGGGACATTCATTTTTGAAATGTACACAGGGACACTTGTTTTTATACATATTTTTTATATACACACATGTTATATATGCTCAGGATTTACATATATATGCACTTATGTATACACACATTATTTACATACATTTTGAAAAAGAGTTACCTCATTTCCATGTCCTCCTTTTCCTATTTTCCAACATTACCTAGAAGGGTGGCATCTACAGTTTGGGTGCAAACCTTTGATGGGCTGGGGGATTGCCTTCTCTTCCAGAAAGAAATAGTAAAACAAAGGAATGAGGGAGAAAACAAATAGAGGTTGACCTAGGCAAGGAGTGATTGGGCCCCCTTCTTTTTTTCTTAAAGACCTATGGCTTTACCCACAGATAAATATATTTCTAACAACGTCATGCAGATTCATACATGAGCAGCGGGGCTCTGTGACATCTCAGAGTGTGCACGCGGTGCTAGGTGCTTGATGGCGTGTAACACAGCAATGTGTATTGCTCCATGAATATCCCTGTGCTGCTGAAACCTCCTATTGGAGAAGATATGTCAAAAAGACTACTATCTTTGTAGTCCAAAATCAATTGTATCCCTATGAATTATTGAGTTGTTTGCCATTACTTCCCTGTCCCTTTTTATTATAAGGGCTTATTGTTGCAATAAGTTTGGCTAAGATTTTTTTTTTTTTTTGCTTGAAGAAACTTTGTGCATTTTTATCCTGTGTTATCACAAAGCAATTAAGAAAGTCCACTTTCCTCCACATATCTTTCTAACTTAGATGTTCAACTGTCACAGGGCTGGGGTGAGCCCTTTGTGGTTTGAGTCCTGAGCTCCAAGCACATTGCAGCCTACAATATGTGGCAGGCTCTGGGGATTCCAACTCATTTTAAGGAGAAAACACTCATTTTTCCTGTGACAATGAGCATGACATCCACATGCTTGCATCCAATACTGTCTTGCAGCTTTTATACCAAATAGAGAGAAGTTACCAAATGAACATTTCTTGCTCTTGTGTAAATAGATAGATTAATGGTGCTAAGTGAGAGCCAAGCCTGCCTGAAATGTTAACTTCCTTATGGGGTTTTGAGTTTCTCTTATTTTTGATAAATGGACCAATCTGGCAATAAAATCCTTGCACAGTAGGTTAATAATGTCATAGCTGAACTGTGAAATAGTAATGTGTGTACCATCTCTCAGCAAACAATAATCCTTGAAGCCTGATAAATCTATTTCCAGCCCAGTTGCATGTTCATTGTTACCCACGACTCCCTCTCTGCAGATACAAAGCAGTTTTGTCACATGCATTTTTAAGCAGAAGCAACTGGGGAAGTCAAAGGCACAGGAGGCCTGTGAAGCAGAGGGGGACAGATTCATCTCCAGCTCTCCTGAGCCCCTGCTGCCCTCAATGTCTAAAGACTGTCCTCAGAATCCCCGAGTTGCTGGAACAGGGTGCCGTGTCACCTTCCAGTCCTTTCTGAGCCCAGATCACTGAAGTGCTGCTGGAGGCGGTGAAGGATTGGGACCAAGGAAGCAAAAATGCCCCCAGGCCCTTGGGTTTTCATTGATCTCTTGGTAGCAGGCAAGGTTTGGTGCTATTTATCCCAAATCCCTAATGACAAGAGAGGCGTTGGGGAGACTTCCCTCCACTGCCTTCCTGCAGAGCTGGGAATACAGAATCTGGAAAATGTCTGCGGGCTTCAGACAGCCGCAGCACAGAAGGACTCTTGCAGGAACACTTGGGCACCGCCGAGGGTAAACAAAAGACAGCCCAAGGTCCTGCTTGTACTAAGGGACTAGGGCTCTCTCTTCCCCATCTGGGGCCAGTCTCAGCAACTCCAGGGTCAGATTTACACTGCATTGGTAAAAAAAGAGAACTGTATCCAAAAATCACGGGTGATTTGGAGGGGCTTATTTAAAGCGTCAGATTCTAAGTAGCTTGGGGCAGTGCACATAAACTTGACAAACAGGCTACTTTAGTCCTGTCTGACTGTATCAGCATAATCGGGCAATGAAGCTTTTATTCATTCAAAGAAAGGTTGAGTTTGATTGGCAGGGGAGCCTGCCTGAACGCAGTGGCTCTTCTCCCCCCACTCCCCTGCTATCAATTACCGTTTTGAATACGAAGTGTTTCTAATGTAAAATAATGCCAACCTCTGCCTCTGTCCTCAGCCCAGAAAGCTTCTTTGTGTTATTTATTCCTGGTCTGTGACTGTTCTGAACCTTCTTCTCTCTGCTGGTTTTTTTTTTTTGGTATCTAAATGATGTAACATCGCCAATACATAAGGTTCACACAGAAAACATTCCTGCTCTTTATTTTAATCAATAGCCTCCTAAGTGAATGACATTTCCACCTTAGTGATTTAAAATCAGAAGACTTGGGGATGTCCATGCTTGTGAATCACCCCTGGCTTCCAGGAACAAAGAAGGCATTTGTGTGTGTGTGTGTGTGTGTGTGTGTGTGTGTGTGTGTGTGTAATTTCCCTTTCGTACTGCAAACAACTGGGCTCTGAAGTTGACTTCATTTAGCAGTCAACTTCTGTCTAGAAAAATGTGCACAACGGAACTAAACACCGTTCTTATTTAAATCGGCAAGTGATTTGCTTGAGCTGCCATCTGTTGGCCGGTGAGCTATTTTAATTTGATGCTGGGGACATTACCTGACTTTGTATATTGCATTTTGATCTGCATCATGTTTGAGAAATATTTGAAAATCACTCTAAGGGAGAGGACTTTGAAGGATTCTGCGGAACAAATACGTACATGTTAATGCCACGCTGGGCGTGAGTGTGGGAACAGACGCGTGTGAATGTGTACTGTGTGTGTCTTACCTAATAATCTTTATGGGCAGATTGATAGTACACCCTTCAAAATTTTCTTTCTTCCCCAATGCCAACAGATCCTCCTCATCTAAGTATCGTTAATGTTGAGCTCTCCTGCATCATCATCCAGTTTTCTGAAGTGCTGTTCCTAGTTGCTCATATTTATAAGCCTTGTGAGCAAGTCTTGGATGGTGGGGCCAGTGTGGTAGAATTTCTGTGGGTGCCCAGTGAGTGTGAGTGACTCAGACCCCCTCTTCTTCTCTGTCTCAGAGTACCCTGAGTTGGCAACAGGTTGTGGGTGCTGATCAAGAGGCTCCTGAGAGGCAGTAGGTGTGTTTCAGAATGATTTGACTCTTCTCCACATTTCCACCCTCTATGTTGTTCTTTTCTATAAAACTTCTTCCTGTGAGTCCCTGTGGTATTTGCTTTGTGCCGGGCTATCCTCACATTCATTAGCGTTCAGGTAGAAGGACACAAACAGTATTTCCACTTGAGCATTTCCTTTTCCTGGGACAGCCTCTTTGCCAAGCTCATCTGATCTGGACTCTCCCCCTTGGGCAGGCGTGCTTACAATCGGGACATACAAGTGAAGCAGATTTTGCCATATCGGAGGCACAGAGGCACCTCCAGTTTATATACCCATCACTGTGATCTTTGATAGCATCAAAGTGCCAGTTATTGACTACAGAACCAGTGGTCCTGCTTTACATGTTTAGGTACAAAACATTCAGACAACAGATGAGACAGACCTGGTACTAATGAGGCAGAGTGGATATGCTACATGACATTATTTTTTAGGTAGGGATCAGGGAAGAGTGAATAAAGGGATGTGGATGACACAGAAGAAAACTGGGAGTTATAGTTTAAAATTTGTAATGAGGGCAAGCTTTGTTCTCCTCCTGTTTGTTGCACTTTAGGAATATGTGAAAAATTTAGGCTAGGTTACAGTAGGCATGGGTGATGTTGGGCACAAAACTCTTCTGAGGTTCAGTGTACTCCCTGAAAACAGCAGATAGCAATGGACACACGGTGCCTACATCCTACAGTTGTTGGCCAATGAAACGAGATAATGAGATTAAGTGAGATAAAGCATTTAGCAGGGCACCTGGCCCACAGTAAGGATTCAATAAGGAGTTCCTATTTTTGTCATTGCCACATGGATATCATAATATCAGAAATTGGTGTCTCAGTTGGAAATATTCTCTACGAGGAATGGCACAACTTTGGGATCTGTCCTCATCTCAAAGCAGATTAATATACTCAACTGCTGTTAGTTGAAAAATTGTAGGTGATTTATTACTAGCAAAAATACTCTTTGGATTCTGCATTCATGTACTCAATTTGTTAGTATTTTCTGGGTTCCCTTTTGCTTGCAAATTGGTTTAAACTACTCCCACTAGCCGTGCAAGCTTCTCCTGGACGGGAGAGCCTGACAGAGCTGCATTTGGTTTGGGTTCCATATAGCAGGGGTTCCATATAGCAGGGGTTATGTTCTTTTCCACTGTGGCTCGGGAGTTTGCATTAGCATTCTATTTCTTTGCTGGTTTTACAGTCTCCGGAAGCCATTCTTTCCATAGTAAGACAAGGCAGACAGAAATGACTTCTTCCCTAATTATTCTAACGAGGCTTCCTCAGTATTATTGGAAAGTGTGCATGGTCACAAAACTTAGTTCTGCCAGCATAGTGTTGGGTCTAGAAACATTTTCAAACTAGAATACCATTTGGAAAGAAGGGGGTATGTGTGTGTTTGTAGTATTTGGTTCTAAACTCTTGTCATAACTCAGGGTCACCAAAATGTGTCTTTAAAGGCACACAGTCTAACAGGAACGAAATGATTTAGGTTCTATTTTTATGAAGCAATATTTTTGAACAGTCAGCTGAATGCCTCCTAAGTTGCCTGGGTGCCTAAAGGGCTTAGAAAGTTCTTCCATGGAGATAAATAAGCTGTCAATTCATGATGAAGAAAATCAAACTCACGGTGTTGATCTTGGCTGGGACGCCGGTACAAGTATGAGAGAAATTTTTGCCGAGATGTAGCACAGCCCATGTGTTAGCAGTTAGCACTCCGGTGCCACACTGAGCCTCTGCTAGCCTTTGCAAAAGATAAACATGGTTGTCAAAATAAGGAAAAGAAAAGATTAACCCGTTCAGGTGCGTGTAAATAATAAATGACACTCCAGCTCCCTAGAGTCTACGGGAAGAAAAGAGGCCAGGGTCCAGAGAGTGGTTTTTATTCTTTGACCTGAGTTTCATTTTCTCTCTGGAAACTGCAGGATGGGGGCTCTGAAGGGAGCCTGGGTGCTGTGGGGAAAGGCGGGGAGGGAGGTATAAGCTTAAGGGAGATACATGCCAACGGCCAGTGAATTTGTTTAGTTCCTTACACTTTTGTAATCTAACAGGGTGTCCCTCTGACCCTCTGGTCTAAGGCCATGCATATTTTGGAGGAAGTACCCAAAAGAGAAGAGCAAACAGAATAATTCTGTTTATATCAGGCTGGTGCACTAGTATAAAAAGACCTACACAGGTTACCCTGCTGTTTTGAAAATTCAGAGCTGGGTATGAGCAGAGAGAGAAAGGGAGGTGTTTTTATTTCCTTTGTATTAATCAAATCAAAAGGGTGCTATCAAAACACACCAGCCTGCCCTTCAGCTGCGGTGGTGGGCATCATGGCCCTTGGTTGCCTTGGGATTTACTGATTCTCCAAAGCCAACACGAGGGCCATGCTGGTTGAGCAAGGACTCAAAACTTCTTAAATGGCAGGATAAGGCAATGCCAAGCACTTTATATAGACAGGCATTATATTTCCTGAAGTTCTTGTGGTGCAGGTTGTAGGAGCTTTCTTTTTTCTTTGCCCTCAGAGGTCCCACAAAGCAGCAGGCACAGTCAGACAAAAAACATGAGTGTGTCTCACATCTAGGAAGTCTCCAGGAAAAAGAAAATCAATGGTTCCATGTCATCAAAGTGTCTCATAGCCAAGACTTAAGGAAGGAATTCTGATGTGGCTTCCTCAAGAGTACAGTGGGAGGGGAGGGTCATGGGATTGAGGGTAGGAGTAGGCTAACCTCTCCAAGCCTCAGTTCCTCATTTTTAAACGGGACAAGAGACAATCACAGTGCCTACCTGTTAGAGGGATTGAGAGGTTAAAAAGGGGACAGTGCCTGTCTTACTGCAATAGCACTTTAAATATTTGGAGTTGTTATTGATTTTTATATTTGCTAATATTATTGTTTTGTATTTTATGTTATTCCTGGACCAGTATTTCAAATAGCTAACTGATTTTGAATATGCTATACGACATTATTTTTTAGATTCAAAACTTTTCTTGTCTGTATAATGAAGTAGTTGGGCCAGATCATCCTTAAAATTTCTTCCTGTACTGAGATTCTAGTGTCCTTAAGTCCCATCCTTTTTGTTGTGATCCTCTGTGGAAAAAAAAAATAAAGTACGTGTTCCTACCAAAAGGACCACTGATTTACTTTGTTGTGTGAAGGAAGTCTTTAAAGTTTGGGGGTGTAATTAAGAGAGTGAATTATGCTAAAATCAATTCTAAAGCAGTGGTGTTTTCTGTAACCACATGGATATTATCTGGGTATGTATAAATAGAGACAGGTGAAAAAGATGAATACTAATCTCTGTAAAATTCAAATAAATATTGACTCTTATTCAAATAGTACAAATGCATTGCACAGAGAAATCAAGACATGAATTCATATGATTTTATCTTGTTTCAACTGGGCACATCCTTTGGTTACAGAAGGAGCTCAGGACTTTACGGCATTGCTCATTTCTGAGCAGAACATGACATCTGGGCTACTCCTTTAAATATAGTAGCTTGTTTGCTCAGGCTTATAGCTCAGTAATATTTGTTTTGTCTTATAAATGTCTTGAAAGCTGGGATTACAGGTATTCCTTAAGGAGTAATTACAAATAAAAGCTTATTTATACCAAGGAAGTTTTCAAGTAGGATGTGTTCTTGCTTAAGTCGTAAAGCGACACGGTTTCAGTTTCAATTTTGGTGCATTGGAACGCTCTACTTTTTGGAGAGTCTATCTGGAGAGATTTTAAAAAGAACACTCAGAATCTCTGCAAAAGTTTGGGTTAAAAATGGCTTGTCCTTCTTCCGAGCTCTTCTACCCTATTGGCAAATTCCCTCCTTCATTCCTCTGTGTTTGAATTTTGAGAACTAAATTCAAGAGAGGAAAAATATATAACTATCAGCATTGTGTCTATAAAATAAAGGTGTTTGAGGGATCAAAGAGAAACCCTGTCTTGGAATACAATTTAGCCAAAACTGCCTGGCGTGTGTGTGTGTGTGTGTGTGTGTGTGTGTGTGTGTGTTCATCTCTCCATGATTCATTCTGAGGGCTGTTTTAGCCTTCATAAAATATTCATGCTAGTTGTGCATGGTTCTATAATTGCCATCTCAGGCCTTGAATTATTTATAGGTTGTACTGTTCACATAGTCTCATTTACTGATAGAGAAGATAACACCATACAAGACGATCCCAAACACTCTGAGGCCTGCTACTTTGCATTAAGTAGTGGAATTATATTACTGTAGGTGTAAAACGCTGGCCTTTTTTCCTCCTCTCCCTTTAATATATCATTTTTGTATTTATAATATGCTAATTGTCAGAAGGCTGTTAAGCCTCATAATTCCTACGGAGTTTTTACAGAAATCAAGATGCGGCTGAGATGATTTAGTTTTTGATCTCAGAATGATTGTTCTAAAAAGAAAAAAAAAAAGGAAGGAAGAAACCCCTGTCTTTATGCCCAGCATAATTTACTGAAATGATGTATGGTTTTACATGCATACCTGAGCCCTTTTGTTTTGTTCTATTGATCAGTTTGTGTGTCTTTGTGTTAACCAACATGTGGTTGGTTTCTGTAGACATCTACCAAGGATCCTTGCAGGCTTGCTGTCCCTAATTAGACACTGAATCTCCACTCTGGTGTGACAGTTTCTCTACACCTCTTCATTTTGACTTCCCAATCCTCCTGTCCCTTCTCTGCCAACTGTATCTCCGTCCCCATTCATCCTCCTACTTTGAGTTTTACCGGAGTGTGGGAAAGTTGTACTTGTCCCTCCTGTGTCTTTTCTCATGTTACCCAGTTTCTAAAATCCATGTTAATGCTAGTGAATACCAAAATCCAATTTCAAGACAGCATGGAATTTTTTGGTATTTCATAATCATTTTCCATGTTTAAAGAGGAAAATTCATGGCAGCTTCCAAGCTTCATAACCTATTGCTGATATATTTAGTTCTCTCCTCTACCACTGGGAAATCACAACTTTTCTGCTGGTCTTGGAGCTTCCAACTTCTTACAAATTACTTAACAAACTCCCCTCCATCTCCCCTCCTAGGATGGATCAATATTTTCCCTCCAGTCTTCTCTCTGTCACACAGGTTGTCCTCTGTGTGTGATGCGTACCTTTCCACAGCCTCCCTCAGCCATCCCTGTTCTTCACCTACACCTGAAGGCTGCTGGTGCATGGGGTGATGTTAAGTTGGTTGATGGATGATTTGAAGTTGTATCCACAGGCAACTTTAGCAAGCATTAAGTCGGGAGATGAGGAAATAATTCTCTTTAAATGTTTTTAGTTTTTCTGATAAGGCCAAGGTCCCATTCTGGTGCTAATGTGTCTTTAATACTCCTCTCCCATTGACTTCACACCCTTCTCAATACCCTGTGGCAGGCATCGGTATCTAGCTAAAATTTAGCACATTTAAAATTTTTGTTTTCATTGACTTTGTTTTTTTTTTTTTTTGATGGTGGCATTGGAGATTGAACCTTGGGGTGCTCTCCTACTGAGCTATACCCCTAGTCCTTTTCATTTTTTTTTTGAAACAAAGTTTTGCTAAGTTTCTGAGGCTGCCTATGAACTTACAAACCTCCTGCCTCAGCCTCCTGAGTTGCAGGGATTATAGGTGTGCACCACCACACCTGGTACCTCATTAATTTTCATTGTATTTCTTCTCTGTGTCTCAGGCAAGTGCTATGGGTTCCATAATAGTGATGGAAAGTGTCATTCAAAGATAATTTTTTTGGGGGGGGTCAAAATAAGTGAGTCAATATACAAAATCTCTAGCAAATAATATAGATAAAAATAGCAGAAAAATTTGAAGGTGGCTTTATGAATGTCTGACGTCCAGAGAGCACTGTGATAACACCGGAACAGTCAGGAGTCATTCCAGACAGTAAGACCTCCCTAGAGCCAAGGGGAATGGTAGGGCTGAGAGATGGGCAAAAGAGGATGGAGACTCTAAGACAAGGTGGGCTTGCAGCATGCACTTTGGGGCAATTCGGTTATCTCTAGACAGTAAACTCTCCACTCACTAAATGGGATACTGTTCAATTTGTTTTTCTAACTGAAGAGTCACTTGATGATTTTTTTTCTTTTTCCTAAAACATCCACCTTTCAAACCTTAGTACAGGAAGTGAATTGAGTATCCTCCATGAGCCAGGGTTTTCAGAGCTCCAGGAGGTCATTTCAAGCCACTGTAGATCTTCTAGAATAAGGTTGATCAGACTATAAGAAGTTAGTGGTAGTTCTGAGCAGAAGAGCCCTTATGGAAATCTGCTTTTTTTTGATAAAGCCCAAATATGAGCATGGTTTATAATCTGAGGGTGATGTGCTTTAGGTCTGTGACCTGCTTTGGGAGCTCAGCACATACCCATTGTATTGAATTGAATTAATGCTAGTTAGGCAGCAGGGCTGATTAGCCAAGATGTCCTCAAAAATATACACGCAGTAAAGTCAAGTATGATTGAGGATGAAATTAGATCATTGTTTCATCTGCTCTGTGTGTCCCCGCAGAGTAAATGCCCATGTCTGTACAATGGCGGGGAGGGTGGCCCAGGAATAAACGACATAGTTCTTAGGGGCTGTGACAGTTCATTTGACAGGAGTAAATTGTGTGCTAAGCAGGTTTTCAAATTAAAATTCACACGTGAGTGTCTTGTGTTTCTATTTCCTTCTATCTTATCACCCAAATCAGGAAAGATCAAAACCCTTATTTTAGAGTGGATGGAGGGACCCTGTCTAAAGTCAGAGGGGAACTTGAGGCCACCTTGGGGTTGGGTGGGTGGCATCCCTCCTGGCTTCTTGTTAGTGTCTGTCTGGGTAACAGAATTGGGTTGTGAAGCTGCTTACAAACTTCTCTTTATCAGCATTCTGCATTTTGGAAAGGCAGCGGCTGCAGTCCCCCCACCCCACCCCCCACACCTGTCTGCTTTCCTTGAGGCTCCCAGCCTGCTGGTGCTGAATGATGTGAACTGGTGCCAATGCTTCTTGAAGTTCACTTTGAGAAGAGTGAATTTGGTTCATTGTTGTGTGGGAAGAAGTCCTAGGCCATAAGAATGGATCTGGGGAAGGCCATGGCCCCAACTCTGCCACTGATGAACTGTGTGTCATTGAGTGAATCCATCAAGCCATCTGAACCTGTCTCCCCATCTATGAAAAGATATGAGTGAATTAGAGGTTCTCTGTTCTAACATTTTACGATTCCATTTTTCCTTGTTTGTACCTGTAGTGATGGGCTTTTTTTTTCCTTGGCTGGGGGCCTGATAAGGTCAGAACATCATCTGTCATAACTCAAATAGGACTGCTTGTTAAGCGCGTTTTATTTCTGCCTCCCCAGATTTGTGAGTATCTGCATGGATGACTCATTGGCTGTTTCCTCCCTGTTTTGATTGTTCCACATATTATTGTTATTATATCACCATTCCTACCAAAAACAGTTGTGTTAATGCAATTATATGGCGTTTTTCCAAGGGAGTCAAAGGGTTTAATAACCAAAGTTGGGGGATGGTCATGAAGAACTGTTATTAGGCAGAATTTTGCTTTTAATCTCAGTACTTGACATTTGGTTTTGATATCTTCATTTGTTTTCTGCAGCAACATTCAGGTGGGGAGTTGAGCCCCTCTAAGCTTTGACTAGTTTTAGGCTCCTGAGACGTTAAGGGAAATTTGGGGCCAGCTGAGCACCTTACTTCTCTGGTATTTCTGCTAAAGGGGGCCTGGTGTTTTCTTGAACATATGTTGTGATAGTAAGCTCATCATCTCATAAGGAAGCCCATCTCTCATGGTTACAGTGTTTATTTCCTTCTGTTCAGCAGAAATCAGCTTGATGAAATTTCCACCCATTGATCTTATAGACTTAAGAGCAGGTCTGTGGCTTCATCCAAACAGCAAATAGTTCAAATATTTGGAAACAGCAATTTTGTATTATTAAGTCTTCTCTTCTTCAGACTAAATATCCCTCAAATCATCTCCCTCTGACCTGGCATTGAGTACACTGGCCCTTTGGCCCCTCTATGTTAAATACACCCAAGTGCAAAGCACAGAGCATTTGGGGCAAGCAGATGTCAGATCAGACTACAGATATGCTGCTGATTTTGCTGTGTGGCTGTAGAATACATGGTGAGCCTCAGATTTCTCATTCTTAAAATACTGATAGTATTTGAAAATATCTAACAGCATTCAGGAGCTACAGTAGATGCCAAGTGTTATTTTATTACTTCCCAGTCCTAATTTTTTTTGTGTGCTTCTCCTAAATTATGATGTCTAGAAATGATGGGGCTCCAGAAATGCTCAGTCCACTGGGGAGTGGAGCAGAATCTTCACATCACCTCAATCCTGAACACTGTATTTCTAGTAATATGGCCAAATGTCACTTTGCCTTTGGTTGGAGTGGAAGCATATGGATATCTGTTTCAGTTTCTCTAAATCAAGCCCCTGCCAATGTGTTTTGGCAAAAATAAACCCCTTTGTATTGGCACCAGGTAGACTGCTTGTTGATAAACAGTAGCAGCTCTGGAGCAGGAGTCTTGCTCTTTGTGAGTGTCTGGCACATTGTGGAATGAGAGTTTTGCCTTCTCTGGGTTTTCTTGGCTTTTTTCAACAGCCTCCCTATTCGGTCCCCAAAAACTAAACAGCAGGAATAAATACCATCCACAGACATGTCTCTTTCTACTTTGAAAGAAAGGCAAACAAAACAGAGACTGGACTCTCCAGTCAGCTTCGAGGAAGCATAAAGAGCATCTTTCCAGTGTTTGCAAGATCAAGAAGTGAAGGTGTCCTGCCTAACGCCAAGGCACCGGCTGCAGGAAAGGCAGGCAGTGAGGGGAAAGGCAAACGTGGAAACTTTGGAGCAGGAAAGGTCCCCAAAGATTCCAACAAAACCAAACAAACAACAGAACTTTGTGGAGTGTGTGTGTGCATGTGTGTGTGTGTGCACACACACACACATGGGTGTGCACTTGTGTGTTAGGCCCCGTGCCAGAATTAGAAGGGGGAAAAAGATTAGTGCCAATGTGGTGAAACAAAACGCTTTGGAGAAGAGAAATTCATGAGTGCCTCATGAATTTTGTGTGGCACAGTAATGCTGAAATGGGGGGATCCTTTCTCCTCTGCCCACAGGAATGAAGGACCACGCCTTTCTCTCCAAGGGCTGGGCTGAATGCCTGGTGTTCTCTCCAAGGGTTTCCAGCTCCTTTGGGTCCTCCGGGATGAGCAACAGCACATTGTCATGCAAATTGTTCCTATTCCCAGCAGGATTTCTCTGAGCCTGCTGAAGCCCTCTCTGCTGGGAAAAGCGCTTTTCAGCTGTCTCCTCCAGGGTTGATGTCTTCATAGAGCGACCAGAGCAGACAGCGTTCTGCATTTTGTTCCGCACGGTGCCCCAAGTTCTAGTGTTTTCCATTTCCTGCCTCCCTTTTGCAAGATCCAAACGCACTCACAGCCCAAACCTAATGCCTTTCCCCTCTGAAGACACCACCCAGCAAGGAGAAAAAGCTGAATACCACACTTCATGCTTCCAAAGGAAAAGTCAATGTCACCCTTCTTTCTTTCCTGGTCCCTTTTTGTCAAAGGAACAAGGAGCCTCCTTCCCTGTGTTGCTCCTTGGTTTTGTGAAGTCATTCTGAACCTTTTGGTGAGTAGTTTACAAGCGAATGCCTTCCACATCGACTGTGTTGAAATCATTTGGAGGTTTGCTCCTTGCCATTCCCAACCCTCTGCCCCCATCGCGGTGGCGCCACAGCTCTTGACCACACTGAGCAGCGTTTTCAGCGTCTTCACTGCCTGGAAGTTGTGTGAACACCCGGAGTCAGGGGACACCAAGTCGTCTCTCAACTCACTGGACCACTGTTCCTTCTGGTTGCGCCACGCATGTGGCTGAGGGCCGTGCAAGGTCACGAGACACTTTGACACCAGTTTCTTGAGCATTGGACATTGCTCAATTTTCAAATAACACAAAGAGCAACACACTTGCATCACTGTGTGCTTTTCTCTCTGATCTGGGAGCGAGTGTGAAGGGTGCCTACTTGAACGAGACATTCCCCAACCCCAGAAAAACACATTGGGCAAGAAGTTCCCTGCAAGACCAGATGCAATGCAAATAGTTTTCTCATAAACATGGAATAGAAACATGTCTGTAGCACTCGTTATCTTAGTTTCCTTTAAGATTTTACAAATCAATATCTAGACCCTTAAATCTCAAGGCTATCATTTAGTAATCTCAACTTAATGGTAGAATGGGGTTATAGCCAAAGTTTATAGGAGCCATTTCGTCCTCGTTCTTGGGCTACTCTATAGTTTGTATCCTGGCCACTGTACTTGAGTTAAATCCTTGTGGAAAAATTACATAAAGAACTTTCAGGTGCAGATATACCATCTGTAGACGGAGAGGATTTCTGTTGTTTACATGAGGGTTTGTATAGTCAGGTGGTGGTGTAATCTTACACATTTTGCAGATTTAACAGAAGAAGTAAATGAAACTAGGGTCTGAGATCCTGAGCCAGGCAAAGGGGAAAGGCATAACAGGAACCCTGAGGGATCAGCTCTCAACTTCCAACCCTGTGGGATCTGCTCTCAACTTCCCAACACGAGTTCTTCAAATTTGGTTCATGTTTATGTCTATTATAATATTAGTTCTGGTGTTAAAGGGGAGAAATTAATAATAATAATAAAATAAGCAACCATATGGACGTCTCAGTGTACTCCCCCAAATGGAGAGCTATGGTTTTTCCAAACCCTAAGCAGGTGGAGACAGTTGTTGTTTGTGCCAAGAATTTAGCCCCCAAAGCTGTTGTCTTGCCTGTGGACTTATCCCTGAGGAAATCCCTGCTGGTCTTTGTCCCTGGAACTCTGTCACTATGTGTGGTGTCCAACCTAGGTGTACCAGGATCCAGACCCTTGTCAGCCTCCGAGTTGCCTCTGACATCAGCAAAGAAACCAAAAGAGGGACACCAATCTACCAAATGTCGCATCTCTTCTTGAACATCAAGTTAGATGAAAATATGGAGGTCAGGTTACACCCCAATTGCACACTAATGATTTTGTGAACAATGATGTCATGGCTTAGAAGGAGATATAAATTATTCAAGTCTATTTAGAAGCAACTAAATACACTCTTCCACCCCAACTCCCTGTGACCATCAATTTTGCCATATCAATTTTGCTGGCCTGAAATGCTGGTGTTTTGGGCAGTCACGTGGGTCCTCCCATTTTCCTTGATACCACTGGGCCTTCATTATTGGTTGGGATGTCAGGCTGCCTTGTACCCTGGCCAGGAGCATTAGACTAGAATGAGCAACAAATTTGAAATTGACATTGGCCACATTTATGGGACTGTCATGGGTCCCAGTGCTATATGTTTATAATCTTTTGGAGAAGAAAGTACAGGGGCATTACACAGCTCTTTGACACAAATTACATATCGTATTGATTTCGCATTAGTGCCTGTGCATGTGTTGGCATGTTGGTTGGTTTGTGTATGTCTCTGTGTGTTCAGATGTATGTAATATGTGGCTATATATCCACATATTGCTGGAGTCCCCAGTGTACAGTTTATAGTTTGGAAAGAAATCATCTTCTATCATTCGTCACTGCCTTAGCTGTTGTAGACTGGGCCAGAACATCATTTGTTAACAGCGACAAAGCCGCACTCATAAACGCCGACATGTTACATTAATTTATAGACGCTGAGTGACTTATTAAAAGTGACGTGTGAAATATAACAGGGCCCGGTATGGATGATTAGGTTTCGGGCTTTGAATTGTTGACAAGGCAGGGGTAATGAATTGCGGGACACCAGCTCCTGCGTTTCCCCCTCATTAGTCAGTATTAGCTGCATTAATAGTAATAATTGGATATATTCATCATTTAAAATGTTTTAATAAATGTTTGGACAGTACCCGATCGGAGCTGTCAAATATTAGGCTAGAAGGGTTGTGACAAGAGAAAAATGATAATATGCCTTAGGTGAGAGATTTATGCAGCTTTGGAGAAGCCAGCCTTGACTTTCGACTCCCTCAGGAGCTCCGAGTTCAGATAAGTGAGGGATACAAACTATGGAAATGGGACCCTTGACTCTCTCCTGCCTTCTAGGAGGTATCTACCAAAAGGCTCCCAAGGAGAGCAGGAGGTCCTGGCCAGTGGGACTCAGAGCTGAGACCAGTTCAGGATAGTTTCCTGGAGAGAAATTAAGAGACCCAGCTTTGATCCAAGTTAGCCCTGTGACCTTGAGGAAGACCCCTTACCTTTCTGAGCCTCAGCTTCTATGCCCAGGATACGTTTCGTCTGGATGATTTGGAGGTCTAATATCACGTGAGGCTGATCATCAACTATGAGGACATGATCATCCTAGGAAGACCTCTAACCAACCTGTCTTCCTTCACTCTTATCCACGCTTGTGGAGGACTGATGCATTCACTACTGGAGAGCTGAAGAAATTGACACAACCCTTCTCTTTTCCCCAGGAGTGTGATCACCACATTGCTTTCTTTGTGTAGTATTGTCTTGAGTGATAGGGTCATGTGTGTGCTTCCTATATAACTGGAGCCCAGATGTAGCCCAGTTTCATGGTTTAAGTCTTTATTGATCTTTCTCTGTCACTGTGATCAGTTTAGGGCTACTATAGGTATGCAAAGGACCTAAGCAGTAAGAGGTCCAACGTAAATTTACATGGCTGTTAACCCCTAACCCATTCCCCCGGCAGCCTCACTATAAACACAACACAAATTTATCTTTAACTTCTATATGAATAGATATAGCTTATGACATCCATGACTCTTTGGACTTTACACATATTCTCTTACTTAATACTCACGATAATCTTCCCAGGTAGGTATTATGATTGCCTTTTCCCAGATGAGGAAGTGGAGGCTTAGAATGGCTGAGTGACTTGCTGAACATCACACAGCTGATGAGTGACAGAGCTGGGATTGGAACCAGGTTTCATCAACTTCATATCTGAACCAACCTGCTTTACTGCCTCTGTCATTTTGAGGGCCTGCTTGTTGTCTAATTAGAGAGCCTGTGGAAAGGGTGACCAGGATGGTGAAGGGTTTGGACATCTTGTTCCGAAGGTGGTAGAAGAATAAAGAATGCTGAAAAGAGCAGAGGAAGAGAATCTGGCCGCAGTATAGATGGATTATCTTGGGGAAGAAGGGGATATGTTGCTTTCTGGGCCCAGGCACAAAACCTGGATTTCTGAAGCAGAATGACAAGGGGGCAGGATTCAGTTCTCAAGAGAAGGAGCTTCCTAGCAGAACTTCCCCAGCAAGGACAGAAAGGATGCACCCCCCACCCCCAGTGTAGGGTGGGGAGGGCTGTTTCTGTGCAGCCAGAACGACCTTGCCTCCCTGGGGACTCACTTCACATCATACTGTGCCCTAAACACACCGGCCTTTGCACTAGCTGGAAAGCCCTTCTGGATTTTGGCATGGATGATGCCTTCTTGCCCTTGGGTCTTAGCCCAGAAGTTATTTTCAAGATCAAGATTTGCAGGACCTTTTCTGATCACTCTCGTTAAAGTTCTCCCTTTTCAAGCAGCCATGACTTTGCACCTGCCATCTTTTCTCTTTTAATACCTTGATTCTGTACTTAACATTATCTTGTTACTTGTGAATACTTTTTTTTTTTCTAACTTGTGTTTTGTTTTTCTTCTGCACTAGAATGGCAGGTGCACAGAAGAAGATTTCTTATTTTCTGTATTCCAGCTTGCAGGACAGGCTTAGAGGTGCCAGAGTGACCAATTGCCACTGGGGAAGGGATCCCTTCTGTGGGTGGAAGGCTACATGAAATAGCTCCTGTATTTCTCACTCATTCTTTCAGCCTGTGAGCAGCTCATTGTTAAAGCAGTTCCTCTTGCACCTAAGAGAGTGTTTGAGATTTTAAAAGACCTCATGGGCAGCCCAGTACTCTTTCTATCTGAGGTAGCCCTGAGTTAGTAGGTTTGATCTGCTTCATCAGTAACTCTGTGGGAGTTTGCTACACCTGCTGTCATTCAACTCTGGGTTCATGGGTATTCCCATGAGACTTTGGTATCACTTATGTTAAGTGTTTACAATGCAGGAAAGAAAAAGTTGCAATTATACTTATGGGACTTCACACAGCTTTTATTTATTGCTGCAGATGATATACCTCATTTTACCAAAAAAAAAAAAAAATCAAGAAGATGGCACATAGTATAAATCTATGGATGTTTTTCATTTATATCACTTGGTTTTGCATACAGCCCAGCCTGTGGTTCCTTCTAGTAAGCCAGGATGTCTGCTCATAGCTGAGAGCCAGTGTCTGGGGACTCCCAGGGCTCTCGGTGACCTAGCAAGGGCTACTTTCTAAAGTTTTCTCAACCTAGTTTGGCTGAATCTCAAATTCCCTTGACCTTTACCAGCATTTTCAGAGGACACAAATTTATACTCACTCCCCAACATAATGTTACTTTGACCCAATTCTCGTTGTCAGTGACTATTTGTAATCAACAATAGTAAATTGGTTGATTATCTACTCTATATGATGGAATGTTATGGAATAAAAAAAATCACATTTTAAAGATTACTTGATAACATTAAAAAGATGTAGAATCTGCATATGGTTATAAAATTGCATATAGGTAAAGAGACAGACTGGGAAGAAATGGGACACAGGTATTTTCTTATTTATCTATTATTTTGAATTTTTAGATTTTAAAACAGTAAATCAACCTGTATAATCAGGAAAAAAGTCTAGACATTATTTTAATTCCACTCGGAATTTTATAGCAGTGTCTCTCTAGTTAAGATGCTGTATAACCAAAGAGAAGATGTGAGATGTGATAGCAAAATAAAATAAAATAAAAATAAATTGAACAACCAACAATAAAAATTAAAGAAAAAATAAATAAATTGGGACTCACTAAAGCCAAATGAAAGGGCTTTGGCTGTAGGAGCTCGTTTAGCACCAGAGGGGCATTTATTTAAGGCAGCATTTGACTAAGCTAATTCCGGACATTTCTCTCAACTCCTGTCCTGTTGGTTTTAAGTTGCAGGGAAGATTTCTTGCTCAGGCTGGTGGAGGGAGTGTACATAAACATGGGGTTTTATTTTGTCAGGGATGTTCTTCAGAGACTCAATTCTTCACTGATCTTTTTTTTTTTTTTTTTTTTTTTTGTTCTTTGTGGCCATTTATTTACTTTTGAAAATCCCCCTGCAGATCCTCACTGGAGTGAGGAGCAGCTGTGTTCTCACGGCAGGCAGGGCTCAGTCGCCCATCAACAAGGCCGTATGAATTGAGTATAAGTTTGGTGGCTGTTGTTTTAAACATTCCAGTCAGAAGGTTGGCTTCATTTCTATAAATGAATGATTTCGCTTCAAATAGCTTTAAATTCCCATCCTCGTGTTTTATATTCTGTGCTTCTTGTGTGATTGAAGACATTAATAATGTTTCTCTCCACTTTCTACTTTTGCTCTCTCTCTCTCTCTCTCTCTCTCTCTCTCTCTCTCTCTCTCTCTTTTTTAAGCCTGTCTTTGAGCGAGGCTTCTGATGACAAAAGTTCTTACCCATCACCTTGAAACCTCCAGGGGATATGGGGCACAAGTGGCGAGAAAAGGTCTGAATTGATTCTCCTCATCCCTTTAGTGAGTGCCTGAGAAGAGAGGAGATTTACAGTTAAGGTCCTAAATCAGATCTGGCTGTAAAAGTTTTTGTTGAGGATTTAGGGAGGCTAAAGCTAAAACTGAGTGTCATCTTGGAGGTTAATCCACCCAGCTCTGGAATGTGTGTCTTGCTCGCCCAGAGACACTGACATGGTGGAACAGCTGGAGGTGAGAGGCCTCGCGCTGACCTCTGCAGGGCATTGGAGATTTAGGTAATGATGATGATGATGATGCCAGGGTCCTGCGGTGTTTGTGCCCTGAGACACACGTACCATGGAAATGCAGAAAGCACGGGAACTGAAGGAAAGACAAGGCAGTCAAAAATGGCACCTGTTACTATGCAGAGCCTTAAGTAACACCTCTTTAAAGTTCAAGCTGATCACATGGGCTGGGAAGATCCAGGCAGTGGGGGAGACAAGAGGCTTAGAGAGTTTTCTTGTCCCTTTAAGTTGAAAAAGCTCAGTTCCATTGAACAGAACTATGCCCAGGTGATAGTCAAGTTCATTGCCAATGAAAACCAAGAGAGTGGCTCCTTTCCACACCGTGGTGATGGACTGGGGCGGGGGGGCTTTCATACTCCAGATCTTCAATCGTGTGTTTGAGAGTCAGGTGGAGTAGGAGGGCAGGGGAAAAGCCATCCTTCACAAACATCCTGAATACCTTCTGGGTCATGGTAAGCTGGATTTAAACAGTGTCATGAACAAGCACTTGGATTTTGGCCTTGGACCTGGACTTGAATGCAGAATTTCTCATGTACTAGATTTATGACTTTTGTTAAATGGACTATGAATAGTGCTTATCTTGGTAGGTGCCACCTTAGGGTGCTGTGAGGATCAAATGAGATGTTAGTAAAGTGCTTAGCAAATTACTTTGTTCATAGTGAGCACTCAAAAATGGTACTTTTAATAAAAAGAACAACAGCCATGTAATTTATGTTGGTTTCAGCATTAGTGGTGGCCACAGATGAAGTTTATGGGCCATCCCATAGAAGTTTGCCCATTAACAGTTGTCTTATTTCTCTGGAAATTTCAAAGTATCCAGTCAATGTCCATTCATTCACCACACGTGAAGAACAAACAAGACTCTCCACCAAGCTCTGAGCAGGAAACAGAATTATATAAACTAAGCTCCCTCCTCTTAGACGCCTGGAGTGTAAATAGCCAGATAAGAAACGTAAATGCCAGTAAGTTGTAATAAGGTTGGAAAAGATGATCGAGGTAGAATCAAAGCTGCGGGAGTCTAGTGCTGTTTTGGCCAATGCCATCAAGGTGGCTTTGGATTTGGTCTTGAAGAACAGACTTGACCTCCTTCTAGTAGATAGATGATATTCTGAGCAGAAGACACAGTATATGGAGAGACCTGGGAGTGGGAAATGTCAAACGTTCAGGGAACAACGAGGTGTTTGATTGAAGGTTAAGTGAAATGATGCTTTAAATGAAAAAGTGAATTAGTCACTCACTTTTAGCCAGGAGTGACCCCAAGTGCGGTTGCTGCAGTCAGGCAGAGCCTCAACCCCTGTAATCCCTCTAGGTGTTCACAGCCAAGTGAAGCAATCGGATTCATGCACAGACACCCTAAATATAAAATGACCTTGGTAAATACCGTAAGAAGACACTCACAGACCTTCAGCACCTTAGGAAAATCTTGGCAGTCTAAAAGAACCTTGACTAGAAGATAGAGGGAAGATAGAGGGATTTTGAGAGGCAGAGGAAGGCACTGTAGAAAAGAACAATTAGGCTAAATTTGGAAGTCAGAGAAGGCACTTATTTTCCACTTATATTTCCAGGTAATATACACAGGCCCACAGGTGTACCAACTGGGGACACGTTTGCTGTAGGTCCCTTAGATGACACAGACATCTGCTATTTTTTCACATCCCAATTGAGATGCAGCTCTTGTAGCAAAAACAGAGTGGAGCTAATTCTCCCATTGATTAAAAAAAAAAAAGAAAGAAAAGAAAAGCAAGAGAAATGGCAAGTGTGAAACATCTCTGAGACCATCCCTGTGTCCCAAAAGACCTCCCGTGCCCTCTGCTGAAGGTCAGGGACTAAGGAACCTGAACAGCTGCCCATTTTACCCACTGTCGCATTGCCACCAACCCATCCCCAGCCCTGGCCTCACCAGGAGGAATTTGCCTTCCTTTAGAAGGGAACCAGGTACTTCAAGACCCACAGGTGTGTTCCAGCCAAAGGCACTTCCTTTCTTCTCAGCCCCTCTTCCTGGTCATGCTGTGGGTTCTCTCAACATGAAACATAGAAGCGAACTTAAAACAAAGCTGCATTTCAGAAAAAGGAGAGCACAGATTTATCCTCTGCTAAATGTTTGTCAGTTAAGCCTTAGTGTTTTGACCTTTGAACTTTACTACCTAAAGTAAAAAACAAAACAAAACAACAACAACAACAACAAAAACCACAATGCAGTCTAAAAGAGTGAGCAAACCTGACACTTTCAAGACCTGTCACCTAATGATGACATTGCTATCTTACAGTGGCTTTATTTTGACGTGGTGTGTGTGTGTGTGTGTGTGTGTGTGTGTGTGTGTGTCTTGTCCTGCCATCGTCTTGGGCATGCATGTGTGCAGAAGCAGCACCTGAGGAGGTAGCTTGTGACAGTAGGGCTGCTGCTATTTTTGAAGCGCCCCGGTGTTTCGCTTTCTGAATTTCTCCTGTACCTGAACTAATGCTAGTTTACCACTAGATGCAGCCGGTGAAGTGCCAGTGTCACATTACAATTAACAGTAATTCTGGTGGCTGTCATCACTTACGAGGAACAGAGGATCTCCAGCTAAGGCACGACACCGTCACGGCTGCTAATTCAAAGGCATTGTGTGAACTATGACAGACCCTCGTGCACCTTGTATGCTTATTCAAATGAACACAGTCTAACAACTTAAATGGAGTGGAAGGGGAAAAGAAGTTTTAACACATTTCCGTAGATGAGCCTGTGAAGGGTCAGCTTGGGGAAAAAGAAAAAAAAAAGTTGTGTTCAGGCAAGTAATTAAACAGAGGCAGAGAGATGGAATATTAGTGCCTTTACAGAGTAAATGAGGATAAATTCTGTTAATTATGTGACTTTTCCCCATACTAATGTGATAATAAAGTACTCTAATTCTGGAGAGGCTTGTCACAATCCCAGCTAAAGTAGTGACCCTTCCACTAGGTGAGACCAAGAAGCAACTTATAAAGCTTTCTAGCAAAAAGGAAGAAATCAGTGTTAAGTGGATTTCCCCCCCCTCTTCGTGTTTGGTAGAGAGAACTGCTGCCTGACATCGTCATAAAATGGTTGGTGAATGGATCATCTTATCTGAGGCTCCAAAGCACTTAAGCTTATTCCTCGGTTTAGTTTGTGAGAGAAGAAATGTGAGCAATTCAAAGAGTATAAATAGCTTGGTGCAGGATTCTAGTCCAGAACTTAATAGCACTAAAAAGAATATCCTTGGAATGTTGGTGAAACGTTGGTGTTTGGGACTTTGACAAAAACCTATGAGAGTGTATGAGCAGGAATTTGTTTTTAGGGGCAATGGAGATATCAGCCTTGAGTTTTTTTTTGCAGCATATTCATTGTGGTGGATGCACAGAGGAGGGAGTTTGGGGATATTTGTTTGGGAGCGTCAGGGATGTGCCCTGGGGTATGTAATATTTATTGACAAGTCCTTTTTCAGATGAGAAGAGAAGGGAGAGGCAAAGAGAAAGTGTGCTAGGAGAGAGAGCCACAGATTGCACAAAGTTGTCGAATTGGCACAGCAGAGAAGATGTACAGGGCGAGAAGGAGAGGCCCGGTATGGCTGCCACAGAGCTCCCAGGCACAGTGGGACAGTGAAGGTGGTGGGTTTGGTCCAGATCACAAAGAAAAGGGTTGATTGCTTCTGGGACAGAAGGAAGTTTGCATTTTGTTTTAATTTTTAAAATGCACAGGGCTATGTGCAGATTTTACCACACAGTGACTAAAGACAGAGAAGTAAGCTATCTGTTAAGTGCGTGTTCATGGCTGTACCTTCCAGTGGTAAAGAGAACCCATGTTCTCAGAGAATCCAGTTCTCTAGTCCTTTGGATAGCAGGCTATCTAGCGATACTCTGCATTCAAAGTTTGCTTATCACTTCCCTAAGCTCTTTGTGGGTAGGGGAGTTTCTTAGACTATGATTCAGCTGTTCTTTAATCTGGAGAACCTGTGCAGAAGTGGAGGGTGGGTGAGTGGATGGGGGAGCGTAGGGCTGCCATGAGAATTAAAATAGAGTAAGCATTAAGCCTAGCACTTGGCACATAGTAACCACTCAATAAGCATTAGCTATGCTTTTTCTCATTATTATTTTTCTAAAGCCTAGCACTTTGGCAAAGAATTCTGTAAGGCTACTTTAGAGCAATCCTTCAAAAAAAAAAAAAAGAAAATTCCAATATCATCAGGAGGAAGTTGGTACACCAAGTGCTCTTGGCTAGGATCATCATTACTTCAGACAAACTTAATCTCATAGTTCAAGGGAAAACTGGTGAAATCCCATATTTCCCCAGACTGCTCACTTTGGGAGCACTTTGTCAACATTATTATCTTTACAAGGGAAGAGTCTTCTTTATTAAAAATAGCACTCAAGGTCCTCCAAGGGTTCATGGAAATGGGTTCCGAAAGTAGATTGCTTGGTTTGCTTGGTTCAGAGGTACGCACTGTCTCGTTCAAGGAGATGCAGTGCTTTCCCACCATGTCTGGTGGCTTAGAAATTGGGGAGGGAGGCTCCCAGAATCAGTCAGAAGACTCTCCCTTACACAAGGTGGCCATCAGCAGGAGGTCCCCAGAGGGAGAGGAGAGAACTCAGGAAGAAGAATCAGGAAATCCATTTAGCTTTTCACATCCATCTGTTGCTTCTTTCCTGCTTAACTTTGAAGACTCTAATTTGTTCTAAGAAGAAAAACTATTTATTGATACACATTTTATTGCATATGGTACTAGGGATTGAACCCAAGAGAGGCAGGTACTCTGTCAATGAGCTACATCCTTTGTTTGTTTGTTTGTTTATTTATTTATTTATTTATTTATTTATTTATTTATTTATTTGTGTGTGTGTGTGTGTGTGTGTGTGTGTGTTTTGCTAAGTTGCTAAAATTGGGCTCAAACTTTCAATCCTCCTGTCTTAGCTCCTGAGTCACTGAGATTATATAGGTGTGTGCCACCACACCCGGTTATAAGTATTTTATTTATTGCTGCTATGTTGTATGGGTCTGCCTGAAAAGAATCCAGCCTTGAGTCTATAAGAAAGACATTAAAGAACAAGTTTGTGTGTTTGGGGCAGGGTAGGGGAATGTACCACCATGGTCTCATTTCAGTGGGTGCCTTCTTATGTGTTGCTGGGACAGGGTTTATTTTTATGAGTTACTCTATGAAGGAGTTGACCAGAAGTGCTAGGGGAGAAAGCCCTGTTGTCACCATTCAAAGTCAGAAAATTCAGAAAATCTTGAACCATCAAGCTTTCATTAAGTTATTCACTTGTTCAGTAAATATTTGACTGGCAAATGCCAAGCACTGTACTAGAGATGGGTGAGAATGTCAGTGATGGAGACCAAGGGGGAGAACGTGGATGTGGGAGGCAGGAGGGCATCCCTGGGGAGATACCAGCTAAGGGAGATGTGAAGGATGGGAAATAACTAGAACCAGAGCCCTCCAGAGCCCAGAGGTGGGGAAGACGTTGACATGTTCATAGAGATAAAGAGTAGCCACCAATGGATGGCAGATGTGCTCAGGAATCAGGAGCAGAGTTGCCACTAATCAGCTGGGTAGCTGTGACCTTGTCACCTGACCTTTCAGAGCTTCACTGGACTCATCCATCAAATGGGACTGACTTCATTCAGCCTTTGCACTTTCTTTAAGGAGTTTTGTGAAGATCAAACAAATAAAATAATTTAAGTGAAGCATAATTAAAAAAAATTATAGCCTTCAAAAATTATTAGTGACTTAGTGATGAATTATGGACAATAGCTTAGCTAAAGTACAAATACCTGTTTTCTGTACAAGGAGGTTTATCCCTGCATATACCAGAAGTCCCTTCTTATCACACGGTTTTACTTTGAGCTCAATCCAAGTGTCAGGAGTGAGCTCTAGATTGAGATTTTGATTTCTATGATGAGCTGTGACCTGGGCTTGATCCTGATTCTTCCACTTCTAGTGTATGTGACCTTGGGCTCTTTTGTGAGTTTCTCTCATCTCACTATATTCATCTATGAAATGGAGATATTAATAGATCCTAACTATGGGGCAGTGATAAGGGCTCATTGGAGTGATTCCTATAAGGGTCCAGTGCCTGGCACACGCTCAGTGAATTGGGGGTTCTGTATGGAAATGGGAGTCATTCTCATGCCAATGGAAAAAGGATAAAACTTGCTTGTGCTAGGGCTGGATATCTTCTTGCACTTGGGGTTCCAAATGGCTGGCTTTTGAGGCCACAGTCTGCTTAGTAGCAGGGAGAAAGGCATTGAGTCAGATGTTTTGTTTCCTACATGGTTAATTGGTTGTAAAATGCTCCTAAAACTTACAGCTTCTGATTGAATTAAGTGCCCTGGGAAATCCAGCTGTGAACAGGTGGGTATTGGAGGTTCTCCCTGAGCCTCTATTTGCTGTCTCTGGAGGGCTTCATGCTGGTAAATGTGCACCGTCACTTTTGCCTCTGGGACCAGATGCTTTGCCCAACTTTTCCCTTCACCCAACACATCAGCTGCCACAGGTCTGGGAGCAATGCAAGGTTGACACCTGGGGTTCAAGTGACGGGATGCTTAAAAATAACAAAATAAACCCAAAAGACATTTTATTATTTCAGGAGCAAGAACTAATGTTTTTTTTTTCCTTTTTTTAAATTAGAGGATCCTATTTAGTGGAGCCATAGGGGTCCTTCTTTTGTTACTTTTTAATTTAAAAGTGGTGCAGAGAGGCCCTGTCCTAGCCCTGCAGATCAGTGGTTTGCTGCCACTCTGAGCACCATATTTAGAACAGGAGATGCAAACTCGGATCCCTCTCCCAGATTTATTTTGTCTGGCCCTTATGTTGTTTGGGAAACCAGCAAACTTCATACTTTGCAACATGTATTCCTAGCTTCTCTTCTGATGGGAAGGTCTGGCAGCTCGGCCCATGTTGCCCCAGGGAGTCAGCTGGCTGGAGTAGAGCTGAGTTGTTCTTGTCCATGAAAAGTTACTCTTCAGTTCCTAAGTTCTCAGTAATGCCTGTGGTTCTATGTGCAGCTTAACTCAATCATTGGTGTTATCTTCCTGGGCTCAGTAGGAACCGAGTTTAAGACACCTACATTAAAAAAATTCTACTATATTGAAAGTATGGAGTAAATTTTCTATGAAAAAATATATTCAAGAATGTGTATATGAGTGAATGTGTACAGGTTGAGCATCCCTAGTCTGAAAATCCCTGAAATGCTTCAGCACCTGAAACTTTTTGAGCACCAACATGATGCCAGAAGTTCAGGATTCCATATATGACCTCAGGTTATGGGTTGCAGTCAACACACAGATGCACTAAAAGTATTGTATCAAATTACCTAGGCCAGGCATGGTGGCATTCACCTGTGATCCCAGCAACTTGGGAAATTGAGGCAGGAGTAATGCAAGTTCGAGAACAACCTCAGCAATTTAGCAAGATGCTAAGCACCTTACCAAGAATCTGCCTCAAAGTAAAAAAAAAAAAAAAAAAAAAAAAAAAAAAAAAAGTTGAAAAGGACTGGGATGTAGCTCAATGGTAAAGCTATTAAACTAAAAAGCAAAAAACCAAAAACAGCAACTATGAAAAAAGCCATTTCTTTCAGGCTGATAAGTTGTTTATGAAATGTAAATGGTTTTTTGTTTAGATTTAGGTCTTATTTTTGAAACACTTCATTATGTATATATGTATATGTAAATATTCCAAAATCTGAAAAAATCTAAAATCTAAAATAATTCTTGTCCTAAATATTTTAGATAAGGTATACTGAATATGAGATTATGACCTGAGAGGAGGCCATAGGACATTGAAGTTGTCAAGTAGGAAAGTTGCCAGAATTTTTGTGGGTAATCTTGCTTTTTCACATGTGTATTTCTTGAGACCCTCTCTTCTCCTGCTGCATTCTCAGTGTAATCATTTTGTCCTCTTCTCCATCTCAACCCAACTTTCTTGAAGAGCATTGTAGGATGTGACCTCTCCCTTCCACCCCTCTTCCCCCTCTCTCAGTGTTTACTTGCTCTCTGATGGCCCTGGGATATGGACGGGTTATATTCTATTATGGATTCCTCTCTAATATATTGAATTTCCCAGCAATTAAGCCTCTCTTCTTTCCAGTTCAACTCCAATAGAAGGAAACTCATCTCTTTTTAAGCTACTCAAACAGAGGTCCTGTGACTAGCTCAGACTGGGCCTGGTTGACTGAATTTGGGACACTTGCCCATCTCTAAAGCAATCATTTCACTGGGGCATGTGATACCTTGACCCAGTGTACCTCTCTGGTCCAAGTGTGGCATAGGTCCATGCCACTGAAATGCAAGGATTCTTGAGTGAGAGAAAAGTTCCAAAAAGAGAATGGAGAACTGTTACCAAAGTAGGAGATCAAAGATTCTGGGCAGTCAATTCATGAATTCTTTCCACAGACTTGTGAAACCCTTGAAGACATCCCACAGAAAAACATGTGTGCACAAATTTGCATGCATTGTTGGAGGGTTCAAGGACACCATGTTGACCATCCATGGACTCTAGGCTAAGAATACGTGGACTAGATATTTCTAAGTCTTCCTGATATTCTAGCATTCTTTATTTTATTAAATGATGGACCATTTTTTTTGCAATAAAGTAAAACCTTTTTTTGGAGCTTTGTTTCCCATGTTTCTGGTTCAAACTGAGGCTGTTCAAGAGTGACAAGTTGTGGGGAGGGCAAGGGAATGACCTGTGAGCTACAAAGTACCCTCTGAAGACTAAATGGTGTCATTGTTCATCTATTATATGGCTTGAGTTTCATTTTCCATCAGCATCCTTATGATATCATGAGAAATAGTGGCTAATAAAGTGTCAGGCTCTATTTTGCATTCTGATTTCAAATGATAAATTTCTTCTTATATTTTTATGGACTAGAACATACAGACTTATTGGATCGTCCATAATATGAACTGGAATAATTGGGAGCTCATGAGATTATTGCCAGTGCTCTGTGGGCACAATGTTCGCTGGTTATTTTTATTTGAAGTCTGGTCCTGAGCTTTAAATCCAAATTAAGGAGTCACTTGTTTTTATCTGAACTCAGCTTGTGTGATGTGTTGGGGTACAGTGATATTTTTCGATGGAAGCCATTGCTTAAATTAAATTCATCATTCCCATATTGTGTGAGCCTGTGTGATACAGGCAGCACATGGAGAGAGAGGCTGAGGTAGGGACCAGAGAATGTGTGTCAGGAAAAGTGAATAGACACATAGGGTGGGATTTTTTAGAGGGTGATAATGATTTAAAATAATTTTCATCCTTCGATTCTGTACCCTTTTTCTAAGGAAAAGCTTTCTCACCTAATTCCTCTTCTTTTCCCCTTTCTTCCTTCCCTCCATCTCTCCCTCCCCCCTTTGTCTTTGTAGAAAAGTGAGTTTTCTTTCTTTCCCCCTTGAAGCAAAAATTGGTGAAATATCAGCCTTCACAGGCAAGCTTGGATCCCCTTTTCTTTCTTAGTGATGTGAAGGGATGGGTAAGGGAAATTCATTTTATCTTTTTACTCAGGAGTGATTTGATGTAAGTTTTTGTGCTAAATTTCAGTGATCCGTGATGAGAGGTGCACCCCTTTTCTATAGTTTACTCTTGCTTTTGTAAAACTCCATCATTTCACTTATCACATGGGACTGACATTATTGTTGATTTATTTGAAATCAATTAACTATTAGTTCTCAAGCTTGAACATGCACCAGAATTGCTTGAAAGCCTTGTCTCCTATTCTGTCTCTGTCAGAGCAAATTTCCCAGGAAATTTTGATGAAGATGATCTGAGGACACCGTACGTTAGTGAGCTTGTACAGAGCAGGCACCGGCTGTCCTCTGCATGCGCTTGTTTGGATATAGTCAGTGCTTAGTAAATATTTATTGAAAGAAGGTCTGACTGAGTGAATAAATGAATGACCTAAGGAAGGAGGATGAATGACGAAATAGCAAGCCATTAAGAGTTTTAGCTAGTGGATTTGAAATAAGTCAACAAAATGGCCAGTAAAATTTTGCAGAGGCATATTCATTCCTATTAGATAGTTGGCCTTTTATCTCTTTGGGTTATATGCAAGTGCTTTAAGAACAATAATAGGTTTAAGTTGGAGAAAATATGTTAAACTTTGATGTTGAAAAAGTTTGAAGTAGGACATTAAGGACATCAGTGGTGTGAAATCTGCTCTTTTATGAATTATGCATGGATGAAACTAATAAGTGATCTATCATTTACAGAGTGTGAGATGGATAGCTCTTAACTTACCTTGTTTGAATTAAATAGAAAATCTTAGAGCACAGAGACTTTGTTTTTTAGCTTACCCATTGCAAAATGGGAGCAACATTTCCTAGGTTCTGTGCTGAAAGATGACCAAGTTTTACAACAAAGTTCTGGGTTTTTTTTTTTTTTTTTGTCATTATAGCAATGACTATTATAGCAATGCAGAAAATATAGAAGAAAATGAGAAGAAAAGAAAATCTTTATGCTATAATTCAAAGTTAACTGCCATTAATATTTTTAGTTGATTTAAGTCAGCTCTTTCTTCAGTGCTTTCTGTACACAGATGTACTAGGTGCCGTGGGAACTGAGAGGCTCTCACGTGGGCTGTAGTGTCATAGACAAACAGGTGATTACACAAGTAACCTGGAGTGAGGAACAAGTGGGACAAGTGCTGTCACAGCAAAGGTGGAAGTGATTAATTCTAGCTGGGACATTTGGGAAGGGCCCATGGAACAGTGCATTTTTGCCACACCTGGATGGGTGGAGGGTGCTTGGAGGTGACAAGTATAAGGCAAAGTGCCTGGGGTGTATTATTGACCCCAGGACCCCATGTCAACCATCAAGGTTAAGAATACCTGACTGGATCATCCTAAGTCCTCCTCCTATTCTAGCATTCTTTATTTTAGCAAATGATATGAATTCACTGGCCTTGCCCTTGCTAGAACACCCACAACAGATTAATATTTTAAATATTAATTAGTATTAATATTGGCAGTTATTCAAATACTCTATCATTCTAAGAGTCAAATGTTGCCTTGGAAATTTGAATTTAAGTACCTTCCTTCTCTTTTATTTTTCTTTTGGAGAAAAACTTGGACTAAAGTCATTGCGATCTTAATACAATTGGTATTAAGGGAGTCTCGGAGCATGTTGGGCTCTTTGGGAAGATTTGTTGGTTGAGTCAGTGGATAAATAAATGACAATGAACTTTATTTTTCATGAAGACTTGGAAAGAATAGTAAATTGAGAGTCTGGGGAAAGCCCCGTGCCTCATTTACTGTGCACTTGAACTTCTTGATCTTTCTATGGCATCCGTCACCTCCACAGGGGAAATTAATATTGAAACCTTTGAGTCTTTAGAAGGGAACAGTGAAATTTGAACATCAGATTTCTAAACGAATCTGTTTCAAAATTGTCAACACGTGTATATTGAAAAGGATAACAAAAGTGTTTTATTTTCAACCTGTGGCTTTCTGTCTGCATAAGACATTCAAAGGTAGTGACTGTGGGACTCAGCACTAAATATAGTTTAACTAAATCCTTGAGATGATGTTCACTGACTCCTCCCAAGAGACCTAGGTCACCTGGTTTTGCTTTGGCCATCATTCTCCATATTTGGTTTGGCTGTGGTTTCAGACCCATCTGCTGGTCCTTCATTACAGCTAAAATGCATTTGAGGGTTACAAATAGAGTGAGAGTGGTCTAGCCGGATGGAAACATATTAAGGTGTATAATTGGGATTATCCCAGTGAAAGTGCCAGAAATTTTAATGTTGGCTTCAGCTCTAAATTTTAATGAATCTGGTGATGATTACTATAGCCAAATTTCGGTCACTGCTCTATATCCCCATCATGATATATATATGCAATCAACTAAGAAATGTATTTAATGGATGTATCCTTTGGAGTCAAACTGTCTACATTCAAACCCTGGCTCTAACCAGTTTGGGCAAATCACACGACCTTTCAGTAGCATTAGGTGTAAAATCCTAGTAGAAATAGAATCTCATAGAGCCGTTGGGAGGAGTAAATGAATTAACGCTCAGAACAGGGCTTATACATGGTCTAGTTCACGTTTGCTGTAATAACCACAGAGTGAAGGCATCGAGGTCTTTCCTGCCTTACTCTTTCTGCTTGGCTTTGTCGAGTGGGACATTGTCACTGAGGCAAAGTTGTCACCTGCACTTGTACCTTTTCCAGTCAGGGAAAGAATTTGTACCAGTAACTCAGATAGATGTGCTCAGAACCTGTCCCTGGGTCTGCAGGAGCTCATTGCTCTGTGTTGCCTTGTGGATTGTCTTCCTGGTAATGGAATTAGTTTCAGAAAAATGTGTCTGTGGTCTGTCCCAAGCCATAAGAAGGACAGACAAATGCTTGGTTTTGTGATCTGCCTCATTTCTGTGCATATAAAACTATCAGGTCGAGTTCAGATGTCTGCCCAGCTCCAGTGTGGACTTTAATGCATTCTGGCAAGAGACCCTTGGCACTGGGGAGTATTTGTTAGCGATTCTCCCTGAAGATCAATGCCTCCTCTGCCACAGAGATGCTCAGGATGCATGGGAGGTCTCATCCCTTCTCACTTACTGGCCAATCTGACATTGCCAGGGAAATCAGGTGGGCCAGGTAAGCAGTGGTCAGTGTTAAAAATCTTCCTCACTTTGAGTTCCCTTCTTTGTGTCATTTCTTAGGAGTTGCGATGTCTTCACTTCCCTCTGTCTGCAGATTACCTGTTCCCTCCTGTTTTCTCTCACTACCCTGACCCTTTTCTCTATTTTCAGATTTGACTTCTAGCATAAGGAGAACTATTTGCATGGGTCCTTTTCCTTAAAACTATTTTTAAATTCTTTAGTCAACTTCTCTGCTATTCCAACACCTTTTTTTTTTTCCTCTTCTAAACCCTTGCCACTAACTATGTCCCCTCAACAGGGCCAAACTCTGAGCTCTGAGGTAATGAATCCTTTTCAAGCTGATCGTGTTCATCCCTCCAGGCTGAGAACACTTTCCAGAAATGCCCAAGATCTGAGAGACCTTGGCCAAGGGAAAAGGTAGACTTCTTGAAGTCAGTGGCCAAGAATAGGGGCAACCACATGCTCTTCCCCTGGGATCCCCAAGATAGAGCCACAGCCTGCCATCATCGTACCTTCCTCTGCGGGCAGATTCTGCTTCATTTGAGTAGAAGGTCCCCAACACCTGCCCTTCCCCACCTTGTAAGCAGAACTGTGGGGCCAGGTCCCTGTCAGAAGTGCACTTCAGTGTAGAAAAGGAGAGGAGGTCAGTCCTTACACAGGTCCCGCTCCTCAGCCCGCCCTGGTGGCATCCCTGGGATTTTGGCAGACTCCCGGGGATCATTTTCACATGGATGAACTGTACTCTCCGACTCCTTCTGTGTCCTAGGAGCCAAAAAGTTTTCTTTGACATTGAAAATAGTGTTTTCTCTTTCTAGCTGTTTGGCCTTTCTAACTATTTTTCTTGGTAGTGGCAAAGGACTCCTGCCTGCCTCTTCATGGAGCTCTGCCTCTTTGAGGGCCTCCATGACGAAGCGGTGGCATTTCTGAGACCGTCCCTGGCAGCTGTGGTGGACTGGGTAGGAGAGGCGATAGGTGCATTCTGGTTAAATACGTTCAATTGGGAAGATTCCTTATACTCATGGAAAGACCTCTTGGTTGCTGTGGCCTGTAGGCTTGACCAGGGAATGAAGCTGTGCTGTGCTTTGTCACGGCCAAGGCGGTGGCGCAGCCTACAGAAAGGCTCCTGCAGAGGTCCCCTTAGTCCTGAGACGTTTTCCTCTCACCCGCGGGTGTGTGTGTGTGTGTGTGTGTGTGAATAGCTTGAACTTCACCCAGAAGGGACCCACAGTTGTTGCCACACAGCTGTTTCCTGCATCGGGCCAGAGTGTGCCTCCGTGTCCTGAATATCTTTGAGAAGGATCATCTGCCACATAACCATCTGCAGGCATAAGTCAGGGAACTTTCGGGGAGTCTTAAGATTGCAAATGGGGGTTTTATATCTTGGTGGGGGTGCCCCGATGCTTTTTCTTTCCTGCCTGGCAATTACGAGGGCTGCTGCAAACAACCAAACGTGATGTTTTAGAACGTGGGTTGGGGGAGGTAAAATCTCAACCTGCTCAGCCTGGATCCATTGCAGGGCTTTGCATAATAATTAACGACATACAAGCTGGAGCCTAATGGACAGTTTTACTGTGTGTGCCCTTCAGTTCTGACTAGCTGGAGTCCTCCATGATTTAAGCCCCTACTTCTTTCCTTTATGTGTAAAGCTGCTGTAGTTGTTATTGCGATTCTTTCTCTTTGTAGGTCGTTCGGCAAAATCTGTAGTTCTCACTAGGTACATGAGGCCTGGCTTCTTTTCTTAACCTTAACATTTACAAAGAGAATCATACTTCTCATCTCTGAAATCTCAGCCTCTCTGACTGCTCAGCAGTGTGCAGTTTCCAGGGATAAATGGTGATAAGAATTGTTGCTTCCTCTGTACCAGGAACAATTATCATCCTCAACTATGCATCTTTTTTAAATTCTCACTAACTTCTCAAAAGTCAGTTCTGTTCTTTTCCCCATTTTACAGATGAGAAAAGTGAGGCACAGAGAGATTAAATAATTTGTCTCAAGTCACACAATTTGTTATGCAGTCAAGCTGAGATCATAATGAGAGCTGCCCAGTGGTCCCAGGGGAGAGCTACTGTTATTGCCACATTTTATTGAGGCCACTGAGGTTCAAGGAATTGATGAAACATATCCATTTGTCTTATTGTAGCACACTCCATGGTTGTCCTTATTATAGAATGCTCCTATTTCTATCTTTCTGGAGGTTCTAGATTCTGTCTGGGTCCCAAACCAAACACTGTGTATACAGAGGTGGGTTTTTGTTGTTGTTGTTATTTTATATATCATAATGATGAGTCTGATCCTGCTGGTGAATTTGATCAATTCTCCTTTTGAAGGAGTCCAGAGTTACCTTTTGCTCTCCAGTACCTTACTAGTTGCATGGAAGCTAGCAAGCATACAGTGCTCAAGCTAAATACTGACCATCTGTTGGCTGGTAAAATGTGGTACCAATATATCATCGAATAGGAAATTTTGTTCTGCAATCTGTGTGTCTGGATCACTTAGTTCAGTGATGGACTAATGTCCTACATCTGATTGATGAACCTAAACACAACTTTTAATACAATGTCACTTTTGGTTTATGATTGTCACTCTCCTTAATTGAAGCACACTGAAAAGTTCAAGAGCTCAAGTGTTGAGCTTGTGTTGGATGGGCTTTTGAAAAGGTCTCATCACTCTGAAAAAGATCATAAACTAGAGGTCAGGATGGGGGAGTACTGTTCTCCCTATTGTAACCACTATGAACTAGTGAACACTGTCCCATCCCCTGGTCACTATGTTCCTCATGCAAAATGAGATTAGGCTAAGTGTTGGTTAAGGTCACTTAGAAAGTCCTATGATTCACAGAAAACTTACACCATGACTAGTCCTGTTCGTAATCTAGGAGATTAGTTTTTGACTGTGTCTCAGTTTTGTTGAGTCTTTGTTGTCTTGCCTTTCAGATGGGTCTGCTAATTCCCAGCATGCCTAATTGATAGGACTTCTGTGAGGATTCAGTGAGATGCTGGGGATTTAGATTCTTTGAATAATAACACACTGCACAGAGGATGATGTTACGTGTATCAAAAGTTAACAAAAAGTATTGGTTTTCTTGCAAACTACCCCTGGAGCCCCTCAAAAAGAACATCTGAATTTAAAAGTAGTTTGATCCCAGTGGGGCTGTGTGTCCTGGAGTTTCTGAAACTCCTTGGAACTCTACAGGGTCAGTAAGGTCTTCATCCCACTGTGGGTCAGTTTTCCACCATTGGGGTGAAGAGGTCACACTCTTTCTCCTGACAACACTTTATCAAACACACCGACAACACAAAATGCAGCAATTCCTTAGACAAAAGTGAGGTTTTGAGTTACAGTCACCTCCACCTTGTTAAGAGCCCCTTCAGAATCTGAGATCCTCTCTGAAGGCCCGCAGACATGCATGTGCCCCTGGGTTTTAAACTCCTTATACATTTAGCCCAATAAATCATCCCTCAAATTTGTGTGCCCTGTCTAACTCTGTCTCTCCGTGAGGATATTTTTAACTCCTCCTGACTCTTCTCAGTTCCTTTAAGGAAGTGTGATTCGAAAGGGTCAGACACTTGGCTTCTACTTAGGGGAAAACTTTGAGAGAATTACTGAGGCTCTCCCTGGGGGAGGACTGGCTTTCCCCCCAAAGAATTGGCCCTTCGGTGTGTCTTTGCCACATAAGGGCTTGTGTGAGGCCCCAGGCACCAGTTGACGGCTGTGTCTTCCCCACGACAGATGGTCAAGACTTCAATTTCAGCAAGTGATCCGCTTCGGAGGGGGGTGGGCAGGGGATTCTGCCAGCAGGCCAAGTGGTGGGGCAGCCTCGGGTAATGGGGATCTGGTGTGTGCCCAGCATAGCTTTTGTGCTAACGATGGGCTGCTGACAGGCGCCTTGCCCTGCTCATCTTTGAGGCAGAAGATCCCCTGCTCCCTTGATTCTGTTTCTCTCTGGCAAAGTTAGTGTCCTGTTTGCCTGTCTTTCAAAATCCATTTTGGCACCAGATGGGCCCCCTCTTGGTGGCTAGCAGTTGTCTGACTCGAAGATGCTAGAGGGTGTGCTGACAGCTCCTTCTAACACAACTTGAAGCTGGCTGTCGGGTCTGGGCTCAAATGGCTTAAACACACACAGGCAGCAAATATTACCAACCTCAGGGAAGCAGGCAGGGGGCCCCGTGGAGGGAGAACGGTACTGATGTCTCCCTACATCATGTCCACTCTGCCGCTATGCAAATAATCCTACTGATCATCTCTTAGTGGTACCCTTATTTACTCTTAATAGTACTGTTGCTATTATCATACATTTGCTATCAGTGGTACAGTTGCTACTAATATCATTACTGCACCACCTCTATTATGACTAAAACTCCAGTAGCATGATGGTTAAGAGCTATGATAGTTTTAGTAATACTAGAACTTTTAACAGCTCTGGAGCCGCTCTGTCTAAATTCACATTGATTCACCTTTGAGCCAGTTATTTAACTTTCCTGGTTATCTTCTCATTTCTCTATGTTAATAGCAGAGGTTGTTTAGGAGGATTAAGTGGGAAGCATGTTTGAAGCTCCTAGCAGTGTACTGAGCTCCTGGGAAGCAGCACTACATGGAAGTCATTGTTATCATTATTGCCACCATCCCATGCTTTCCATGTGTTAGAGGTTATCATTATCTAGGGATAAAAACCCTATTATGCCAGTTTAATAGACAAGAAAAGTTGAAGTTTACCTTGGAAGCACCTGGCAGAGTCAGGGTGTGAATTTCATTCAGGGCATTTTTAAAGTTCCTGGCTTTTCCATCACCCCACTCCATCTGTCATGTCAATATAATGGTCATCTGTATTTTCTAAGGCCTGGAGTGGCTTTCAAATATACCTTTCTACCTAGCCATACTTGAAGGAAGCCACTAGTTTTTGCATCTCAGGTGTCCCTGGGCATAGAATGGAGCACCAGTAATATGGGGGTCTCCCTACCACCAGGTCACCATATTAAATGATTTATGAAAATCACGTGAGCCCTGTAGGATTGACTTTGGAGAGCTCAGAGGAATGGGACAGTGCAAAATATGGCCTCAGGTCCTCTTTCAACAGAAGAGACTTTCCCAAGTCTTAAAAGAGTACCCAAGGTAGTGGCCATGTCACCCTTCACTGGGAAGGGGGTCCAGAGTTGGATTTCTTTGCACATAGCTGGCCTTCAGCTGTGTTTCCTGAGTCATTCATCTTGGATAAAAGGTGGATAGGTTTGGGCCTCTGTGGAGAGAGCCTGGAAGGAGAGATGTTGTCACTGGTGGACTGTCAAAGTTTTCATAATGTTGAAAGAGCCGTTTCAAGGATGAAGTTGGCATTTTAAAATTTTATTCTTTTGGTTGAAAAAGTCATTGTTTCTCTTTGAAGAGTTATTTCCACACCATACTTCCATCTTGGCAGATGCTAAAATACCAGGGAGTGGGAAGGGAGGAGGAAAGGGAAAAGGGGGATGATATTGGCCCAATTATATTATTGTACTGATTGCATGGACAATTGTGTAACAACAAATTCCAACATTATGTACAATTAGAATGCACCAATAAAAAAAAAAATGGAAAAACAAATGAAGGACCAGGGAAGAAGGAGGTTCCTCTGAGACTTTTCTTGGATTAGTATTCAGAAATAGGTTGAACTCAGTGACTCTTTGTGCAGTACACTTATGATAGAGACCTCAGGGGTGGGGGTGGGGGTTGACAGACATTGTGCTCTGAGCTAATCAAATGGGGGCATCATGAAGTGATAGTTCTTCACAAGTTGCTTGGATCAAGGTGGGGATTTTAATCCAGTGTAATAATGGGGAAAATGTAAAGAAAAGAGAATTCCTCAAAAATTTAATTGACCAGTATTTTAATGTATTCTCACATTTTTTGAAAATCTTTGTTCCTGAAATTCATAGGTATATCTAGGTCTAAAAGTAAAATGGATTGCAGAACTTAGATGACTATAAAAATCCTTCTCCACCTGAAATAGAGAAGAGACAGTGGGGTTTGCCTGTAGGTTGCCAACATGAATGTGCATTCTTTAATACTTGCTGCTTTCATGGAATTTAACAACTATGATGGTTATATAAGAAATAACTCAGAAAACTACTGGGTGACCATGTAATGTATCACTCATAACAGGAAGTTTCTGAGCATTAAAATAGGTGCTATTAATACTTATGCCAGTAGAGCTGGGATTTTTCTTGCCAAATTAGACCCTTTGGTCATTTTACCAAGTAAAATCCAGGGATTTCACTATAGAACCAATTCAGAAACCGAGGTAGCAGGGAGTCAGGAAGCTCCTTAGTCCATCACAAATAGCTTTTGTCTGCAGCTGGCAGTATAAGAAAAACATTCAGGAGATACTTGAGAAGTTAAAGGAGCTCAGTCAGTATGTGAGTTTTATCCACCTCGGGATACAACTAATTAGGACGTTTTAATTGGAGATGCTGGGATGAAGTGTTCACCATATCCTTGCATTCATCCTGCATGTACTTTGCTGTTCCTCATCTGTGAATTTAAAAGGTTTAAATCACATGTTGTGTTCGGGGACCATGAGAATTCTCCAACAATTAGATCCTCTTGGAACCTCCCTTAAATTATGGTGAAGAACTTCTCCCCTATGAGTGAAACTACTTCCTTGGGGACTCACTTTTTTTGACAGATCTGCTGGCAGTATCCAGGGTGTTCCCTTCATCAAGAAGGTCCAGCCGGGATCCATAACAAAAGCTGAGGGCTTAAGTAAAATCCTGGTTGTGACATCATTCTGAATATTTCAGAAAATGAGTAAAATCAATAGAAAACACGACCCAGAGCGACTCCCTTACTTTTTCGCCCCCTGTATCAGAACTGAAATTCTAATCATGATGATTTGTTTCTTCACAGGTTCTTCTTGAAATTTTTTCTCAAATGCAACCAGAATTGCCTAAAGAATGCGGGAAACCCACGTGACATGCGGAGATTCCAGGTGCGTTGACTTTATCTGTCTTAAATCTTATTAATGACATGAATATTGGGAGAGGGTGAGAGCCGAAGATTCAGAGTCTAGCTGTCTCCCAAGAGGAGAGGTGAAGAGCAGGTGGGGCCCTTGGTCCCCAGGTGTCTGTAGTCCAGAGTTGTTTTCATCTGCCAAGAATCGGGGCTGTTCCACCTGCGTTCTCTGGTGCAGATGGTGGTACCCTCAGAGCTGGGTTTAGGACTCCATGCAAAACACACACAGATTCAGGAAAGTATATAGATATGATACATTCTCCCCCTAAATTTTATAAGTAGAAAATCAGTAAATAAGAATAAAGAATAAAACTGGTAAAGTGTTCTTTGTTACAGTTACGGTCCCCTTTTCCTTCCTTTTCTATCTTCCAAACTTGGAAAGTTAGCAGGAGTTGCCTATTATAAATGGACCCCCTAAGAAACTAGGTGTCTAAAGCAGAAAGGGTGATAACTCAGTTCTATTTCAGAAATGTCTTTGCCCAGCAGATATAAATCTTCTCAAGCCTCAGTCAGATCTGCCACCACCTCACAGAATTTGCATTTATGAAAGGGCAAAGAAGCCAAAATAAATGAGTTAACTACGAGGAAACAACATGGTACTTGGATTTTCGGAAAGGTTGCTGAATTCTAGACACCGTGCTTCTCTGGCTTGAAATTGCTGAGCACCCTCTGGGGATCTTGTTAAAATGTTGATTGAGGTCTAGGGTGGGGTTGGAAGTCTCTGTTTCTAACAGGCTCCCAGGTGATGCCAGAACCATGGACCTCAGTTCCAGTAGCTAAGTTACAGACCCTTGTGTTGCTCTCCATCTAATTTTATGGGTAACTTGTTTCCATGTTCAATGTTAGTTTCCTCCTCAGAGTAATGACCCATACATCGTGTGTGCTTATTCAGTCCTTCAGAGAAATAATACGATGTCTGAAGTGTGCCCTTATGTCCATTTAGTCAGCTTTAAATGTAGATAGCAAGGTACTCAGAGATTCTTGGAAAAATTTAGCTACACATTCTCTAATGGGAGAAAGGGAGGGTTTTGAACATTGACTGCATCTGTCAATATCTCTTAGTCTACATGATGATGTTTTTAGGAGGTGAGACTTACTAGTCTCATTTAAGGACATATACAATAAAAGGCATTCTTCCCTGAAATTCTGAAGGATTTCTGTAAAATCATTTTGGCCTCACCACCTTTTGTTTTGGCAGATAAATGGAGAGAATCCAAAGATTCCTAGTTTCTCAGAAAAATGTTTCCCAGGCTAGCTCCTGACGCTGTTAGTAAACTGAGTTGCTTCTGGTTCACACAGAGGACATTTTGTGCTGAGCTGGAATTAGCTTTACAATTCAGCTGGTGAAACCATACATGTGTTGCTATGTCTTGCTACTTGAGCTTGAGTTTTAGGGTATGCTGTTTTGTATTTTGCTTTAGTCTTGAGTGAGCCATATAAGTCATTTTTTTAAATTAAAAAAAAATTATTTTTGTAGTTGAAGATGGAAAGCATGCCTGTATTTTATTTATTTTTGTATGCCATGCTAAGGATCAAACCTAGTGGCTCACGCATGCTAGGAAAGTGCTGTGCCACTGAGCCCCAGCCCAAACCCCATATAGCTCTTTTGATGGAGTTAGAGTTAGGAACATATCATCATAGTTACACATCATCTAGTTTCAAAATAATGTATTCTAATAAACATGTATAATGCTCATGAATCCAAGTATCAACTTTCCTGTACTTCTCAGGGCAGCAGAATTGGATGGACTTTGCTAACATTGAAGACCCAAAAGAGCATTTGCAATGAACTTTGTAGGACCTGCTAGGGAGATGTCTACAAGCCTTGAGTTATAAGAATATATCTTTCTCACAGGATGCGAAGCCAATTCAGTCTGCTCTTTTTGAGTGATTAGAAAGTTTTATTTTTGCACATTAAATAGTTATTCTTTGCTTAGTAAAGGGCTATTGAAATGAGGAGGCACAAGTTATATTTCTGGAAATTTCTTGTAATCTGTCAGGGGCTCAATATTCTCAGTTTTAAGATGAAGTTGGAAGGATGATTCTGTTTATTTCACTACATCTAAAAGAAAACATTTTACATACATAAGTAATTTGTAAGTGATAAAATATAAATGTAAGCCTTTGGAGAAAAATCTTTGTAATAAACCAATGAACGTTATTATTAGTGCAGTCCAGAGTTTCTCAACCTGGGCACAGTAACATTTCAGACTGGACAGTTCTCTTCAGGGAGTGGGTTGTCTTGTGCGATGAGGGATGTTTGGAAGTGTAACTGGCTTTTACTTATTAGACGGCAGTAGAGAATAGCCCCCTTCCCCAAGTATGAACACCAAAATGTCTTCTTATGTTACTAAATATACCCTGGTGGGAGACAGAGAGGCAAAATGTCCTATACCTGATGACTTCTGACCAGCTCTTTCTGGAGACCCTGCTAGAGTCTCAGAGAATGCATCCTTTGATTAGCTCCGAGATCTGCCTGATACAAGGTCCACACTGACCTTCAGATAAATCTGATTTATTTGAAACTTGCAAAGCTCTTGCCTCTGATTCCTAAACAACCCCTAGACAGACCTTTCTTCCTAGGAACAGCTACCTTGGAGTCAGCTCTTGAGCTGAAGGCGAGCTGAGCTTCTCCTTATCGGTCTTGATGAATTCCTTATTGGATCTCAGGTTCAACTTGCTCTCTTTACCTCCCCCTCCTTTACCTCATGGGAGGGGACAGAGAAACCTTTGGCAGGATGAATATCAACTCATTTTATATTGTATCTCTTTACATTGACACATTTCTTCACTTATTATGTTTACTCAAGTAGCACTTGGTCTTTTACATGTGGACATGTGATATTTCTACTATCAGAGAATGGTCGAATTGCCTCAAGACAGGCAAAACTTTAAAATCCCTCATCCAGGCAACATTTTCCTCCAATCCCTTTCTTCCTTGACTCTTTCCTCCTACCTTCTTCTCATCATTTCACGTGGTGGCCACTCACTCCATCCTTCTGGAATCTCTTTTCCCTTGCATTTTAGGACATCATTCACCATTCTCACCCCCCTCCGAGGGATGCTCTTTTCCTTCCTGTGAGTACTGGCGATCTCCAGGTTTTCTTTGGGGGTCCAGTCCTCTCCTCGTGTTATAGGCTCTCCTAAGCATCTTTTCCACTCTTGGCCTCCTAACTGCTATTTGTGCAGTGAGGACTCCGGAGTGAGGGGCTCTGAGACCTGGCACCCAGGCTCAGGTCTAGCTATCCAGATGTGTGTTGGAGTTCAGTTCGTAAGCCCCAAACTGAATTCAGAGTCATCCTCATTTGTTTCTTTTTTCTTTTTCTGAATCCATATAAAGCCGGCTTCTCTTCCCCACGTCACTGCATTAGGTCCAATCCTAACTGCATGATGCACGGGGGCATATGACTGCTGATGTAAGTGCCTACGTTCAGTGTGCTCCATATACTTGTGTCCGTGTGTCCGCCTCAATGTACATTCACGGACATCAGTGGTGATGATGAAGATAACATTTCTTAAGGACTTATTTGTGAGAGATGCTATGTGAAGCATTTTATGTGCGTTCTGATTATCTTCATAGTATCCCTGTTAAGAACATGCAAATATGAATTACTCCCATTTAATAAATGAGGAAGCGGGCTTAGAGCACTTAAGCAGTTTGCCCAAAGCTATGAACCTACTCAATGGTGAGGTGGTGGTGCAGCCAAGCCAACTGACCAAGTCAGATATTACCTGGTGCTTAGGAACAATAAAGAAATTGGGCAATATGGGCGTCACCCAGGAGCCATGGGAATACCTACAATTCAATGCCAGGATCCCGGGAAACCTAGAGAGGGGCTTTCAAAGGGCATTTACCCTAATGGAGCCTCAAGACACCATCTGTATGAGGGACATTGAAATAGCCCCAGCAGAGGTGGGGTGGGGTTGCCCAGAAGGGGAAGGGCCTGCACATTGTTCCAGAAGGGAGCTGCAGCATGGGTCACTTTATATCTGAAGGAACTTTAGAGACAGGAGTCCGAGGTCAGCAGCAGCCAGCTTCACCTCACTGGGGAGGTTTGGGCCAGTTCTCCATGAGGCCTGAGCAAAGCAGCCTCAGACACTGCAGAGTGCTCCGCTGTCCCAAGTCTCAGGACAGAACAGAGGGAGAGGTAGCCTTCTCTGCAGCCGTCGCAGCTGACAGCTGACAGATGTGTCATGATGACACTGGATGAAGGCTTCTTATGAACAGGGCAAATCATTTCTGTCACTTTCCTCACAGCCCGGGAATTGGGAAACTGATTCCAAATATTTTTGTTGCCTTTGAGGGAGAGTGAGGGACTGTCTTTTTGTCATGAAACAAACAAACAAACAAACAAACAAAAAACAAAAACCCTCTGGATTACTCTGTACATCTCAATGTGGCTTTTACCAGTGATATTGAAAACCCGAGTCCTGCAGACATCAGATGGAAAACACCCTCCGTCGCCTATTAAGTGGCTGTCTTCTCTCCACGCATTCTGTGTGCGTCCCAGGCCAGCCTGATCTTCACACGGCAATGCCAGAGCGTGTCTCCTCTGAGCAGCAATCAGGGGCCTGTGTAGGTGACTGAGGAGGACAGAAGAAAGGTTGTTGATCCCCTGACATGTAAAGACATTCTGTCAAGCAAACTCAGCCTCACAGCGCCTGGGCTTCTGGTGTGTAAACAGAGACTGCTTAATTACACAGGTCATGTCAATTACTGTGACCTGAGTGTTTTCAAGAAATTAATCACTTTCCGCAGAGCCCGGCGGTATTCATACTTTAAGGCATTATGGCATAAACCTTGTAGAAAATCTGGTTTGATCTTTTTTTTTTTTAAATTTCTAATGGATGTGTTTTTTTTTTTTTTGAAATCCCTATACTGTGATTAGTGAGACAAACTGGCTTAAATACAACAGTTGGATACAGGCTTCGTTCAGTTCTGGTTGGTGTGGGGAAGGGTAGAGGCAGGAGAGCAGGTGAAGTTGGGGATGGAAACAGCCATGACACAGGGAGAAATTCGGTGCGACTCAAGGAGCCTGTTTCTTCATCTTGACACTAAAAAGATGCTAATGTCAGTGGACTGTGTAAAAATCACAGGTCTGGGTTTTAACTGACATGAGCAGACAATTCAAGGTGAAGATTTAAATTCTTATCCATATACTACCTTGTTTGGACTGGCAGAATGAGGATAGTGAGTGGAGGGACAAGAATTGGTTCTATTTGTCATCATGCTGTAGATACCAGGATACCTGGAGACTATGAAGTAAAGCATAGATTTCCAAATTTATCATCTCTGTTCTACAAAGTTTTTCCATCACTTGTAAATCTGTGTTCATATATAAATGCTTCACCTATGACAACAGTATGTATGAATATAGATGTAATATGTACTTATGCATGCATGAATGCATGCACTTTATAGTATTGAAATCTATAAAGTCTATTGTCACGAACAAGAAAAAGTCTTTGCCATAATGAAACCTCTGTTTCATTTGGGGTCCATTTTTAAGGATAATACCAGCTGCTATAATAAGTAGACCAAAGAATATATTAATGGCTCACATAGAAGGTTATTTCTTGCTTACATAATGGTAAGTGGCAGTTGATCCTGCCTCAATAAGTAGATCTGGCCTTCAAGTGATCTGGGGACCTGGGATCTTGTATGTCTCCCTCCCCTGAAGCCTTTCTGTCTTCACTGAGCGAGCTGAAGGGTGAAGGGTCCATAAAGGGGGAACATGAACATCTTAAAAACCTTGGCTTAGAATTGGTCCTTGTCAAACCTGCTTACCTTCCATTGGCTGGAAGTCAGTCACAAGGCCACCTACATCCCCAGAGAGGCCTGCTGACATCTCGTTGAGTGGCACAAGAAGACAAAAAGAATGTGTTAGGAATAATTTCCATCAGGGGCCACAATGAAGATATGTAAAAACGAATAATTACAAATAGCCAGAAATTGTATTTATTGCTATGAAAAAAATTAAGCAAGATATCAGGAGAGAGAAAAAAAGTGTGGGAGGGGAGCGAAGCTACTGTCTAAGCTCAGTGCTATCAGCTTAGGAGTACAGTTGATCCTTCATATCCAGATGTTCTGCTCCTGCCGATTCAACCAATCAGAGGTGGAAAATTTTTGGAAAAAAAATCTGCATCTGTATTGAACATGTGCAGTTTTTTTGTCATTATTATCTAAATACTGGTGTATAACAACTATTTATGTAGCATTCACACTGTACTACGTGTTATAATCTAGAGATTATTTAAAGTATTTGGGAGAATATGTGTAGTTTAGTTGCAAATACCTCTTTCTACAGAGGGACTTGAACATCCATGGGAGAGATTTTTGGAACCAATTCCCCACAGATTCCAAGTGACAACTATAAATCATGCTGACAAGAGTCAGAAAGGGTTTTGAGCAGAGGGAACAGCCTACTCAAACTCATGTTTATCCGAGGTGACAAGCAATCTTCTTTCACTTAGTCTTGGACAGGAGATAGAAGAATCCATCAGGTTATTCATCCCAAGTTTCCACTTAAAACGTGTTTTTCTTTTAAAAATGACAACATGGGTAATGACCTCATGATTATTTTTTTCTTCTTGTTAATTAGTTGTAGAAACTTTGGAGAATTTTTTGGGGTGTGTGTGTGTGTGTGTGTGTGTGAAGAGACATGATATCCCTAAATAAACATGTTGTAGAGTATGATTAGAAAATTCTTAAAACACATGGCCAGCCTCTACCATTTCAGTCTGCTGTTTAAAGGCAATTACATAAGGAGGGAATCCAGTCTCCTCTTCCCTCTTCTCCCCCACAGTCCCCCACCCTCTGTCTTGGATGTACTTATATTGTTTTGACAAGCAGCACATCTTGCAATTAAATTCTTTACCAACAGAATGCTAGGGGCCTGAGCGGCTTTCACTCTCTTCATACAGAATAATTTCAAGATGTGCCATGCTGATTAATTATACTGAAAGCAGCCCTAATGATAGTTTCAGAATACAGGATTAATTCACATAATGTAGTAAATACAAATGGTGAATTTTCAACTCGATATATTAAACCATTACAGCTTATTGGGCAAATATGTATCTTGGCACGAGCCTTATGCTGAGTCTTGGCAGAAGGTCTCCATCACTGAGAAGGGATCCTCATGAATGGCATTGAGGAGGGGCAGCCCTGCACTTTGTGGAAGCATATTCTCACGTAAAGTACGGCTGCCTTTGAAGAAATGTACAATACATTAACTAATAGATGCAAAGTGTTTGGTGGGATTGGCGATTGCCAATGCAGGTTGGTTCTGTGGATGCTTTTAGTTACTGGGACTTTCCAGTAAGAGGTATTCTTATATATTTTTAATTTTTTTTTGAGTTATCATTTATGAAGCTCTTGATCTATGTCAGACACCATGCCTTGTGGCACATATATAATTGTCCTTGTTTTCCTGCCACTTTTTCTCTTATTCACTTTGCTCAGTCAAGCCCATTGGGCTTCCATCTTTTCCTTCATTTGTTTTTCCTTAAATACACCAAACTCGTTCCTCCCCCAGGACATTATTTTTTTTAATTTGTTCTAATTAGTTATATATGACAGTAGAATGCACTTTGATGTGCCATACATAAATGCAGTATGATTTCTCATTTTTTCTGGCTGTATACAATGCAGAATCCCACTGGTCATGTAGTCATATGTGTACATAGGGTAAAAATGTTGGATTCATTCTACTATCCTTGCTGCCCCCATACCCCACCCCCACCTTTCAACTCACTATTCGTCTCCCTGGGAAACTTCCACCACACATTGAATGATTAGATATTTACCATTCAGCTCTTAGACAAAGTGTTACTTCCTAGGAGAGACCTTCCTTAATCACCCAATCAAAAATAGTTTCTTTCTAGGAACAGCCTGACCTTTACTTTTTTTATTTCTTAGAATCTATGGAAGTCCCAATTTTGCTCTTATTGCTTACTTGTTGATTATTTAACCCCCACTCCTGTGTCCCCAGTGATGACTAAAATCCTGGTCATCCACTTGCTCTTTGCTGCTTCTCTAGTAGGCAGATAGTGCCTGGCACACAGTTGACACATAGTTCATTCCTGTGATTAGTGACTTAATCACTGAGCCACATCCCCAGCCCTCTGTGATATTTTATTTAGAGACAGGGTCCTGCTGATTTGCTTAGGACCTTGCTAAGTTGCTGAGGCTGGCTTTGGACTTGTGATCCTCCTGCCTCAGTCTTCTTAGCTGCTGGGATGACAGGTGTGTGACACTGTGCATGGAAACATGTGGTGATTCTGTTTAGCTCACTTCTACCTGAAATGACCAACAAGGACACACAAACAGAGGACATCAGTCAAACACACCAATGACACCATAGAAAGTCATCAAATGATCCTGGTCCACTGTGGGAGGAGTGAGGTTTACATAATGGATGGGATTTTCATATTTAGCATGTGTCACATTCTGGAGATGGAAGTGACGTCTAGCTTCCAATTGACTAAATACTTTAACACAAGAACCTCTTATCTTCCTTCTAAGAAAAG